>NC_030386.2:17024197-17343046 GCF_001625215.2 Daucus carota subsp. sativus
GTGGATGACTATGTATTTCTAAAGCAGTACCCTTTTACAAGTGAGATCATGCAATGCGAGTATTGGAAATGTAGATTATACTAAACTGCACCAAGCCTACTGGCACAGGGTAGATATCTGTCCTTAACTTTTGTGGTAATTGGTTCAACAATTTACTTATTGTGATGAATGCCAATTAAGTTTTCTAGATGAGATTAAAATAGTATTGACACACGTTCACTTAAGTTGCAAGTACAAATGAACTGCTGAAGAGAAGAAAATAATAGTCCTTACGACCTAATACTGTATCAGGATTCAGGTCGTGGTCTTGAGAGTAAGGTTGTATTCGTTAGAGGAAAAATAGGATTAATGATGCAAAACAGATTAATGCTAAGCGGGTTAAGAAAATCAAGTTTCATATGACCTATCAAGAAATAAATCTATATATCTTGATGTTGGTGGTGTTCTGTTGTGGGAGGCTTTTGGTGCTGCATCAGAACCTGTCATCTTTATTTCTTTCATACACTCTCTGTTCCTCATATTAAATGTTTTTTTAATTATCGGGCATGCTGATCAATTTTTATGTACATATGTGCAGTTTAATAGTATATACATCATTGTTAAGCAGACAACTTTTATAAAAATATTAGGAGCTCTAACGCTTAAAGTTGTGTGTGATCATAAATACTGCTTGTGTATCCTGGATTGGTTTTCCTCACACCAAAGTCTCCCAAACTTTTCCCGGCTGATACCAAATGCGAACCCAAATTCAAGTTCTGTTAGATAAAGTCTATGATATTAGACAAAACAAAATAAAAGTTATATTGTTTTTTTTTTGCCGCGAAAAGTTATATTGTTTTTTTTTTTTTGCCGCGAAAAGTTATATTGTTTAATTGAACTGAGTTTGTTATTAAAAATTGCATTCATGCAGTTCAGATAAAAAACAATTGACGTTGATTAACTGACTGGTGAAAACAAATTGATTTTAACCAGCTTCATTAGATTTAACAATGTACCAAGTCCTAGAGTAATGCTGCTGGATAATCTTAAAATTAATCTGAAGATCTAAAATCAGATTCAGAATGCATAGTTAAATATTAGTTAAAGCTGTATTGATATTATTAGAGTAGCTGTGGAAGCAATAAGCCAATAAGCAGTTTATTTGATGAGACATTTGTATTGGTACCAGATAAACCAGTTTACAAGAGTAGATTTGAACATGTGCTCCTCTATATTTTTTTTGAATGCTGCATGAGTTAGCCACTATGTACTGTTTATAATTATCAATTTACCGGTCCCATAAAATTTCAAGATATCATTTGGGTCAAAGAGTGGATTAGATGGTTTATGATGAGAATATCCACTCCTTTTGAGCCCATCATAATACATAATTTCAATCAGTTTTTTAATAAATAAATGAGAATATGGGGAGTCCGATTCAACTCAAGATCCCTCACAATCCAAGTTTTGATACCAATTTCAATAAATGAGAATATCAGGAGGTTGCTTATTGCTGAGATTGACACCATATTAAGTGACAATAAAGCCATATAAACAAAGTCATGTAAATACCAGGCAAGTGGCAAAGAGGCTATAAAAGGGACAATTCCATAGTAACTATAAATACAAGCTGTCTGTAAGCTGTGGGTGGAGTTTTATCTCTAATGTTCTGTACCAGATATACTTGTAAGAGTGATAACACGCGCCCCAAATTTGTAGCTAAAACTCGATGCACAGACTTGCAAATGCATTCATGTCACACCATACTACGAGCTTCACTACTATTTCTTTGTTGTCATATACTCTTCCTTCTCAGTATTGTATCTTGATAGTCTCATGTATCTATTTTTTCCGGGTGAAGAGATTATAGTACATCTGTCAACATTTAATTTTAACATGAGAACAAATATTGCTATTTAACAATCATAACATAATTAACTGAATAATACTTGAAATGCTGTGAGTACTCAGTATAGCATAAATATTATAACCAGCATTTACATTTATGTAAAATTCAAAGTAGTAAAAGAACAAAAAATATCTATTAGACATGCAAAAATGTAAAGAATAACAAGGGGAGGGAGGAGAGGCAACACAGGGAACTCGGGAGTACATGATTCAGAAATGATGACCATATATACAATACAACTTGTTGAGAAAGTCTGGTACAAGTACCTCAAAATTCTTTAATTAACCTGAAATTGTGTGCCCCCCTCAAAATCATCATAATATTAATTTGGTTTGCCAAGTCCAAGAGGCAAGTGCCAGATTTTGCGAATGGATCAATCTACAAAGCAAGGTCACAAGACCTTAATAGCTGATCATTTATGTGCTCCGTGTCTTGTAGGTTGGAGCTTAGCATTTGCTTGGCTGGTTTATTGTTTTTGACTTCTCAGTGCCAGGTGGTGATCCTTTCTGCAAGGGAGTTTGTGTAAAACTACTGGAGGCTCGATACAGTGAGTTATATTCTAGAAACGGTTTGAACATGGAACTTTTATCTGCTAGAGATATTGATACTAAACTCTTTCATCACAAAGGCTGTAGATAACGATTTGGACAAATGTTCAAAGAAATTGATATATCTTTCTTGGTTCCTTAAATTGCACTCTACTTACACCTTCAATTTTGGGACACCGATTTATATGAACTTTATTTAATAGTTGGTTAGTCCTTTTGAGCCTATGATAAAGTAGAGAGTTTACTGAGTTACATGATCAGTTTGATATAAAATGATTATTAAAGAAACGATTTGGCCAAAAGATTTTTCATGATAAAACAGGTTGCTAGAGGTACATAATTTCTCTCCATGAATTTATTAGGATTTAAAAACTAATTTATGTTCTGTTGCTGCTTGTGCTAGGACCTATCACATTTCAAATTGGCCGCGTAAATCACCCTTAAAGATTTATGGAACAACAGGTAAGAAAAAGAGGGCGGCCGAGGCTCCTTGTCACCGCAGATGTGGTGGAGCAGAGAAAGACTTCCAAGCGGCTGTAAAATGCCAAACGCGGTTGCATACAAGGTATGTGCACTGCCAATACAATGTTTCGGAGTTGAAGTACCTCTTTCATGTTCAAAGGCCCAGTGACATAACCATTAACACTATGAGGCACCTAATTATGTAAAATGTTTATATTTGTGATCAGTGAAATGGAAAGGGTCTGTTATATATGGCAACTACTCTTAAAAACTGTAAAATTATGTAGACCCAGATTCAACACGCTTGTCTAGGCTAATATGGATTATGCCTGTGCATTTTGTTGCCTTGGCTACTCTCCTAACTAACCCTCTTCTTCTCTTCATTTTTAGGAGAAGAGGCATCGGAGAGTGGGTGTGCAATCGATTCCCCAAGCAAATGTTCACACTTAAATGATGCATCTGTGATGGAGCATGCAAATGCAGAGGAAACCAGTATAGGTATAGTCTTGCACTCGATATTTTGTGCCCAATTTAATAGTTGTGTGATAAAGAAGTTTGCCTACCAGATCTATTGCTCTGAATGCCATAATAATTAATCATCGGAAAAGTTTGTTGCACTCAAGCATCTACTGTACGGTTATTAGCTATCTTCATATTGCAAAAAACTAATTTAGGTGCTTATTCATCGTGCTTTGGTACATTGGCATGCAAAATCTGTAAAGCAGTCATTGCATACCATGTCTTTCAAGTGGTGACTTTAGATTTAGCGCTTATGGGGCTACGAATGCCTATATCACTAATATGGACTATGCCATTTATTCTGAATGTAGATTTAGTTTACTCTTCAAAAAACTTATTATTTTCTTACTATTTAGGGGCTGAGTTATCGAAGAATGGAGCTGCAGGTGATCAATGTTCAAACATAAATGAAAACTCTGTCATCGAGTCTGCAAATACAGAGAAAACCACAACAGGTATGGGTTTCGACCCATCATTATTGTACCAGTTGTATTATTGGGATTTTGGATCATTTTGAAATTATATTTGTATGTGCATTAAATTTTTCGAAGGGTCAAGTCATGTTTGTTTTTTACTAACTTGATCTAATAAGAATAAATGTTTGAAGCTTCAAGAGGATCTCAGACTGTCATTTCACTTAAAAGACTTTCCAAACTTTAAGCAGAAGAATACACACTCGAAGCATCTCAAGAAATTAAATTGCCCATCTTTGCTACCTCCTATGCTCCTACAGACATAAAACCGATGGGTAAGAAGATAAATTTTATAAAATTAAAATGGTTGTGTTAGGAAAGTAGTTACTTAAGTGAGGGGATAAATATCAAATAGGTGACTCGTTTCGTCCAAATATATCAATTGAGTTACTGCTTTCCAAATTGACTCAAATTAGACACTCATTAGAAAAATTTGTATCAAAAATATCACTCTATCCTTAGTCGAAAATTTGAAAGTATTATATATTGAGTTTCGCACATTTTTTATGAATGGTATTACATCCAAATGAAAGATTCCGAGTCCTACTATTTTCGCTAATATTTTTAGATTTTTAAAATTTTATCAACTATTTATTTTTAATTTTTTGATTGTTTTATTTGATTTAAATAAAAATAAATAGAAGATAAATTTTTAAAAATCTAAAAATATTATCTATAATACTAGAACTCAGAATCTTTCATTTGGATGTAATACCATTCATAAAAAATGTGCGAAACTCAATATATAATACTTTCAAAATTTCGACTAACGATAGAGCAATATTTTTGATACAAATTTTTCTAATGGGTGTCTAATTTGAGTCAATTTGGAAAGCAGTAACTCAATTGATATATTTGAACGAAACGAGTCACCTATTTGATATTTATCCCCTTAAGTGAGGGAAGTGGTGGAGAACATCATGATGAGCTTAATCAGCAGAATTCTGATTTTATTATTGACAGGGATGGTGTTGCCATTCAAGCCAATGACAATTACGTTTGAGATTGTGCAATATTTTGTTAATACTCCAAAGGTAGAAATTGCTTCAGATTAACTAAACTTGATTTTATTTAGGTGACCTATGATAACCAATCTGTGCTCAATTATTCTAACAGAAAACGAGAGAATGGTTATCAACAAAGGTGCTCAATTACAGGATCGTTTCAGCCTGGACTGCTGACAGCTTTGATGGGTGTTAGCGGAGCCAGAAAGACAACACATTTATCATTGAAAGAGATATAAGAACTGGAGGATATCCAAAGGTGCAGGATACTTATGCTAGAATATCTGGTTCAATCGTGCAACATTGACTGAAATCCTAGGAGCACAGTTATACAAATTTGCTTCTTATTGCGGTCATCATTTTATCTGTGCGTCTTTTTTTTGTCTCAGTTGATCTTATTTGTTAAAGGTATGTTCATGACCTAGAAACATCATAAGACCACGAGGAAACCAGATGGAAGTACATTGACATGGATATTTTCCGCTATTTAAAGTACAAATCTGTAGTTGCTGCAACTCTTGGCTTAGGCATCTGTTTTGCAAAGTAAGAGTATTTATGAATATTTATTTTTTTGTTTTATTACATTACCAGATTAGATGCTTATTTTCATAATTTTTGCTTTTTATTTTAATGATGTACGAATTGCATTCATAGAATTGTGGTACAGGAAGTTGTGATCTCATCACTACTATTGTGATTGGCATTTGTTAACCTTATAAAAAATTCATAACGAATCCACTTTTAGTCCCTGTAATGCACTATATTAGTAGAATTTCTAAAGAGTTTTCAGTATATGAGAGACAACTTCCTCAACCATGATAGTAGGTCCATGTTATAAATTCCCTCATTAAACTGGTAGTGTGTTCTATCATTTCCCGGTGTTTAATAAATTATGGACACTTGATGACCAGGAAAAAAACACAAACTTAACAAGAAATCCTGTGTCTGGAGAGCTTATCTAAACATGAGCCCATCGTTTCAGAGAAGCGTACTGCATTAGCCGACTGTGAAAATAAACTGGTAGGATCTTCTTTGTTGTTCATCCACAAAAGTAGGTTGATGCCAATGAGGAAGATTATAACGATTTTAGGTAAAATGTTCGAGAAATTGCTTTGAGAAGCGAAGGCATGAACACCATTAATGAGCCTGAACTCAATTTTGACAAAAATATTTGGTAGATTACATGAAAATAGACAAGTAGCATTAGAGTTGGAGCATGAGATTTTTAACTTCTTTGGTGAAAGATCTCATTTTATAGTTTTCACAAAAGTTGTTTAGTCATACATTTTTCTTCAAATCCAATAATATTGCGTGCTTGAAAAGTGTCTCCTCTTGTATATGATGAATCTGCCCTATTTACTTTTATATAATAATGATACACGGTTTTATGAAGGTATAGCTTAAAGATAGAAATCTTTTGCAAGTTAAAATTTATATGTCTGGTCGTCACTTCTCTATCATTGAAAATTCATGTTGGTGTGAATATCGGTTCTGTCCATTTAGCACAAAAGCTAACAAATATAGCTTCATCAATACAATAATAGCTCTCTATGATTTTAAATTCGTGAATAGAATATATTTATTTTAAATAAAATAAATATATTCTAATACTATATTTACCATAAACGAACAAACTCATTTCAATAAAGGTGATTTTGATGTTTTTAAATATAATATAATTTTGAAGTAAAAAGGTAATTTGAGTTTTCTACAGTGTAGTTTCTATCATATGAAAACTTCTTTACATTAAATATAGTATAATATTATATTTATTATTATCTATAAAATCGTTCTAGTAAATTCGAAACTGGAAAAGAGACAATTTTGATTTTTAATAATGATATTTCTAATATGTTATTTAACTTCCTTCCAACATATTTAAAATAATAAAAGACAGCTTTTATGTTTGACATTTAAAATTCAAAAATTAAAGAAAATTGGAAAAATAGATCAAAGTACATAAGTATCGAATATTGTTGCTTCAAAAAGAAATGTATTGAATATTGTCGAACTTAAATATATCCAATCTTGTGAAACTTTACATCCAATAAATCTTTTAATCATTTGAAAATTTTCCACCATAAAATATCTACTAATACGGACAATTTGAAACTTTTTTCTAATAATTTTAAAATCGAAAAAGATAGTATTCTTCCAATATATTCAACCAAATAAAGCAACTATAATTTTTGATATTTATATTCTGAAATTTTTGAAAATTAGAGAAATATAACGGAACTTTCTAAGAGACAATTTTCTATAAAAAACCCTTTTTATTTTTAATTCTTATAATTCAGATATAGAAGATTAGAAAATTAGAATGGAGCGCCGCATAAAAGCCACTAGCTTCTCCTTTGTATAAATATATTGACGATTGATGATTGATCGATTGATTATTTTTTTTTGAAACCTGATTGATTATTATTATTCCCATAAAAAAATGTAGATAGACTATACTGGCAGTCGTTTTAAAATACTCAATTCAACTTGGTAATTTATATCGTATCTTCTCTGTAGGTATCTTTGTGCTAGGAAAATTAATCATACAGAATCTGGAAAACCTATATTAATGTGTTATGTTTTATGTGCTGCTATTTATTTCCTCTGGTACTGCATGTATATATTAATGTTAATAAAGTTCCTCAGACGACATGTATATGGACGGAGGTAATAGCAAATTATATAAGCAAAGCATATAACCTTGTAGATAAATTACAATCACAGAGACCTTATTTATTACAGAGGAGCCACTAGGCCATATATGGCCTATCGCAATGGTGTAAACACGAGTGTTGCAAAATTATGTTGCATTAGAGGCACTAATTCATACCTACCGCAACGATAGCCATTTATGTCCATTTGATGTTGCAATAGCCAAACATATGTGTTGCATAGAGTATTAGTAAAATAATTATTTATAATTTGATAATAATATTCACATAAAATATAATTATAATACTTTTAAATGATTAATTGATAAAATATATTATATTAAACATGAAAACACAATTCTTTGTGAAAAAATATTAATTTTCATATAATCGCTTTAATATTAATTAAATATAGTAAAAGTAGTAAATTTGCATAGGAATAAAATAATAATACTAAAATTGAATAAATTTTAAAAGTAAAGAATATTATTTATAGAATATGTTATTAGTTGATTTTAAATAAATAACACAAATAATTTATTTTAAATAAATTACTAGATATAGTAATTAACTGATATTTTTATCGATTAAAAGTTTTTCGAATACAATCTATTACTCTATTATCTTTAAAAAAATATAAAAATAAAGTAAAATTTTCAATTTTCATTATGGTTTTAGGCGGGTTAAGTTTTTGGACACGCGGACAATTTTTTTTGGAGAGGGCGGGTTAATATTTGAAGAAGTGAAAACACACTCTCAAAAATTAAAATGTCTACCTACCCACTCTGGACATTTCTCTTTCCCTCTCTTCTAGATCTAGCCAGTTCTCTCTCTCTCTCTCAGATTTCTTTCAACTGAGCTGTAGATGAAAGTCAATTGGCTTCAATTGAGAGTTAAACTTTCACAGATCAATGGAAATGGGGACTCCTTGAACCGATTCGAGCTTCAAACAAAACTAGGGTTTCATGTTTGAATTGGGGGTGTTTGGTTTTTGGTTCTGTTTTTGTGAGACTCTCTCTGTTTTGGTACTAATTTTGTTTTATCTCTTTGTTCCAGTGCTAATTTGGGGTTGAATAAGTTGGGACTTAGCTTAAGCTTCTACTTCAAGGTACTACTTTTATTCAATTCTTGTGTATATATTTATGATTGGTGTGTATATGTTTTATGATTATGTGTATGAGTGGTGCGTATCTCTGGTTTTATTTTTAATTGAATGCCTCTGTTTTTGTTATATTATGTCTCTGTTCACTCTATAATTTTCACACTCTCTCCCTGCCCCGTCTCTCTCTTTCTCTCCATTTTTGGGGGTTTTACATTTTGTTTTCCTTATTTGTTTGATTGTGAATTTAAGCAGTTGAAATTTGGGGATTATGTACACCAGTTATTTATTTTAGATAGGCTTTATATTAGTGTCTGAGAGCGGATGGAAATCAGTTATGAATCTAACTTTTTGTTTTTCATTATTATCTTTGACTGATTGTCACTGTTATGATTTCTCTTTGTTGTGATTTGTGTTCTATGTATGTCCATGAGCGAAAAGCTAGCATAAGAGATTTTTATGGTTAGTAAGCCTTGGAAAATGATATTAGAATTTTTTTTTATGATCAGTAAGAATGTGTTAGGCTGCTAAGACAAGCAAAAGAAGAACAAGAGCAGAGAATCCATGAAGCTTTAACAGGAAAATTTAATGAATGGGAAAACCACAATATATAAGCTTGAAAGTGAGCTTCTAGAGCTCCAAAACCAGGTCTAGGAAGTTAAAGATAATGATCCTATTTGTATTAATCCTGGTGTTCATCTGAAGCTGGTGTTTTTATTATTTGGTGCAGGTTTGCCTGCACTTTTTCTTCTCATATGTCTTGCTATCTACACAGGAAAAAAAATCAGTGACTATCTCATATTTTCTACAGCCTTTCGTTGTTTTCATGTTCTCTTTCTTGGTTAATGCGAATTAGCACATGAAATTTATTTTGCAGAGGATGATGACAGAAGACCAAAGTACCTGGGCTTTTTTAAATATTTGTTCCAAATATATTGATTGTGATATTAATTAAGTATTTACCTATTGCTTTTGTTTCTCCATCCAGCAAAATATACAAAGTTTGTTTGATGTTGTTGTCCATGGTGTTAATGAAGATTATGTGGGAATGGCTCAAGGATTTCACCAGGCTTGAGTTTCTTGCTAGTGGAACAGATGACTCCTATTGTCACAGCCTTGGAATCACATATCCTGCACTTCATTTATGTATGGAGAAGGGTGTATTTTAGAGAAAAGGCTAGAGAGCACAGGCTAATTGTTGTTACTTTTAGTTGGTTTTGAATTGTTAGGTAATTTGATTTGGTTGGATTTGTTATGAAATTTGTAAGAAAGAATAGTTTATTGGGATGTTTAATATATAAAGAGTATATTTTCAATTTCTTTTAGAATAATGTTGCAAACATGGGACTAGCAAACAGGTGTCCAAACATGGGACTAACATGTGGGATCCATGTGGACCTAAAAAGTGGGACCTACAGGTGGGACCCACAAATGGGTCCCGCTTTTTTTTTTTTTTGAAATAAGGTTTAACGTAACATAAAATATTTGTTGCTATAAGGTAGTCAGATGTTGCAATAGCGGACTATTGTGACAGAAAAGCTCGTGTTGCAGTAGGTAACCATAATGTTGCAATAGAAGCCTAGGGCAACATCGAAAAAAGCAACTTAAATTTTATGTTGCAATAGCCCATTTTCGGGCTATGGCAACATATTTTGGGGTTATTGCATCATTTTTTTGATGTTGTTGAAGGCCATATATGGCGTAGTGAGCCTATAATATCTCCCCGATACACAGAATATCACACACTTCATTCTGTTCTGATCTCTCCTTAACAAAGCAGCTTGTAAGCTACACACACTGCTCACTTGCGAGTGAACATGATAATTAAGCATCGATAGTTTTTCTTAAGGTTTATTTAGCGATGCATATATATATAGAAATATTATACTTTTAATGGGCTAATCAAAGTAACCGGAACCCACCAAGCTGTATATTGATGATGCGGAGAAAACCAAAGAGGGTTTGGGTGATGCCTGGCAAAAGCCCTGATACAAGAGTTCCAGTGCTGGGGAGGGAGGCGTTGCAGGTAGCGAGAGGAGTGGTAACAACTACTGTACAGTTGCTACTAGGGGAAACCAATAAATTCGTCAGGTCTCCAATTCCGTTTACAATATTAGGAACCAACGAAAAACCAAATGTCCCCATCATGTCTGTCGTTGTATTTGCAAGAGTCCTATTTCCGCACATTAATTTTAATGGCGCATCTGTACAAATATTATTGTATTAGAGTCAATTAAATCATTTTAAATAAGTTAATTAATTTATATCAGAAGCTAAAAACTGATGGGAACTTCACAGACGTAGCCTGCAGATGTATATAGTATATGCAAGATTAAACATGTACTCACTAGGGAATGGTGGGACAATGCCATTTGGTGAAAGAGTAACATTGATCGCACAAGACAGGACGCCGCGAATTACGATCATATCAGTGACAGACAAGGGGTCAAATGAAATTACAATGGCATTGGAGGGAGCTGCCGCCATGATTGCAGAAATGGCGACAATGAGGCCAAGGAAGAGGGTGCTGTTGCGGGAAGCCATGGAACCTTAGCTAGCTTTTATGTAATTATAACAACTTATTGATGATGAGAAGAAGCTTATGTGTTTTGATGACAACTGGGGAACCCGGAAGAGGTTATTTATAGTGGTGTGAATAAGTTAGGCAGCTAGCTAGGGCTGGCCGTGAGTTGAAAGCATGCATACCAAGGATTAGGTTGTTTATGAAATAAGTGGTTATAAATGCATGTATTTGGGTGTACATTCTTTTCATCCGTGTGTCAACTGTTTGCTGCATATATATTCCTATTTAAGTAGTAAAAGTATGTACATATATGTTATGTGACTTGTGCATGAAGACATATTTAGAGTACTGGTCACTGGTGCGTGAATGAGCTTGGTGTTAGGGGTGGCAATTTCGGGTAACGGGTCGTGTTCGTGTCAGCAATCGGGTCGATTTCGGGTCAACCTAAAATCACTTAAAATTGAATAAAACCAAAAATTGAAGTTATTACAAATGAAATTCTAGTTTCGGGTCATTTCGGGTCCATTTCGGGTCTGTCGGGTGATTTTCGGGTCACTTTTGGGTTTCTGTCTCAGTAAATCGGGTTTCGGGTTGGGTCGGGTTCGTGTCGGGTTTCGGGTCGTGTCTGATATTGCCACCCCTACTTGGTGTGCCTTGGTGGTCTCCGCACTAATTAGCAGCTAGAAAGCCCCCTTTGTATGCGTGTTGCAACGATATATCATAATGGATTCAATAATTCATGCAAAGTAAGAACTAAGAAGTGAACCGTTGAAAATCTTCAAAGTTCGTGCCTCGGCTCGAAAATTCAATTATTTAATATTGGCAAAATCTTTGAATTTTATCCGTTTTTAAGTTAGAAAATATAAAAAAGATAATGTGTTTTGATTAAGAAGGTAATTACAATGTTTCTCGATGTTATTTTAAATGATGGAGTTTTTTTAGTTAGAAAATATAAAAAAAAGATAACATATTTTAATTAAAAAGAATGATTGGTATACAGATAGGCCCGTATTTTGGCTCAAGTACTGACCAAACTTTCAATGTTTCGCCTTTAATAGTATAAAAATATTGATATATAATATCTTTTTTACATGAATGTTGCATGTGTTATTCTTGGAAAATCAATTTTTTAGTTAGGATTCTGAAAAATATAATGTGTTTTAGTTAAAAAGAGTAGTTACTATGTTGTCCAATATTATTTTTAGAAAATTGAGTTTTTTTTTAGTTAAAAAGAGTAGTTACTATGTTGTCCAATATTATTTTTAGAAAATTGAGTTTTTTTTTAGTCAGAACATATAAAAAAAGATAATAGATATAGTTAGAAGGATAATTGATTATATATGTAGCTCATAATTTGGCCCAAGTACCGATCGACCAAACTTTTAATGTTTCGGTTTTAATATTATTGTGAAAATAAAATTATGATATATGTAGCCCGTGTTAATTGTAGAATATCCATTTTTAGTTAGAATATATAAAAAAGATAATGTATTTTAGTTAAAAATGTAATTACTATGTTTTTCGATGTTATTTTAAATAATGGAATTTTTTTAGTTAGAAAATATAAAAAAAGATAACATATTTTAGTTAAAGAGAATAATTGGTATATAGATGGGCCCATATTTTGGTCCAAGTAGTGACTGATCAAATTTTTAATGTTTCGGTTTTAATAGTATAGTATAGATGCGTATATATTTTTTAAGGTTTGACTCTAGTTTTTGGTATAGTCAAATAGGTCTTATATTTGTTTTATGTTTTGATCTTATATTTGTTTATGTTTTGATTTGTTTATATTTTGTTTGAAACCCACTTATTTTGTTTGAAACCCGTTGATTATAAAAGTCCGTATAAAAGCCCGCGTACCGATCGATCATATTTTTCATGTTTCGCTTTAATAGTATAGTATTTTTTAATGTTTGACTTTAGTTTTGGTATAGTCAAATAGGTTTTATATTTGTTTTATGTTTTGAACGTATATTTGTTTTATGTTTTGATGTGTTTATATTCTGTTTGAAGCCTGCTAATTATAAAAGTCCATATAAAAGCTCGTGTACCGACCGACCAAACTTTTAATGTTTCGATTTTAATAATACTAGCCTTTAACCCGTGCGAAGCACGGACGGGTATAGAATTCGTAATTTATTAATTATAATTTAAATTTTAACATCATCTTATTAGTAGTATTAATGAATTAGATTTTAACCGGATTATATTTATCAATTGATTACATTTTTAGGACGACTACGAATTATACCAATATCGGTTTATTATAATATAGTATATAAATAATATATAAATTATATCTAAAAGAATAATGGTGGAGTTTTTTATCTTGTATTACATCACAAGTGTTTGTAATTTGAACGGTATAAAACTCTTTAATATTGTAAGAGTAAAAGAAGTCTACATGTGACAGACTTGTAGTTATAAAAGAGATGACCAAACCAAAATTTTGTACGACTACCGATTAAACCTGTGTTGGCTTATTATATTATAGTATAGATAGTGTAGATAATGTCTAAATTGTAATATATATATATATATATAGGCCAACATTCCAAAGAGGGACTCCTTATATGGAGTTACATAGTGCGCCACTATAAATCATCAATTTTATTATAAATTCGGTTATAGAATACATATAAAACGTGATTCTAATATAGAATACTATAAAATAAATCTATTTTAAATAATTTAACACTTAAAATTTGATTAAAAAAGTATATTTTCGAAACTGATTCTACAACAGAATAATTCTGAATGATTATTATTCTGTTATAGAATCATGTTGAGATATTGCATAATTTTAGATGATCTTTGGAATAAAAAAATTGTATAACTTCGTTTTCGGTTTAATAATCAAAATTTGCAATTATATTTCATAAAAAATATAATGGAATATATATTATGTATATATTTATAATGGTGTGCTACGTAACTCCATATAAGAGGGTATGCTATGGAGTGCTACCCTATATATATATATATATATATATATATATATATATATATATATATATATAGGCTAATGATCAAATAGAAACTACTCTTAAAATAAAAAATAGAAACCACTTTTCCTACCACTATTTATAACTATGGGTATCACTAATTTATACCGCACTAATCACTATTTTTATACAGTATGTAAACAGCGATTTTTATTATCAAAATTGAGAAAATCTACTTATCTAAATTATTGATAATCGATTATAGATGATTATTTTCATCCGTAGGAAGGTTCTTGGTGGTAGGAAGCCGCAAGAGAAGTTGTATGATGATGGTAAGTAATCGTTAGTTTTGTAAGTTGTGATGGAAAGTGTATGTGACTATCGGTGATGATAGACAATGGTGGAAAGTCATGGAAACATTTGGTAGTGGTGGTAAGAGGTCCATTATTACGATTTGGATGAAGATGATGGGCATATACGTTGCATATATGTGTATATATATATTTATATTCGCGAGATATACCATATATAAATTAGTGATATGTTATGTACAAATTAGTGATTTCTGTAGTTAAAAACAGTGATAAAAAACTGTCCAGAAACTGGTTTTTAGTTTTTAGGCTAATTTGGTTTCTATTCGAGTAGGACTCTCTCTCTCTCTATCTCTCTCTCTCTCTCTCTCTCTCTATATATATATATATATATATATATATATATATATATATATATATTTTGACTCGATAAGATTCTATGACTCCAGCAAATTATGTGATGTTTCGATTTTAATAATATAGTGTATAGATAATGTCTAAATTGTAATATATATATATTGACTCGATAAGATTCTATGACTCCAGCAAATTATGTGATAAAACTCAGAGTTTGATTAAATAAAATATTCAAATGGCTAGAACTGACCGGTATCTATTAGAATTTGAACAATTATTCGAATATGTTAGAGCATTTTCAATGACGTTAACTAGTTATAATGATCGGTTAAATTGAATATATAAAACATCATGTAAAATTAATTATCGAACGTGTCACACCTTTCATTTCAATGCATGATAATATTATTGATTGACTATATTTTAAATATAACATATTATTATTTCAAATTATTATAAATAAAATATATAGGTTTTGTAAAATTCAGATACAAATAAGTTTTATAATTATAAGACGAATCTTATTTTTTTTTATATTTAAAATACCGCAGTATAAATAAAAATCGTTTGATCTTATTTGATATACGTTTATATTCATAATAATAAAAGGTAGTTATATATAATATTTAAATATATATGAGAAATTTTTGTTGATCTAAATCAATTCGAAGAAGGTTAAGTAAATAGAATACGTTCCGTTTTCTTTTTGTATTGAGTAGATTTTGTAAAAATTAAAAAAACAGTTCTGTAACTACAATATTATGTTTAAAATGAAATAAAAAAAGATTTTATAAATTGAATATAATTCTTATCATAAAATTTATTACTCTTTTCCCATTTCTATTCTCTGTTCAAATATAATCATTAAATATCACTAAATTATTGTATTTTCACTCATTTGAGAATCTTAAAATATTACTAACATAATTCTTAAAGTAAATGAAATAATATTATATTATAAATATTAATATGAATATATTGCAAATATCCATACAGCTCGCAAGAATTATCAAAATAAATATAAATATTTAAAAAATGTTCATACATGTCACGGTTATAAACTAAGACCCAGATCTGTATAGCTTACTCGGGCTAACAAATATTTTTCTTAGAATATAAACTTTGAAAGATATAATTGCATTTTTAGGATATATTGCATATATTATTGCATTGTAAACATATAATATATATATATATATATATATATATATATATATATAGAGAGAGAGAGAGAGAGAGAGGGTTACTCAGTGAGAACTTTTTAAAATGAGAACCGTGAGAACTTCCTTAATTTATCATATTTTGGCTAATCTAAACATCAAACTAGTGGGTACCCAATATAAAAAATGTATATAAAACTAGTCTCTTCCTAGCTAGTCAAAAAAAAAATTCAAAAAAAGAAGTCCACTGCCACGTCATCAGTGAATTTTTTTTATTTATTTTTTCGGCTAGCTAGGTGGGGACCTTAATGATATACATTTTTTGTGAAGGTGCCCCTGGCGGGGCCCTTCAAATGAATGAGATATTGATAAATTAAAAAAGTTCTCATGGTTCTCATTTTAAGAAAGTTCTCATTTGAGCAAGTGCATATATATATATATATATATATATATATATATATATATATATATATATATATATATTATAAAATGGTATATACATATCTTAGAAAATGAAAAAGTACATATATACTTCCATCTTATACACTCCTATATATTATTTTATATAATTATTGTAGATATGATCATGGTTAATTATGTATAATATATAGATACATGTTGAAACAGAACTTCTAAATATAATATATATTCTATTTATATTATTGTATCACTAAAACTAAAGAAATAATAGTTGTAGTCAGAATCTATATTTAGGATTTTTTGAATTTCAAATTACTTGTTCTATTTCAAACAAATTTTTGTGCACATAAAAGAGATTATAATCTGAAAATAATAATGAATAAGCCCATAATAATATTAACTCCTTCCAAAAGAAGAATCACTGCATTTGAAGAAATATAATAATACATAACAATAATGATACATTTTTATGAGGATTTGCGTAAACCACACCACAATCACTTTCTGAATCCCACCATGTGTCACAGACAAAACAAAAAGTGCTGAGCCTTTCGTATTTGAAGTTTACCCAGCCAGTCTCCTCCGTCTTAATTTTCATCTGTCATCTCAGCTGTTTATACACTTGTAATGTTTGTAGAATCGGCCTTTACAAACGTTTCCACAAAATTTCCAATATTCATGATTCATGAATACGTTATCAGATGTCATAAGCCTCTTAGGGAGATCATAGACTTGAACCCGGATGTTAATTTTTATTTAATAACAAGATGACGATCTTCATTCCCGCTGATCTGATGGTAAACAAACAAGTTTGGTTCAAATGTCAGGGTCCTCCCTTTAAAACTTTTCCTAGATCTAGCATATAATAGAAGTAGAACACGAAAGAGTATCTATGCCCTCCATTAATTATCATGCACCTCCATTCCTTCTTTAGGTCGCCATAGCGATAAAATCATGCAAAAACGTTTTTCATCGCATTAAACTTGATATTCTTTGCCGTCAAGAAACGTCCCACCAAAACATACGTTTTTCGCGTTTATTTCACTTTTTTCTCTGTGATTATAATTTACCGCCCATCCTCCTCAGTCTCTAATTAATGTAAGCCTTGCGGACAGTTCCTCCAAATTTGTGGTTGGCGTATTCATCTTCTGAAATGCCCCGATAGTAGATGATAAAAGAAATGAAAATACCTTAAAACCTTGTCATATAAAAAGACAGAAAAAACTTGCAATCATGCAAGACACATGCATCTATTTTGTCACAAGTCAGTTCATGGAACAAGCTGTATGGTGCCTCATCATTTTAGTAATTACTGCTCATTCTTTCTGGACACAATGGCTATATTCTTTTGCTAGCTCAACTTAATTCAACCATTAGCTCTTCTTAATTCCACGACGTACGCCACTGATCCCGAAAGGTTCCCCAATTCTTTCTCGCTTAAATGCATCAGGCAAGTACCGAGGTGTTCAGATATCTATCGAAATTTCTTTCAGGCCTGTTTCGAGAAAAGGTTCCTTACTTAATTACAAAAGATCTAATGATTGCCTTCAACTTTTGATCAAAATGAAGTGAACAATTTTTTTCTCGTAATCGGACTTCTAACTTCTTTTTGCTACTCTTTTGTGACTATAATTCCTTTGTACATACTTCTTCTTAATTTGATCTTGTTTCTTTTTCAAGTTATTCTAGGGGTTTCCATTAGTTTTTTTAGAGCAAGTCCAATAGGTGTGCTAAATCAAGTCTTAAATCCAAAAATAGGGAATATGGGATAAAATTGCACTCCAACACTATGCTAGTGATGTGCTAAATCACTACACTACAAGAAAAACGGCTATTTTCGACCTGCTAATTTCGACCGGCAGCTATTTTCGACCGTAACCGGTCGAAATTATTTATTTCGACCGAGTTTGGTCGAAAATATTTTCGGTCGAATTTAGTTGGTCGAAAATATTGCCGGTCGAATTTAGTTGGTCGAAAATAGACATAAATTCGACCGTTTTTTAGTTGGTCGAAAATATTTTGGGGAAAATAAAGGGGGGAAAGTTCCCGCCCAATAAAATTCAAACTAATTTCAACCATTTTTGGTCGAAATTATTAATTTCGACCATTTACGGTCG
This sequence comes from Daucus carota subsp. sativus, assembly GCF_001625215.2. NCBI lineage: Eukaryota > Viridiplantae > Streptophyta > Magnoliopsida > Apiales > Apiaceae > Daucus > Daucus carota. The sequence continues at coordinate 17,042,679 of NC_030386.2, forward strand.
AATTTAATAATTTCGACCACGTCTGGTCGAATTTATTTTGGCCACAAAATGAAGGGGGAAAGTTCCCGCCCAAAAATTTAGAGCGGGAAAATTACCGCCTAATTCTGTTCAAAAAATTTTGAACTGATTTCGACCGTTTCTGGTCGAATTTATTATTTTCGACCAGTTCTGGTCGAAGTTAACAACTTCGACCATTTCTGGTCGAATTTATTATTTTCGACCAGAAATAGTCGAACTTATTAAATCAACCAAATATAGTTTAATTTAATAATTTTGAATTTTTAGAAATATGATTAAATTTAATCAATCTTAACATCTCGATCATCGATAATTATTTTTAAGAAATTCAAACTACCAAACCACGAGTATACACGATTTAAATGTAATAGTCAAATAATCAGTTGACTGTTAAAATCTCGTATAATATAAATTTAATATTTGTTGAAATTTTAAGAATATGATTAAAATATATTGATCTTAACATCTATAAGGTTGGATCATTGATAATTATATTTTTTAAAATCAATCTAACAAACCAGGAGTATACAATATTTAGATGTACTTGTCAAATTATCAGTTGATTGTCCAAATTTCAAATCATATAAATTTAATATGTATTGAAATTTGAGGAATATGACTAAAATATGTAAATCATTACATCCATAAGGTAGGATCATCGATAATTATTTTTAATTAAATTGAAACTGCTAAACCAGGATTATACACCATTTAGATGTAATAGTCAAATTATCAGTTGACTGTTAAAATCTCGAATCATATAAATTTAATATTTATTGAAATTTTAGAAATATGACTAAAATATATAAAACTTAACATCTTTAAGATTGGAGCATCGATTATTATTTTAAAAACAATTCAAACTACCAAACTAGGAGTATACACAATTTAAATGTAATGGTCAAATTATTAGTTGACCGTTAAAATATCAAATCAAATAAATTTATTAATTATTGAAAATTTAGAAATATGAATGAAATATATACATCTTAACATCTATAAGGTTGAATCTGAAAATAAACACTAATTAGGAGTATGAGACAATTACTAATTGATTATCAAAAAATCACATCAATTAAATTTAATATTTTTTTAAATTTAGGATATGACAAAGGATAATATACTTCTTAAATAAAATTAATTCAAATTTAATATCATGAATATTATAGAAATTTATATAATTTACACTAAATTAAAACACAAATTCATGAATATGATCGCATTCAACTGAGTATATTGAATTGCCATATTTCCACCGCCATGTGTCACACTTGTATTGGCCAAGAACAAGCACATGGATTGTCCTTCTACTTGTATGAATCCTAACCATCCATTACTCCCCTTATAACTCCCACAGACCACAGTTCCCTTATTACTCTCCCAGAGTCCCAGTCCCTTCTCAGCATCTCTAACCCCCACCTCCTTTCATCTGTTCATCTCCATACCGGCTGCAACCTTGGAGACATCGCACTCACTGCAACAGCGGCAAGTCGCCGCTCCAACACCTCGCAGTCACTGCTACAGCTCCACCTTCATTCCTCCGACCAGCCACAACGTCGCGGGTTTCAAAATCACACCAACCTCACTCCCTATGCGGCGACGCTGCGTGTCTTTACCAATTCAAACTGATCTGGTTGGAATGTCGACAGATTGAACTCCCCATCTGCATCATCTGCAAGTTTCGGCCCCAGACTTGAAGAGGCGGATGGAATATTCATGTGAAAGTTTTTGCGCATTTCTCGCTTTCTGCAGTTTGGTGTTTCAGTAGATTTTAGAATTATTGACCGGATTGAACAGCAATAACAGACCACCTAATAAAGTACCAAACAATCATCGCATCAGCAAGGCACATGAATTCGATTTTTTTTTTAAATTCGGTCTGTTAAATTCGACCGGATTCGGTCGAATTTGGAATTTCGACCGAATCCGGTCGAACTTATAATTTCGACCAATTTCAGTCGAATAAATATTTTTAGACGCCAAATTTAAATTTTTCAAAAGTTTTTGAAATTTTCAAATTTTGGTCAAATTTATAATTTCGACCAAATTTGGTCGAAATTAATTTCGACCGTTAACGGTCGAAATTACTTATTTTCGACCGGAGCATTAATTTCGACTAGCTTATATTCGACCATCTCTGTTCCGGTCGAAAATAGCTATATTCGACCGTTAACGGTCGAAAATAGCTATTTTCGACCAGAATCTGACGGTCGAAAATAGCCGCTTTTCTTGTAGTGCTAGCACAAGCTTCCCCTTCCCTATTTTTAGAATATGCTAGCCACTCCTAAACTATTTTTATCATTAAAATATTCATTTCTCTCTCTTCTCCACATCATTTCCCTCTCTCCTCCACACCAAAGTTGTTTATATTTAATATTATTATAATAATAGGGAATGAATATAGGGAGTACTATTGGAGCTCATGTGCTAAATCTTGTGCTAAATCACTAAGACATATTATTTTATAATATTTTTAGGGAACCCCTTAGCATAGTGTTGGACTTGCTCTTACTGGTGGAATTAATGCCCCGGCCCCTCCCGACCCCAGGGACGTATCCAGGGTGGGGGCAGTGGGGGTACTTGCCCCCACTGATTTTCAAAGTAAATCCATATCTCTACTATCAAATTAATCAAATGTTTTAGTTGCCCCCATGGTTAGGGTGTTGTGAGTTCTCATTGTAGATGCAAGTTCGATTCCAGGACAGTTCTAGTTGATTTTTTGGGTGTTCGTGTCTCTCTTTTTGGAGTGGTTGTTTTGTCTCTACTTTTGGAGTGTTTCGTATGTTTTTGTCTAATTATGTTTGAATTTGTTCTATGTTGGATCAGTTAAGAATGAGTCTATTGATGTTTTTGGAAATTTGGAAAACCCGTGTCAAATCTGAGCCGGTGGTCATTATTGCAAGAGCTCACCTTTTACAACCGAAGATTGTTCATCCGTCAGGGTTTACACTTTCAGCATGTCTATAGCTGGTATCCGGCATGTAGATAGCCGGGGTGTCGCTTCTCTTATCTCATCTTATGAGATTAGGGTTTTTGAACATTAATTGTCTAATATTGACTTTTATGTGACAAGGTCAATTGTGATGTTGCTTGACTGCAATCTTTTTCTGTCCGCGAGGATCCCGCTTTTCAGGATGCTGGTGCAATTTGGATCGCTTAAAATATCTTTGAGTTCATTTTTAGCTTTAATAATTTTAAAATTCTATGTGTTAAATGATCTAGGAAACAAAACATCTAATTGTTTTAATTATTTTTAGTATGTTTTTTGTTTTCCAACCTGGTTGTATGAATAGTTGGGGATTTATCCCGACTATGTTTTATTCTGATTAATGAAAGTGTGTTTCTTTTCTGGGAAAAAAATTATTATTTGAAAAAATAGTTTTTTTATCACTCAACTATTATCTCTTTTAGAAACTTACCGCCAAACAATTATTTTACTTAATATTATTATTCACGTTATGGATGTTTGTGATTTTAATCATTCCGTTAAGTTTTATAATAAAAAATAATATTTTTTATTACTCAACTTTTTATATTTTAGCAACCTACACTGAATTACATAATAATTTTTTCTAATTCACTAATGTTACAAAGCTTGGAAAACTACACACTGCTCACTTGCTTACGAGTGAACATGATAAGCATCAATAAGTTTTTTTAATGTTTATTTAGCGATGCATATATATATAGATATATTGGCCAACATTCCAAAGAGGGACTTTTTATATGGAGTTACATAGTGCGTCACTATAAATCATCAATTTTATTATAAATTCTGTTATAGAATACATATAAAACGTGATTCTAATATAGAATACTATAAAATAAATCTATTTTAAGTAATTTAATATTTAAAATTTGATTAAAAAATATATTTTCGAAACTGATTCTACAACAGAATAATTCTGAATGATTATTATTCTGTTATAGAATCATGTTGAGATATTGCATAATTTTAGATGATCTTTGGAATAAAAAAATTGTATAACTTCGTTTTCGGTTTAATAATCAAAATTTGCAATTATATTTTATAAAAAATATAATGGAATATATATTACGTATATATTTATAATGGTGTGCTATGTAACCCCATATAAGAGGGTATGTCATGGAGTGCTACCCTAGATATATTATCCTTTTAATGGATAATCAAACTAACTGGAACCCACCAAGAAATATATGTTGGAATTTAGGGTCTGTTTGGGAGTGCTGTTAAAAATTGCAGTGCTGTCAGAAAAAGTGCTGGTAAAATAAGTGCTGTTGTAGAAATCAGATAACTGTTTGGTAATTTTTTGATATTTACTTATTTTGAGTTATAATATAAAAAAATTAATGTTTTTGGTGAGGTTTTATAATGAAATCTATAACAGCATTCTGCAAAAGCTAAAAAGCAGTTTTTTCCAAAAGCACGGGAGGACCTGCTTTTTCTAACAGCAGCTTTTCAGCTAAAAGCTGTTGTTCGAAAAAGCTGCTAGCACATTTATCAAACAGTTTTTCACCTGCTTTTCAGCAAAAAGCTGTTGTTGCTGTCTGCAACAACAACCCCAAACGGTACCTTAATCTAAAACTTGGTTATTGTTTTAAAGTTTTATCTTACTTAGTTTTATTTTGTAATCAGTTAGGTAGTGCACAAGTTAGTCGCTGCATGTTTTATCTGGACGTGGGAGTACGGAGTAATTTTAGGAGATGCATATCAGAAGTAAGGTTATAATAAGAGTTGTTTTTGTTTGTGGTCCTGGTTTTGTGGCCACTTTCTTATCTGCTCTTTCTATATATATTGTTCTGCAATGAATCAATAAAGTCGATAACTTCCGCGTAAACTCTTGTTTTCTCAGTTTATATATTCAAACACATATACGTAAGATTATCTATCTCTAACACTTGGTATCAGAGCGAGGTTGTTCTAGCTTCATGTGAGGCCGTGTTTCAGCGATCGCAAGAGTGCTGCTATCCTGGTGAACTTGGCCTCACCTGGCAGGCTCTTCTAGTAACAGAAGGGTTGATATTGCAGCAGGGCTGTAAGGATTTTTAAAGCTGTGATCGGTAAAAATAGATGGTTGTAGGATTACACTGATGGGGCACCTATTTCAGTGCCTATGGGAATCAAGGTTATTACTATGGTGCACATAGGAGAATTATACAATGTGCCAGACGGACTAAACAAAATAGCCATACGGGCTGAGTTTAAAAGTCATACGGGCTGAAAAGATTAATTATGGGGACAGAAGGTTGGTTTTGATAGAGTGTGCCAACATTTCCATGAAATGTAGGAGAGATCATCATGTGCAGTATGGGATGCATATGGAGTTCTTTCTTTAAAGTCTAAGTGTCAGATGGGAAGTGTCAGATGGGCGTTCTAGACGGGCAAATTAAAACTGCCAGACGGGCAAAGAAGTAATAGCCATACGGGCTCAGAAGAATAACCATACGGGCTCAGTATAAAGCCATACGGGCTTGTGAAGAATAGTCATACGGGCTCGGTTTAAAAGCCATGCGGGCGGATGAAGAAGTTGCCAAAAGGGCAAGGTAATGCTATTGATCGAGTGTGATAGTGATCACACAAGTTTCAGATTAAAGGGGAGATTGTTGGGATTTAATCTAAAACTTGTTTATTGTTTTAAAGTTTTATCTTACTTAGTTTTATTTTGTAATCAGTTAGGTAGTGCAGTTAGGTAGTGCACAAGTTAGTCCCTGCATGTTTTATCTGGACGTGGGAGTAGGGAGTAATTTTAGGAGATGGATATTAGAAGTAGAGTTATAATAGGAGTTGTTTTTGTTTGTGGTCCTGGTTTTGTGGCCACTTTCTTATCTGCTCTTTCTATATATATTGTTCTGCAATGAATCAATAAAGTCGATAACTTCCGCGTAAACTCTTGTTTTCTCAGTTTATATATTCAAACACATATACGTAAGATTATCTATCTCTAACAATATAATGGTCATGGCGAGAAAATTACTAAAGGGGGATAGGATGACGCCTGATGTGGAAATCCTTGATACAAGATTTCCAGTGCTGGGGAGGGTGGCATTGCAGCTAACGAGAGGAGTGGTAACAACTACTGTACAGTTGCTACTCGGGGCAACCAAGAAATTCGTTAGGTCTCCAATTTCATTTTGGATTCGAGGAACCAACGTAAATCCAAATATCCCCATCATGTCTGTCGTTGTATTTGCAAGAGTCCTATTCCCGCACATTAATTTTAATGGCGCATCTGTACAAATATTATTGTATCAGTCAATTAATCATCGTAAATAGTTAATTTATCATCAGAAGCTAAAAAAAATAAGAACTTCACAGACGTAGCATTTTTTTCTTTTTTTGGATATTAGGGTTTGCGATATAGTATGTGCAAGATTAAACATGTACTCACTAGGGAATGGGGGGACAATGCCATTTGGTGAAAGAGTAACATTGATCCCACGATACAGGATGCCCCGAATTACGATCATATCCGTGACAGAGGCGGGATTCTCAAGTGAAATTACAATGGCATTGGAGGGAGCTGCCGCTTTAATTGCAGAAATGGCGACAATGAGGCCAAGGAAGAGCGTGCTGTTGCGGGGAGCCATGGAACCTTAGCTAGCTTTTATGTAATTACTCCCTCCGTTTCAGTTTACATGTCCACTTTCAAAAAAAATAATTTGTTTCAAATTACTTGTCCACTTCAACTTTCAATGCAAAATCATATTTCCAAAGTCAATTCTACTCCACATATTTCTTATTTATATTTTCTAGATCAATCTTATTCCATATATTTTGATCATTTAATGCAATTAATTTGTAAACAATCATTTTTCTTAAACTATGTGATTTTTTTAAAGGACATCTAATTTGAAACCGAGGGAGTATTAAACTCAACTGAGTGATAACGAGAAAGAAGCTTATGACAACTGGAGAATCCCGGAAGAGGTATTTATAGTGTTGTGAATGAGTTAGGTAGCTAGCTAGAGGGCTGGGCGTGAGTTGAAAGCATGCATACGAAGGATAAGGTTGTTCTTCTTAAAATATGAGGTTATCAATGCATGTATTTGCGTGTACAATCTCTTCATCCCTGTGTCAACTGTTTGCGGCATATATATGTCCCCTTTTTTTTTGCCAGTACATATATGTTCCTTTTTAAGTAATAAAATTATGTACATATTAGTAGACCTGACAAAAAAAAAAAGCATGTACATATTAGTATGTACTGGTTTAGACTTGTGCATGATGACTTATTAAGGGCACTGGTGCATGTATGCGCTTGGTGTGCCTTGGTGGTCTCCGCCCTAGGTAGCAGCTAGAAAGCCACCTTTATATGCGTGTTGCCACGATATATCATTATCGATTCAATAATTCATGCAAAGTAAAGGAGTGAATCGTTGAAAATCTTTAAAGCTCCCAACCTAAAGTTTGAGACTCAGCTTGAAAATTCAATTACTCCCTTCATCTCCTTTTACAGGTTAATTTTGACTTTTAACAGGTCAAATTCATTATTTTTTGACTGAAATTTACATGTTCCATATAATTGTGAAAAATAATAGAAAATATATCATTAGAATGTATATTTAGTCTATTTTAACATCTAACTTTCAGGGAATAGATAATTTGTGATATTTAGTCAAAAATTCGTCAATTTGACTACTCGAAAATCAAAATGAAAATGTAAAAGGGGACGACAGAGCATAAAATATCAACAAAATCTTGAATTTGGCGAGTTCGACTAGATTCAAACATGACATTTATTTAATTCTAAATATATGTATAGTAATGTCTAAATTGTAATATAAATCAAGGCTCGATTTGATTATGACTCTCGCAAATTATGTGATAAAACTTGAGTTTAATTTAATAAGATATCCAAATAGTTATTCGAATATGTAGGTCGTTGCAACATTTCCAATGAGGTTGGTTGTAATGATTGGTTAAATTTAAAATTTAAGACACTATATAAATTTATTGAACATGTAACACTTTTCGTTTCAATAGTACTGACTGAATTGATTGGCTATATTTTAAATATAACATATTATTATTATTTCAAATTATTTTAAATAGAATATATAAATTTTGTAAAATTCAAATACAAGCAAGTTTTTTAATTATAATACGAATTTTATATTTTAAAAATACCGCAGTATAAATACAAATCATTTGATCTTATTATATTCATAATAATAAAAGACATTTATATATAATACTTAAATATATATGAGAAATAATTGATATTTTCGTTGATCAAAATCAATCTTGAAGAAGGTTAAGTAAATAGAATACATCCCGTTTTCTTTTTGTATTATATACGAAATATGAGTAGATTTTGTAAAAAAACAAAAAGAAAAAGATTTTGTAATTACAATTTTATATTAAAATGAAATAAAAGAAGATTTTATAAGTAAAATATAATTCTTATCATAAAATTATTACTATTTTCCCATTTCCTTTTTTTGGACAATAATCAATTCATTAATTAAAAACCATACGGTATCTACAAATACAACGAAATTGGATAGACGCTAAGGAATATCGCCGTTGAATCCTTCTCTTTTAGAGAGGGAACTAAGCAATCTAAGCAATCTGAAGATGGTTTGAATATATATACTTGTTTTCATCCTATTGATTTTCACATGACTCTTTTTAAATAATCGATCATAGATGCAATCCCATAATAACTTTCAAACCTGAATCAAACCCATGAAAATCATGCTGATCTATAACCTCGGTTATGGTCTCAGTTATGGTGAACATGAAAACACACCAAGACAAAAACAAACTCTCACAAAGAGAGACTCACAAAACCCAAATAAATTTGGAACTTATTAAAAGAAAAATAAGATTTTAAACATTAAAAACGGCAAAAAAGGAGTGAAAAAGCAGTGAAGAAATATAATAATGAGCCACTACAAGAAAAATCGGTTATTTTTGACCGGTTATTTTTCACCGCCTTATTTTTGACCGAACGCGGTCAAATATAAAGTCAAACTCGCATGCCACCAAGTCAAGGCTAAAATTGACCGATTAATTTTGACTGCTCATAATTTTGACCGTTTTTGGTCAAAATAAGTTTTCGGTCAAATTTATCCGGTCAATTTTAAATGGCGGGCCCTGAAAAAATTGGAGGGAAGGTTCCCGCTAGGGGTGAGCAAAACCGAACCGAAACCGAAAAACCGAACCGAACCGTATAATTTCAGTTCGGTTCGGTTTCATTTTTCTGAAAAGTTCGGTTATTTCGGTTTTTCGGTTTGAACCGAATAAAAATTCGGTTCAGTTCGGTTTTTGATTTAATATTTCGGTTCAAACCGAAATAACCGAAGTTTTTTTTAAATAAAAAATAAATATATTAATATTACATATATACATAATACAGACTACGGACTACAGTATACCGATACACATAACCCTATTCTAATCTGACTAACACGATTACAATTTACACGAATACCGCCACTCCACCGCGCGGCGCGACTCTCCCCAGTCCCCTCAGCCGTCAGCCCTCATCCTCTCCGATAATCATTCAGTCTCCACTCTCCAACCCTCCAGCAACGCGAATCTTCAAATCTTCATCTCCATTCTCCAGCAACTTAAACTCCAGGTTTATATTCTAATTTAAGGCGAGCTTCTGTTAATTAGCTTATGGATTTAGCTAATACTTTTCCTAATTTGGGTTAAGATCTGAGATTATATTATTACCTCTTTTACTGCTCAAGAGTTGAGGTTGGCCGCTGGAGGTGGAGGGTGTATGTTGGCATGTTGCGGATGCAGACTAGAGACTACAGACTACAGATTTAAAGTTTAAATTTTGTAATTTGTGATTTTGAATCAAGTGGCATACTGTTACTGATATTCAGTTTTTAGTACGAGCTTAATGTGTTAAATCCTGAAGTTTCAAGCTTTGTAAACTGTGTTCTGTCATCAGTGTTGCAGGATCTTTAAAATTTCGGTTTTTTCAAACCGAAACCGAAACCGAACCGAAATATTTCGGTTAATTCGGTTCGGTTTAAAATAATGATTCGGTTCGGTTTCAAAAAAATCAGTAATTCGGTTTTTGGTTTTTTCGGTTCGGTTCGGTTTTGAACCGAACCGACCGAATGCTCAGCCCTAGTTCCCGCCAAACTTTAATTCGATGACGTCATTAAAATTGACCGGTCGCGGTCAAATTTGCCTGCGGTCGAAATTATTCTCTAGGCGGGAATTTTCCCGCACAAATTTTTAAAAATATGGGAGAAATATTTTTGACCGGATTCAGTCGAAATTGTAAAATTGACCGCCATCGGTCATTTTTAGTTCGGTCAAAACTATTTGCTAGGCGGGAATTTTCCCGCACAAAGTTTCAAAAAAACCTGGAATATATTTTTGACCGAAGTTGGTCAATATTGTAAAATTTGACCGAACACGGTCAAATTTTGTTAGTATTGGTGTCCTAGAGACAATACTATTGTGTTCTATCGTAGACATTTATGGATTATGTTATATTGATTATTGAATAAATATTTATTGTGTCTTTATTTACTGTGTAATAAATTGAAAGCATAATAAATGTCCTTGGAATATTATATGTAATTCTATATCTCTAAGTACGTGACTTAGAAATGAGATTTTGAGAATAATATCATATTCCTAAATGTCCCTAGTCGAGTATTATTGTTAAGGGACAATAATGATGCATTAAGACTAGTATGTTTGTTGACTGATGATCACATCTCATTGATCATAGGTATAGTGATGCTAAAGTCGAGAACATAAGTGCATGTATCGACACATGGCACTGGAATGACCCACCGTGAGATTTTACATGTTAATAAGTGTCATTGGAAATTCTCACTGTGATAATGATGTAATGATCCTTTGACTTGATATCATTATATTTCTATATGAGAATTAATATACTTTGGTTGCACTAAAAGTTACCTTTGACCGGGTGATGATGAAATGTACATTGGGTATATTATGAATCGTATGAGAAATATGAATGATCTAGAAAGGATTTAACCCTCCTATTTTAGGAGTGATATTATTGGCCTCTTGATTGAGTGAGACTATAAAATGCATGGCCGTGCTCAAATATTGATTTGTTTAATAGTCTACTCATTGATCAAGGAAATTCGGATTAGACGATGAAGAGGATGACACAATACATGCCTTGAGTCTGATCTATAATATAAGGTTAAAGGGATTATATTACATTGTACATTATTCACAAAAGGTTTAATTGAATCACCAATTATTATTATTACTTGGGTAGCAATGATGTATTACTAGATGCCGCTCATTGTTCATAATTTTATTATTGGATATTAAAATTATTGCCAACGTAATAATAACCTAAAGGGTCACACACTTTGAACGTTTAAAAGGAGTTTTAATTTAAATTCTGAATTTAAATTAAATGATTAATTCGAAATAAATTATTTAATTGAGCCGGTCTTAATTAAGTAATTAGAATTTCGAATTTAATATTAAAACCAAAATCGGATTAGGTTTGGAGAAGCCCAAATCCGATTAGGGTTTGGCCCATCTATCTCTCTTCCCTATAAATACATAATGATGTATTGTTTTAGGGTTAAGTTTTCATAAAATCATTTTATTAAAACCCTAGCAGCTCCAGATCAAGAGAGGCTAGAGAGAGAGAGAGAGAGGGAGAGGCTGCATTCGGCTAGTACCGGCTCCGGTGATCTTTGGCGATCAGACGTTCGTGTGGACTGCTTAGAGACGCGATCCTTAGACCGAGGGGTGCGTGGTGATTGCTCGTTCCGGACCTCCATCTTTCGCTAACGTAAAGCTTCAACAAGGTATTATTTCGTATCTCCATGATCAGCCGTACTTTATAGATGGATCCTCGGGTTAGGGTTTCGGAATTTTGATTTTACGTCGTTTTTCCGCTGCGTTTGTTGCCCCGAAACCCAACAGTGGTATCAGAGCTACGTCTATAAGGGGTTGATTTGGTTACGTGTTTACAGTATTCGATGCATGTATGCATGTTTTATGAATCTGCCTTGATATGGTTTTGAGATATGTTGATTATAACATGCTATATTGATCATATATGATTCTGTTATGTTAAGTATAGTGATATGATGATACTAGCATGATTATGATTTGCCATGACTGATTAGTATGCGATTTGTATGTTCTGCATATGATGTGTTGTTTATATAATGATATAAACTGTTCAACAAGATGGTGTATGGACATGATCTGGTCACTGGGGAATGATCAGCATGTATATGATATATGCTTCTGAAACTGCATATGATGCAGTAGTGGCAGAAGGTAACAGATATGATCTGTTGTTCCGAAATTGATGATTTTTGTATAGCACTTGTGTATTTAGGAATCAAAAATTTCCGACTCGACCCCAGCCTGGGGCTGCCGCCCCCGGACCCCGCCCGGTGGCTGCCGCCCCCGGACCCCCGCCCGGTGGCTGCCGCCCCCGGACCCCCGCCCAGGGGCTGCCGCCCCCGGACCCCCGCTTTGTATGGTTATGTGTTCTTGTTTGTTTACTTGAGCATGGTGCTGGTTATGGCCTTAAGGACCCCTAGTTTAATTTTTTGGTTTTGGTTGTATAAATACGACTTGCATGTCGTGATATTTATTCTTGTAATTTTAATCTCGAATGTAACTCGAGTTTCTCATGTAAGCACATTAGAATAGGATGTATTCAATTATTCATTGTAATGTACTTGAAGATTGAAGGATGATCCACAAGGAGGGGCAATCAAGGAGCATGAAGACTTGTAATAGTTATACATCTTCACCATAGATTGACCTAGATTCTTTCATTAGCTTGAAAGAATCACATAGGATAAAGGCCATAACCATGCACGTTTACATACTGCACTTTACATATATGATGCATGAGATGATGATATGTATGCGTAGTTATAGAGATGCATGCTTAATTAGATTAAGATGTATGTATTCGATACGACACCCATGCCATGCTTGTTTAAACAAGATAAAATCTGTAACGACTCAAGATTTTAAAAAGGAATACAACGATCATGAGATTCTCGTGTTTATGAAACACGGAATTAATTATGGATTTTCGATATTCAATGAGAGGAAGATTCCGTCGGATTTGGGGTTTTTAAGTATAGCCGTTGTGCCAACACCTCAGGTCGGGTTTTCAACCAATCAAAGAGTATTGATTTGAAATATTTAATTCAAGGAAAAATTGAGGATCTCTTTATGACAGGATCATGGTCGTTTTAATAAAATCCCTAATTAAAAATATTAAGTTAATCAGATGCCTTCCAATGATTAATACTCGTCAAGATCTAGATTGAAAGAAGTAGGTTTGCCAAAGCAAAGTGCTTTAATCAATCATGGGAAGACGTGATAAGTAAATGTACTTAGTTATTGAATTATTGGGTCTAACTTAACTAAACCATCACAATAGGATTCTGGGTTTAGAGGCATGGAGTTTGGTGAGATTTATTATATAAATATGTGCAAAGGGTTGCTCCACCAAACTATCCAAGAGTTATATTTGATATAATTGACAAATGTTGTCTACCTAAATAGTCATGTTTTGAGAGTATTAGCCCACGCTAACTTAAAACATGGATGAAATATGGATCGTGGCTCACTAGAAAGATTTGCAGAAATGCTTTCCGAATTAATAGTTAGGGCTATTGATTTGAACAAAATAGTGGGAGATATATATTTTGAATATATATTTATAATCACTTGAACATAATTTAATAAACATCTGTAGACTAATTTATCTTATGCATTTGAAATATTGTAGATATCCAATGGCAAATAATTCAAACAACTTTTCTGTACGATCAGTCCTTGAGAAGGACAAGCTGACAGGACCAACTTCCTTGATTGGCAAAGGAATTTGAGGATTGTCCTCAAACAAGAGCGCAATCTCTATGTCATAGATATTCCTCGCCCTACACCTCTCGCTGAAGGATCAACCCGTGCTCAGCATACTGCTTATCAGAAGCATATCGATGATGACACAGGTGTTCAATGTCTCATGTTAGCGACCATGAGTGCTGAACTTCAGAAACAACATGAGAATATGGATTCTTATGATATGATTGAGCACCTTAAGCGTATGTTTGAGGGACAGGCTCGTCAGGAGAGGTTTGATACTTTCAAATCTTTGAATGCTTGTAAGCAGGGTGAACGTGATCCGGTAGGACCGCATGTTCTGAAGATGATAGGGTATATTGATTATCTTGAAAAATTGGGTGCCCCGATTGGTCCTGAGCACCAAATTGATCTGATCTTGCAATCTCTAAACAATAACTATTCTCAGTTTGTAATGAATTACAATATGAATGAGATAAACAAGAACCCCGCCGAATTGTTGGCAATGTTGAAAACTGCTGAAACCAACATTCAGAAGGCGTCCCCTACTCCCATATTGATGGTGAATAAGGGGAAGGCCAAAGGAAAGGGTAAATGGAAAGGCAAGAAGAAGATGGGATCTAATTCTAATGCCAATCTGAAACCTGGTCCAACTAAGGCCTTGAAGCCGAAAGGTGGTGTTCAGAAGGAGGGTGATTGTCACTATTGCAAGAAACCAGGTCATTGGAAGAGGAACTGTCATGCTTATTTGGAGGATCTGAAGAAGAAGAAGAAGGCTGCTGCCGCTTCTGATTCAGGTATTTATGTTATAGAAGTCAATTTGTCTACTTCAACATCTTGGGTATTAGATACTGGATGTGGTTCTCACATTTGTATGAATGTGCAGGAGCTACAGGGAAGTAGGACGTTGGCAAAGGGAGAAGTCGACCTACGAGTTGGCAATGGAGTAAAAGTTGCTGCTATAGCTGTAGGGACTTATCATTTATCGTTGCCCACTGGGCTTATTTTAGAACTTGAGAATTGTTTTTACGTGCCTGCAATTTGCAGAAATATTATTTCAGTTTCTTGTTTGGACAAGAAAGGTTTTGCTTTTTCAATTCAGAACAATAGTTGTTCCTTTTCTTTGAATAATGTTACCTATGGGGTTGCACGTTTATTTAACGGTTTATATGTTCTTGACTTGGATACTCCCATCTATAATGTGAATAATAAACGACTTAAAACTGATGACTCAAATAAAACATACCTCTGGCACTGTCGTTTAGGCCATATAAATGAGAAGCGTATTTCCAAGTTACATAAGGATGGATACTTGGATAAGTTTGATTTTGAATCATACGAAGCATGCGAACCATGTCTCATTGGAAAAATGACTAAAGCACCTTTCACAGGACAAGGTGAGAGGGCCACTGAGAGATTGGAACTAATACATAGTGATGTATGTGGTCCAATGCGAACTATGGCAAGAGGTGGCTTTTACTACTTCATAACATTTACTGATGATTTCAGTAGATATGGATATGTGTATCTTATGAAGAATAAATCCGATTCTTTTGAAAAGTTCAAAGAGTACAAAGCTGAAGTAGAAAAGCAAACTACCAAAAGTATTAAGACTCTACGATCAGATCGTGGAGGTGAATACTTAAGCCAAGAATTTAAGAATTTCTTAAAAGAGTGTGGTATTGTATCACAACTTACTCCTCCTGGAACACCACAATGGAATGGAGTTTCCGAGAGGAGGAATCGTACCTTGTTGGACATGGTGCGATCAATGATGAGTCATGCAGATCTTCCAATTAGTTTTTGGGGCTATGCCCTAGAGACGGCTGCCTATACACTTAACCGAGTTCCTACTAAAACGGTCCAGAACACTCCATATGAGATATGGACTGAGAAACGTCATAGCATGTCATTTATGAAAATTTGGGGATGTGAGGCGTTTGTGAAACGTCAAAATTCTGACAAGCTAGGACCTAAGTCTGATAAATGTAATTTTGTGGGATACCCAATTGAAACAAGAGGTTATTCATTCTATAATCCTTCAGAGAACAAAGTGTTTGTTGCTCGAACCGCTGTGTTCCTTGAAAAAGAAATGCTTTCTAAGAAAAACAGTGGGAGGATAATAGATCTCGATGAAGTTCGAGAACCACATGATAACATTGAACCAAAGCAGGAACCTGAGCAGGATGTACATCAAAATATTGAGAGTAATCCTGTTCCGGAAACACAGGTTGTTCGTAGATCTAGTAGGGTTCGCCATGAGCCAGAGAGATATTATGGTTTTCTCTTGACTCAAACTGGTGATGTGATGCTTATGGATAATGATGAGCCTCTAACCTACAAAGATGCTAAGAACACTTCAGATTCCAAGAGATGGCGTGATGCCATGAAATCTGAGATGGATTCCATGTATGAAAACCAAGTATGGACTTTGGTTGATTTACCCGAGGGAGTTAAACCTATTGAGTGTAAATGGGTTTTCAAAAAGAAAACCGACATGGATGGAAATGTTCAGACCTATAAGGCACGACTAGTTGCAAAAGGTTTCAGACAGATTCATGGTATTGACTATGATGAAACCTTCTCACCAGTTGCTATGGTCAAATCCATCAGGATTTTGCTTGCAATAGCTGCTTACTATGACTACGAAATCTGGCAGATGGATGTCAAAACCGCCTTCTTGAATGGAAGCCTAGAAGAGGATGTGTATATGACACAACCTGAAGGTTTTGTCGATCCGAGATTTCCCAAAATGGTTTGTAAGTTGCGACGATCTATATACGGATTGAAGCAAGCCTCAAGGAGATGGAATATTCGTTTTGATGAAACAGTCAAAGAGTTTGGCTTCATTCAAAATGAAGATGAGCCTTGTGTTTACAAGAAAGTGAGTGGGAGCCATGTGGCATTCCTAGTGCTATATGTGGATGACATATTACTAATGGGGAATGACATACCTTCTTTACAGGCTGTTAAGACTTGGTTGAGCAAAAATTTCTCGATGAAAGACTTGGGCGATGCGACCTATATATTAGGGATCAGGATCTATAGAGATAGACCAAGAAGACTAATCGGCCTAAGTCAGAGTACATACATTGATAAGGTATTGCATCGATTTGGGATGCAAGAGGCAAAAAGGAGATATGTCCCAATGTCTCACGGGATATTGATCTCGAAAGAAAACAGTCCGAAATCATTGGATGATAAGGACCGTATGAGCAAAGTTCCATATGTTTCGGCAATTGGTTCCATAATGTATGCAATGATATGTACTCGTCCTGATGTCTCGTATGCCTTGAGCATGACGAGTAGATACCAGTCTAATCCAGGTGAAGGTCACTGGACGGCAGTCAAGAATATTCTTAAGTACCTAAAGAGGACTAAAGATCAATTCTTGGTATATGGAGGAGAAGAGAAACTAGTTGTAAAAGGTTACACAGATGCTAGTTTCCAAACAGACAAAGATGATTCGATCTCTCAGTCTGGCTTTGTATTTTGTCTAAATGGAGGTGCTGTTAGTTGGAAAAGTTCAAAGCAAGGGACGGTTGCCGATTCTACAATGGAGGCTGAGTATATAGCTGCTTGTGAAGCAGCCAAGGAAGCTGTTTGGATCAGAAAATTTCTTACAGGACTTGATGTGGTTCCTTCAGTATCAGATCCGATAGATTTGTACTGTGACAATAATGGAGTCATTTCACAGGCTAAGGAACCCCGATCTCATTCCCGCACTAAGCATATACTCAGACGATACCACCTGCTCCGAGAGATTAATACTCGAGGGGATATACATATATGTAAAGTGCATACAGATGATAACATTGCAGATCCACTGACCAAGGCTTTGTCGCAGCAGAAGCACGAAGGTCATACTAGTTCCATGGGTATTAGATACATCAGAGATTGGCTCTAGTACAAGTGGGAGATTGTTAGTATTGGTGTCCTAGAGACAATACTATTGTGTTCTATCGTAGACATTTATGGATTATGTTATATTGAATATTGAATAAATATTTATTGTGTCTTTATTTACTGCGTAATAAATTGAAAGCATAATAAATGTCCTTGGAATATTATATGTAATTCTATATCTCTAAGTACGTGACTTAGAAATGAGATTATGAGAATAATATCATATTCCTAAATGTCCCTAGTCGAGTATTATTGTTAAGGGACAATAATGATGCATTAAGACTAGTATGTTTGTTGACTGATGATCACATCTCATTGATCATAGGTATAATGATGCTAAAGTCGAGAACATAAGTGCATGTATCGACACATGGCACTGGAATGACCTACCGTGAGATTTTACATGTTAATAAGTGTCATTGGAAATTCTCACTGTGATAATGATGTAATGATCCTTTGACTTGATATCATTATATTTCTATATGAGAATTAATATACTTTGGTTGCACTAAAAGTTACCTTTGACCGGGTGATGATGAAATGTACATTGGGTATATTATGAATCGTATGAGAAATATGAATGATCTAGAAAGGATTTAACCCCCCTATTTTAGGAGTGATATTATTGGCCTCTTGATTGAGTGAGACTATAAAATGCATGGCCGTGCTCAAATATTAATTTGTTTAATAGTCTACTCATTGATCAAGGAAATTCGGATTAGACGATGAAGAGGATGACACAATACATGCCTTGAGTCTGATCTATAATATAAGGTTAAAGGGATTATATTACATTGTACATTATTCACAAAAGGTTTAATTGAATCACCAATTATTATTATTACTTGGGTAGCAATGATGTATTACTAGATGCCGCTCATTGTTTATAATTTTATTATTGGATATTAAAATTATTGCCAACGTAATAATAACCTAAAGGGTCACACACTTTGAACGTTTAAAAGGAGTTTTAATTTAAATTCTGAATTTAAATTAAATGATTAATTCGAAATAAATTATTTAA
The DNA here is from genome assembly GCF_001625215.2 of Daucus carota subsp. sativus. Lineage (NCBI taxonomy): Eukaryota > Viridiplantae > Streptophyta > Magnoliopsida > Apiales > Apiaceae > Daucus > Daucus carota. The sequence continues at coordinate 17,061,428 of NC_030386.2, forward strand.
TTGAGCCGGTCTTAATTAAGTAATTAGAATTTCGAATTTAATATTAAAACCAAAATTGGATTAGGTTTGGAGAAGCCCAAATCCGATTAGGGTTTGGCCCATCTATCTCTCTTCCCTATAAATACATAATGATGTATTGTTTTAGGGTTAAGTTTTCATAAAATCGTTTTATTAAAACCCTAGCAGCTCCAGATCAAGAGAGGCTAGAGAGAGAGAGAGGGAGAGGCTGCATTCGGCTAGTACCGGCTCCGGTGATCTTTGGCGATCAGACGTTCGTGTGGACTGCTTAGAGACGCGATCCTTAGACCGAGGGGTGCGTGGTGATTGCTCGTTCCGGACCTCCATCTTTTGCTAACGTAAAGCTTCAACAAGGTATTATTTCGTATCTCCATGATCAGCCGTACTTTATAGATGGATCCTCGGGTTAGGGTTTCGGAATTTTGATTTTACGTCGTTTTTCCGCTGCGTTTGTTGCCCCGAAACCCATCAAATTTACCCTTCCCAGATTGAAACCCTACTGCTCTTTCCCTTTCACGCCGCTTTCCCTTTTTTTGTTTCTTACTCTTTCTCTCTTCTATTCTCTCTTTTCCACCATTTTTCTTCTTTCATGCCATCATATATATCATATTCTTCTCATCAAATAATTGAGATCATCAAGTAAGTATCACATTCTAGTATTTAAATTTTACTAGTTTTTTTCTTTAAATAATATAAATTCAATACCAAATTATGATAGTTATATAGGTTAAATTGTGTTTCCTAAATTTGTTAAATTAATGTAGAGTGTTGTTTGTGAAATTGGTATAAATGTTTGATGTTACTCATGTATGATGAAATTAGTATAGATGTGTGTATTAGTATACATTTTAGGTATGAGTTAATTAGAATTTTGTGATTTTATTTTATTTGCATTTATATTGAATTGTGTGTATTTTTGTAGATGACATCCGATCGTAGTTGGGTTGGTCGTAGTCGATACAATGAGTTAAAATATATAACGGAAGAATACAAGAATGGTGTGGATAGTTTTCTTAAATTTGCTTGTGATAATCTTAAATTTGACCACCCAACAGCAGTCAAAATCATAAATTTGACCACCCAACACTAGTCAAAATTATAAATTTGACCACCTCAACATCAGTCAAATTTATAAATTTGACTGCAACATTCTCGTCAAAAATATAAAATTGACCAACTGAAATAAGTGGTCAAAAAAAATAAATTTGACTGAGTTGGTCAAAATAATTTAGAAATAGGCGGGAAATTTGAATTTTCGTGAAAATTTGAAGTTCGAAAACAATAGTCAAAATTGACCACAAACGGTCGGAATTGGTGATCAATTTTAAACGGTCAAAATTATCCGGTCACTTTTATCCGGTCAAAATTAACTATTTTTGACCTAAAATGACTAAAATCCACAACTCTAAGACTGACCGCTGATTCCGGTCAAAATTAACTAAATTTGACCGAACCCGGTCAATTTTAACTAAAATTGACCGGAAATGGCAGTCAATTTTTCCCATGTTTCTAGTAGTGAGCATAAGGATAATGATATATTTTTATGAGAATTTGCGTAAACTACACCGCAATCTCTTTCTGAATATCCCACCATATCACAGACAAAACAAAAAGTGCTGAGCCTTGCGTACGTATTTGAAGTTTCTTCTGTCATTTATGCTGTTTATCTAAATCCATGGTCTCTGATATGAGTATATAACTTCCATCCACTTGTAACATTTCCAATACTCATGAATACGTTATCAGACGTTAGCCCCTTCGGAAGATCATAAACTTGAACCCTGATGTTGATTTTATTTAATTTAACAAGATGACGATCTTCATTCCCGCTGATCTGATAGTAAACCAACAAGCTTTGTTCAACTGTCGGTCGTCGCATTTAAATTAATGTTCTTTGAGGTCAAGAAACGTCTCAGCAACACATACGTGTTTCGTGAACTATTAATTTATAGTACTTATTTCATGAACTGAATTGATCATTGCAACATCAATTCAATCAAGTTGTTGATTATTTTTTCTCTGAGTAATTTAGTCAAATAGTCCAATGAAAACACAAATGCCTGGTAATGAAGAAATTGTTACTGATTTTGATGATGATTTTTCGACAATAAGTTTAGAATCAAGTCATCCTTTATATCTATATCCTTCAGATCATCCAGGTCAAGTTCTTGTGTCTTCACTACTAACTAGTGATAACTTTAATGAGTGGAAAAGATCAATGACTCTTGCACTCTTTACAAAGAACAAACTAGGTATTGTTACTGGAAGATACAAATTTTCAGGTAACAACTCTCCTTACTTCGATTCATGGCAGCATTGCAATGATATGTTCATCACATGGTTGTTAAACTTCATAGTGCCTAAAATCAGATCTAGTCTAGTATATGTTAGTCTTGCATCTGATATGTGGTCTGATTTACACATCAGGTTTACTTAAAACAATGACCTTAGATTGTTTGAGATCAAGAAAGAATTGTGAGGTCCTGTGCTAGATAACATGACTATCTCTGCATACTACACAAAGTTCAAGAAGCTGTATGATGATTTGATGAGTGTGTCTAATGTTCGAAAGTGTACAAAATCGATCACCGACAATGAGCGTTAAACTTCTAAAAGTGTATGCTTCATAGTAACTATATCTTTAAAAAATGATTTATGATTAGTGTAATTTGAGAATTTATTTAAATTAACTGAAAACTGTGATACTTAATACTAATTTTGTGTATATGAGCAACTTTGAGACATGTTCTAAGTAATTTCAGGTTAAGATGCTAGTTTTTTGTGCATTAATATTAATTCAAATTTTTAGTCAAAAAAGATATTTCAAGATTACCTTCATGAACTATTAATTTATAGTACTTATTTCAAAAAATATGATGTCTTTGATTACAATTTAGCAGCACTCATTTGTGAATGAGTAAAATCAACTCCCTCTCCCCTTCTTGGCATGAATAGATAATTTACAATGATTGTTAGATCAGAGAGCACAATATATCAATTTCTGGTAGTTCGATTTCATATCAAAATCTAAAATCAGTCGTCATTATTCAGTGCAAAACTTCTGAAAATGTATGCTTCTTAGTAACGATAAGTTTAAACAATGGTTTCTGATTTATGTGATTTGAGAATTCATTTCAATTAATTGATGAACGTGATACTCGGTACCTCGTATTAATATTTACTTTGATTATTAAATATGAGAGCACGAGATATCAATGTCGATAGTTTCATTTCGGGTCGAAAGCTAGAATCGGATGTCGACAATGAGTGCGAAACTTTTGAAATTGTATGCTTCACACTAACTATATCTTTAAACATTGCTTCCTGATTTGTGTAATTTGAGAATCTATTTTAATTTTTAATTCGTTGATGAATGTGATACTCGGTACTGATTTTGTATATATGAACAACTTTGATAGAAGTTCCAAGTAATTTTAGGTTAAAATGCTAGTTTTTTTTGCATTTAAATTAATTCCAATTTAACTCAAAAAAGATACTTCAAGCTTAGTTTCATGAACTATTCTTTTGAGTAATTATTTTTGAAAATTGATGTCTTTGATTGTAATTTAGTACCGATTATTTGTGAATCGGTAAAATTAACTAGACTTATTGGTTTTGAGGTTGAGATACCTAATAAATAGGGAAGCGAAGTTATTTTAAATCTTCTTGTTGCAAAGGAGTCTTTGTCGATAGATAATTTTAAATTAGATGATGTAGCAGTTATGACTAATGGTTTTAGTAGGTAAGTCACCCCTTTAGTCGAAGATTGTGCTGTGATTTGTGAATTTTGAATGTTATGTAGGGAAGAGCTTGCAAATTTAGTAAATAAAATTGCTCTATTAGCAAAAGGACGAAACAAGAATATTGTCATCGAGAACGTAGATTTTGTTGATGTTGTAAAGCAATATATTATCTTTGGGGTTTAGGTTTATTAGCAAATAAAGCTGCTCTATTTTTTTGTGCTCTTGTGTTTGTCTTTGGGATTTAGCTTGAATTGTTTCTTTCTCGATTGTAAAATTTACCGATTTATCTTTTTCGTCCTACTTGAAATATTTGTCCATTTCACTTTAATAATTTTCTTTTGCAATCATAATTTCAAAATAAATTAAAACTTATAGTTAATACAATATAACAGGGTATCATGAAGAAGACTGTCATGTTGCATAGTTTTGAAGATGTGGTTGCAGAACATAAAGCTGGGACTGTCATTGAAACTCTCGTTCTTAGACAAAAATTTATTGATTCAAGAAGGAGTTGTGTAGAAATTCTGGCAATATGAATAATACATACAAAGATATCGATGTATATTCTTTTAATGAAAATTGTTATAAACAAATAGAATTTATAGATTAATCGAGTGATTGAACTGCGTTTATTCAATCATTTAATTAAGAATTTTCTTTCACATATTTGGAAATCTGGTGAAAACTACTGTTGTTGGTTCCCTTACATGGCTATGAACCCTTTTGATTCTTTACCGCTAATCCTTGTACTTTATGAATATCACACTAAGACCTCATCATATGATGTCATATGATGTTAGGCATATATGATGATCTATCTTTAGGAATTTTTTCAATCCACTTTAGAGCTATATTCATCGGAGAGTTTTCTTCAGAAATATTTGAGGATCCAACTATCAAACTATTTAATTTTGTTTGGTAAATCGCCTCTATCAAATTTCTGCACTTATTCACATGTCTTTATATTTGAAAAAAATATATTCGGACTTATTTTAATGAAATCGTTTTCAAACAAAAGCAAAAATATATTGTATGGATGTAATACCACTCCACGAGCTTTAAATTTTTCAAGAGAAATCGATATCTGGTCATCATAGCTAGTAGTGCAGGATTGCAGTATTTAAAATAATAAATAAGTAAACACATAAGGCTAGATCGATCTATGAATGTAAAAGAAGAAATGATTGGCCAAAGTGAAAAGAAGCTATTAAAGCAAAACTAAAATCACTTGAAAAACGCCAAGTTTTTAGACCTATTGTGCAAACACATGCATGTATAAAACTCTTTGGATATAGATGGGTATTTGTGCGTAAAAGAAATAAGAAAAATGAAATTGTTAGATACAAGACACGCCTTGTTGCTCAAGGCTACTCACAAAGACCGAGAATCGATTACGAAGAAACTTATTCCCTGGTAATAGATGCAACAACATTCAGATTTTTAATAAGTTTATCAATTTTGGAATGGCTCCGAATGAATTTAATGAATGTTGTGACTGCCTACTTGTATGGGTCACTCGATAGTGACATTTACATGAAAATGCGTGATAAATTAAAAATGCATGAAGCATATAGTTCAAGACCCCGAGAAATTTACTCAATTAAATTACAGAGATCATTATACAGATTGAAACAGTCGGGTACTAGTGCGGCTCCAAAAGTCACTTTTGTACTAGTAATAATGTAATACGTCCATGTGTTTTTATTAAAAGGACAAAATTGGGGTTTACTATCATTGCAGTATATGTTGATGATTTGAACATCATTGGAACCCCAGATGAACTACATGAATCGATTGGATATTTGAAAAGAGAGTTTGAAATGAAGAACTTGGGTAAAACAAAACTCTGCCTTGGTTGTCAAGTTGAACATTTATCTAAAGGAATCTTTGTCCACCAGTTTGCATATTGAAAAGATTCTTAAACGGTTTATTATGGACAAGGCATATTCTGTGAGTACACCCATGGTTGTACGATCATTAGAAAAGCATAAGGATCTCTTCCGCCCAAAAGAAAAGGTAGAAGAACTTCTTGGTCCTGAAGTACCATATCTTAGTGCCATTGGTGCACTAATTTATCTTGCCAATTGTACACGTCCTGATATTGCATTTTCTGTTAACCTTTTGCGAGACATAATTCTGCTCCAACTTGAAGACATTGGCCTGATGTGAAACAAATATTTAGATATCTTCGGAGAACAATGGATATGAGTTTATTTTATTCTAAAGACTCAAAAGTGGAATTAGTTGGTTATGCAAATGCAAGATATCGGTCTGATCCACACAAAGGACGATCACAAACAGGTTATATATTCACATATGGCGTTTTTGGTGCTTTTTATTTATTGATTAAATTGAACCATGTTTTAATATTTCCTGTTAAACATATAGTTGCTACATTATTTTATCTTATTTTATTGCTCAACATCTTCTGTCGAGAACGTGTTTCATAAAATATATGCATGTCTATTATATATTGACTACTTATTGTTTAATTTATCCAATGATTTCTTTACATGATAAGATTTATGTTTTATTGATAAATCTTGCTTTTATATATTTTTTCTTCTAGATATAATTGTTTAAAACATGTGTGATTTGTGTTATAGCTACAATGACAAATCTTACAAAGCTCGAATTCAACGCTCTTGATGTCATTGGAAAAAACTATTTGACATGAATTTTGGATGCGGAAATCCATCTAAGTGCTATAGGTCTTGGTGACACAATAAAAGAGGGAAATAAAGCCTCTGAGCAAGATAAGGCAAAGGTTATGATATTTCTCCGTCATCACCTTGATAAAGGATTGTAAACTAAATATTTGACTATTAAAGATCCATCAACTCTTTGGAAGGATCTCAAAGAAAGATATGACCACCAGAAAACAGTAATACTTCCTAAAGCTCGCTATGTTGGCTACACTTGTGATTGCAAGATTATAAAAGTGTGAGCGAGTATAACTCTGTCATGGTTAAAATTACATCTCAATTGAAATTATGTGGCGAGAATATCACCGATAAAGATATGTTGGAGAAAACATACTCCACATTCCCTGCCAATAATATGCTCTTGTAACAACAATATCGTGATGATAATGTGTTATGGATAATATATAACTATAGAGATAAAACTTAAGAAGAGAAGAGTTATATATTAGAGAGAGAGATCATCACACTTTTTCTTATATCTCCAACCACAAATTACAAGATTTATATAGGGGTACAATATGTAATTACAAGTGAATGAAAGGCTAAGAGATGTGGCCAATGAAGGAAGGTGAAAAGTTAAGAGTCACATCCAGTAACTATTCACTAAATCTATAACAATAAACAAAAATTATTAAACATTCAATAGTATACTACATATAACATGTATATATGCACAAGAAACTAATGTAAAGTCAGAATCTTTATTGAATTACAGTGGTCCTGAGCTATGTAAATTTCAAGAACAATGTAAACCAACAACACAAATAACTATTTAATCCACAACCAAATATAATGTGATCAAGACTACAAACAATTGGAACTAGGCATGAAAAAATTTATACGAATTTACAAGTAATACAAACAAGAGACTAAAGTTAAAAGTAAAGTCTATATAGCTTTATAATTAAATCATTGTACTTGGGCTTTCTTGTAAATATATGGAACAAGCCCCCAAATCAAATTAACTAAAAAACCTCGATCCTGGTATGTATACATCGGTGTATACAGAATTATAGCGGTACGGATTAAGAGTTTAAGTAGATTGCGAGTTATCTCCCAAAGGGGACTGTTGGAGCCAAAGTTCCGCCGGATGCCGAAGCCTGAAAGTGACCTGAAATAGAGAAGAATGCGAGGGATTGTCCCCCCGATTCACCTCCGGCGTGAGAATAAATTAGTGGCTCTAGGAAGGGGTTTATGGAACTGCAAGCGTAAGTGTGTATGTATGAGTATGTATGTGAATGTGTTTTACCCTTGATTTACCCACTTTATATAGGAGGGAGATGAACCTCAATTTTGTAACGTTCCCGCCCGATGTGGGGGGAAGTAATAGTGAGTTAAGGAAGCGGGATTTTCTCCCTCGACCGTTGCAGCAGTGATGTAGGCGTTCAAATAATGGGCTGGGCTTCTTTTGGGCCTTGGCTTGTTGGGCCGAGAGGCCTATAATCCAACATGTCCCCAGGCTTCGGTCGGGTTGTAAACGTGGCCAAAGTCTGAGTTCGTTCCGACCGGCCGATCGACATCTCCCCAGGCCTCGGTCTGATTTCAAAGTGTCTGGTACGAACGGCGCTAGGTGTCGCTTGAGAGGATCTCGTCCGTTGCCTTGATGACGTTACCTCGAGATTTGTGTTTAATCTGGGCCGTGCATTCCAAAGGGTGCCTTAAATGAGGCGCGCCTTTTCACAATTTGTTTATAAATACAAATCATTACCCGTTTTCTTTTCATATTTCCAACATCTCTTCGCTTTCTTCATAACTCCCCGCTCATAAGTTTTTTGCTCTCCCAGTCGCAAGTTAGCAACCGGCACCGGTTCCAGTTCCGGCTTATCTCTACCGTTCTCTCTCCGTTCTTTCTTTAACAAGTAAGTTGCTCTTCCTTCCTTGACGATTTTTGTTACCGTCTTTTTAGAATGCTGCTAGATGTCGTCGATTCTTTGTATTGTGTTCTCCGGTGAGGGTTTCTCGCCGGTCCGTGGATATTTGTTGTTTTCTGGTAGTTTTTGACTTTGGTTGTTTGTCTACATTGTAGTGTCATCTTGTTGGGTTGTCGTAGGTTAGAATAGTGGTTGGGGTTTTCCGGCGGTTCTCGAGTTTTAAACTCGGGGCCTTGCCGTGGTTTTTACCCTTTTTGCTGTCGTTTTGGTGATGGGGCTGCCTTTTAGGGTTAGGTTTTGTTAAGCCCCGTCGGCCCGACCCGATTCGGCCCTCTGTACTCGGGCTCGCCTCTTTTTCTTTTCTTATTTCTTTCCGAGTACATGGCTTATGCTTGCCTTCTCTCGTTTGCAGGCAAATGGATAGGTCGGGTGACGTTGTGGGGACCTCTTACTCGGCTGCGGATCACTTCAGCGATGCGCTGAAGTTTCCTATGGCCAACTTTCCTTCCCTACTGACCGAAGCAGATCTGAAGACTTTTCGGATAAAGTACCAGATTCATCGGTCGTGGGATATTTACCCGGCCATAGAGAACGACTGCATCTACCAAACTCCTGAGTCGGAGGACGGACATAGGTGCGTGGGCATCTCCGAGAACGCCTTCAAATGCGGCTTTCGGCTTCCGATGCTTCCCCTGTTGAAGAAACTCCTGAAGCAGACATGGATCGCCCTAGGCCAGTTGGACCCGAATGGATTTATGTACATCAACGTTTTCCAGCATCGGTGTCTGATGGCTGGCGTGTCTCCTCGGCCAGCTCTTTTCTGGAATCATCACGATTTCAAGAAAAATGCCAAGAGCAATGGCTTCTACACCATCGGCCGCAAGACCGGCCGACCGAATTGGTGCGAGACCAATTCGAGCAACAAAGGGACCCATGAACGATGGTTCTATCTGGGGGGTCACTCAATCCACAAATTCTCTACGTGGAGGGAGGTCGACCCCTCCATCATCACTACTCCCCCTCTGGTCGGCAAGGACCTGGAGGACTTTGAGAAACTAAACAAAGTCCAGGAGCCGAACCGGATCTTGTTATCGATGAGCCGGGAGAAGGAATGGCTCTTTACTCTTTGGGGTAGTGACGGTAGTCTTTCTGTTTCTTCCATGCTTTCCTCTCAATATTTCAACTTTTTCGCTTGTATCTGTGCGTTGTTTTGACACTTATTTTCTCGTGCAGTGTCTTCTAGGACCGAAGCCCTGAAGAGGAAGACGACAAAGGCCATGGCAGCCAAGAAGGAGGCCGAAGCAAAGGCCCGCGGCGAAACAACAGTTGGTGCCATAGTCCAGGCGGATGTGGCTAGGGAGAAGACTCCGGAGGTTGGTCGCACGGATGGGGCGACTGAGAAAACCTCCGAGGTCATGGAGGTTCCGGCCGCCGAAGCTTCCAGGAAGAGGAATAGGCCGGACGGCTCGTCTGAAGTCCGGCCGTATGTTCCGGAGTGGTCGGTTCTAGCGACCGATTCAATTGCGATCATGGCTCCGGATCGGATCAAGGATGTCGCAGCCGATCTGTGCCGATCGCAAGTTCTTCCGGCCGACCGAGGTACTTATGATTCAGCCACTGCTCTCCAGGCGTGCGAGCAACTGATGTGCTTCCTCTCCTTGGTAAGTGTCTTCGTTCTTCACTTTTTCGTTTTATAGACCCTGAATACATCTTTTAACTTGTCTAATTTTGTGCAGGCTTCTCCTTGGGCAGCGGCGGTGACCGACAAGGTCCAGGATATGCAGAAGCAGATGGCCGGGGTCAACGCCCTCACTATCAGGGCTAATCTTGCTGAGGATACCCTGGCGGCCCTGAAGACCGAGTTGGATGCGGCCCATCAGGACCTGAAGGACCTTCGGGAGTCCGAAGGCCGACTGAAGGGCCAAGTTGACACCTTGACTCGGAGGGTTCAGCATCGCAACTTGGCGTTGAAAGCCGCCCGTAAGAAGGAGAAGAAGGCGAAGAAGCTTCTGGAGAAGACTGAAGATCGGTTTCTGGAGATAGGCTATGATGAGGCCGTTCGCCGGGCCCACAAGGAAGGGTTGGATCACAAGCTTCTTCTTGACGAAGGGGCTTCGGATCCAGTCGGCCGTGAGGACCCGGACGACCCTATCGTGGTCTCATCCGATCCAGATTCTGATTATTCGGAGTAGTTTAGTTTCAGTAGTTTGTTGGCCTTCGGGCTTTTATTTGTAAAAACAATATGCCTTCGGGCTTTGTAAAGATATTCTGCCTTCGGGCTTTTATTTAATTCCACCTTCGGGCTTGCTTTTGATACTTGGTTTATCTCCATACATGTTTTCGTTCCCGATGCATGTCTTGGATATAATTAGAATAATGTTTAATGTATGTCTTCGACTTTGAATTGTCTCCATACATGTTTTAAACTTCATCATATTTCTTCGGCCGAGCGGTCGGTCTTTACACGAGTTTAGTTTCTTCTTATGTACGTCTTAAACTGTTCGGTCTCGATACAATTTTAGCATTTTCGTATGTCTCATACCGATAATTCTCGATACGGTGAACTTTGATGTATGTCTCCGACCGAAGGGTCTCGATACATGCCAAAAAAAATTTCTACAAGTGTACATCTTTAGCCTAAAACTGGCTTCAGTATAATGCCCATCGATTCTCCCAATATTTGGAGATTGTTATTATCTTTAAGTTAGGAATTCAATCGGCCCCATTAGAGATAGAAACAATCGTGCAAATATTTAGGTTAATCATGGCCATCTCCATCGGTCCCGTATCTTAATCAGGTTGCCCCAAGTTACGGGATCGAACGGAGTATTAAACAAGTTACAACTATCCAGAATTTGAAATAGGAACTTTTATTTATCGTAAGGCAAATAATTACATAACTGTAGAACTGTAAAATGGAAAGTGAAATGTTCAGGCGGGAAGCCTTACTGATAGTATTTACGGAGTTGGGAAGCGTGCCAAGTATTCTTAATGGGGCTCCAATCCGAAGCTGCTAGTTTGTAGGTTCCCGGCCGAACGATCTCGACAACAGTGTAAGGTCCTTCCCAGTTCGGCATAAGCTTTCCTTGCTTCGTCGGCATAGAAGTAGCTGAGTCTCGGAGAACCATGTCCCCAACTCTGAAAGAACGTTTTCGGATACCCGAATCATAATATTGAGATGCTTGTTGTTGGTATCGGACATTCCTTTGATGGGCGGCTTCTCTTTCTTCTTCTAGGAGATCCAGGTTGCCTCGGAGGCCAAATTCATTGGTATCAGGATTGAAGACCTGGGTTCGGTAAGATTCCAGGCCAACCTCGACTGGAACAAGCGAGTCGGTCCCATAAGCTAACTGAAACGGCGTTTCTCCTGTCGAAGAGCGAGGAGTGGTTCGGTATGCCCACAGGACCCAAGGGAGCTCTTCGGCCCACAGTCCCTTAGCTTCTCCAAGGCGCTTCTTGATTCCGTGAAAGATGATCTTGTTAGCTGCCTCGATCGCCCCGTTTCCTTGGGGATGACCGACCGAGCTGAACCTTTGTTGAATGCCGAAGCTGGCCAAGAACTCTTTGAACTTCCTCCCAACAAACTGAGTGCCATTATCGGATACACACACCATCGGTATGCCGAACCTCACAAGTATCTGCTCCAGGAAGAATTTCTTGGCGGCCTGTTCGGTGATAGCTGAGAGTGGTCGGGCTTCGACCCACTTTGCCATGTAGTCAATGGCCACTATGCAGTATTTGGCTTGCCGAGTGCTGGTCGGTAGGATTCCCACTATGTCGATGGCCCACATGGAGAATGGTATTGGGCTGAGGACCGAAGTCATTTCTTCTGGGGGTTGCTTCGGAACATTGCTGTGGATTTGACATTGCCGGCATTTCTTTGAATAGTTGGCTGCATCTTCTCTAAGGGTCGGCTAGAAGAAACCCTATCGGAGTATCTTTAGGGCTAGGGATCGGCCGGCCAGGTGTTCGCCACAGATTCCTTCGTGAACTGTCTCCAGGGCTAGAAGCTGTTCCTCTGAATCCAAGCATCGGAGCAGGAGCTGAGAGGCTGATCGCCTAAAGAGTCGGCCCCCGATCAGTGTGTAGCTAGCTGCTCGGTACTTTATCTTTTGAGCTTCCTTCTTCTCTAAAGGCAAGAACCCCTTCTCTAAGTAGGCTCTGATGGGGGTCATCCAATTTATGCCTTGATGAATCTCCAGGCAAGCTTTCTTGTCGACCGAAGGCGTTTTTACCTCCGTCAAGTAGATGGACCCCGTCAAATTTTGTGTTTCGGCCGAGGCTAAGCGAGAGAGAGCATCGGCACGGCCATTGTCTTCCCGACCGATGGCGCTTAATTCAAATGTTTCGAAAAACTGAGTTTGTTCCCGTACCTTGGCGGCGTAAGCTTTCGTTCGGGGCTCTTTCTGTTCATATTCCCCGGAAAAGTGCTTGACGACCAGCATGGAGTCACTGAAAGCCCTCAAATGCCTTACTTCCAGATTTTTTGCTAGACCCATTCCTGCCAGGAGGGCTTCGTATTCGGCCTCATTGTTGGTCAAAGGGAAAGTGAATTGGATGGCTTGACAAATCTCAAATCCATTGGGACTAGAAAGGATCAATCCAGCCCCACACTTTGACCCGGCCACCGACCCATCTACAAACAGCTTCCACTTTCCTGGAGTCCGGATGAGCTGTTCTTTCGGCTCCAAATCCTTCGGCCCCGAAAAAATGCACTCCACCATGAAGTCAACCAAGGCTTGGGCTTTGATGGCTGTTCGGGGAACATACTCTAAGTCATATTCCCCCAATTCTACGGACCAGGCGACGACTCTGCCCGAAGCCTCTGGTCGGCTGAAGATCTTCTTCAAAGGTTGGTCGGTGACCACTTGTATCGTTCGCCCTTGGAAATAGTGTCGCAATTTTAGGGAGGCCATGACCAGCCCATATGCGAACTTCTCGGCATTCGGGTATCGGGTTTCTGCATCCCTCAGCATATGAGACACATAGAAGACCAGATGTTGGTTCTTCTCGTGTTCCTTCACTAAGACCGCACCAAGGGTTCGGTCACTTACTGCCAAGTACAGCTGGAGGGTCTCCTTCGGATCGGGCCTCAGCAGTAGGGGGGCTTTAACCAGATATTCTTTTATTTCTTTGAAGGCCTTTATGCATTTCGGCCCCTACTCAAAATTCTTTGCTCCCTTCAAAACTTCGAAGAAAGGGAGCGCCTTTTCCGCCGACCGAGAGATGAACCTTCGGAGGGCTTCCAGTCGCCCAATTAACTTCTGAATGTCCCGAATGGTCTTCGGGGCTTCCATTTCTAATATTGCCTTTATCTTTTCAGGATTCGCTTCGATCCCCCTTGCACTGACCATGTACCCTAGGAACTTGCCACTACAAACCCCGAAGGTGCACTTGGCGGGGTTGATCTTCATGTTGTTCCGTCTTAGGGTCTCAAAGCATTCTTTGAGGTCATCGGCGTGATCGCGAAACAAGGATTTTACTATCATATCGTCGACGTAGCATTCCATGTTTCGGCCTATCTGATCGGCGAAGACTTTGTTCACCATCCTTTGAAAAGTGGCCCCCGCGTTTTTCAGACCGAAGGGCATCTTGATGTAAGCATAGGTTCCCTTCGGGGTGATGAATGCTGTCTTGGGAATATCCTCGGCATCCATGGCGATCTGGTGATAGCCTGAAAATGCGTCCAAGAAGCTGAGTATTTGATAGCCAGATGTGGCATCTATCAGCTGATCGATGTTCGGCAGAGGGTAGTGATCCTTCGGGCAATTCTTGTTGAGGTCGATATAATCGACAAACATTCTCCATTTGTTGTTTGACTTTTTGACCACCACCACATTTGCCAACCACTCAGGATACTCGATTTCTTCAATAAACTTGGGCTCCAGTAACTTTTCCACTTCGGCCTCAATCACCTTCTGCCTTTCCACAGCGAAGTTCCTCTTTTTCTGCTTAACTGGCACAGCCTGTGGATGAACATTTAGCCTGTGCCGAGCGATCGACTCATCCAACCCCGGCATATCTTCGGGCCCCCAGGCAAAAACATCATGGTACCGACGGACCACATCAATCACCTTCTCCTTCAGCCCTGATTCCATGTCTTTACCGATCCGAACCATTTTTCCCGAGCACCCTGCGTATAATTCCACCTCTTCGGTCTCAGTGCCTGGTTCGGCTATCGGGTTTGAAAGATCATTCCCAAACTTCTCCAACTCAATATGTAAGGCATGGCCACTGCCCCCAGGACCATCTTCGGTTCGGCGCCGTTTATTTCCTTCGGCGCCGCCTAGATCCTTGTCTTTCTCCAAGTCCTCCAACATAATGATCCGAGCGGCCTTCTGATCACCTCTCATCTCCCCCACTCCCTTCTCGGTCGGGATCTTCAACTTGAGGTGGGGAATAGAGGCAATGGCTTCAAAAGCAGTGAGAACAGGTCTCCCCAAGATGGCATTGAAGGGACTCTCGACTCGGACTACATAGAACTTGACCTGTTTTTCCACAGTATAAGGGGATATACCGAGCAACAAGGGCAAGTGGATCGTACCTTCGATCGGGACGGGCTGATTGCCGAACCCATAGAGAGGTGCCTCATAGCAGGTATCGATCTGCTTGCCTTCCAGGTTCATCTTCTGGTAGGTGTTGTAGTAGAGGACGTTAACAGAACTTCCTCCATCGACCAGGACCTTCCAGATCTTGTTCTGACCGATCACGGGATTAATGACCAACGGATCCTCGTGCGGCAGCATAACGTCCTCATAGTCTTCTTGTGAGAACATTATAGGATACGACTGTTTGGTGGAGTTGATGCTATAGAGGTTGTAGACCTGTCGGGCGTACTTCTTCTTGGCTGTCTTGCTACTTCGGTCCAGAATTGTTCCTCCAAATATCGTTCGGACCTTGCCTCTGTACCTCTCACCCTCTTCGGGCGCCTTCCCTTTATCTTCTTTGGGACCCAGCCGATCCCTCAGATCTTTAACGTACTGGTTTAAATCACCAGCCTTGACCATCCTTTCTATTAACTTCTTCAAGTGGTAGCATTCATCGGTATTATGTCCGTTGTCCCGATGATAGTCACAATACTTATCAGAGTTTTTCTTGTAATCTGGGATCTTCATCTTCGGTGGCCGAACGAATCCTGGTTTCCCCTTAATCTCGTTCAGAATCTTGGAGACAGATGTGTTCAGAGGAGTGAACACAGTGCTGTCTCTATCTCTCCTTCGTTCGGCCCCTCTGTCCAGCTTCTCATCCCTTTCATCTCTTCTGCCTCGGTAGCCATCATTTCTTTTTCCCTTGCCGTCCGAACGGGAACTGTACCGATCATCTTTCCGGTCGTTCTTATGTCCCCCAATGGACTCCATCTTCCTTCTGATGCTCTCCCCCCGCAAGTAAATGTCATTCAACGACTTGGGGGGTATATCGTACAAAGATGATCGGAGCTTCTTACCCTTCACCGGATCCAGACCAGCCGTCAGGAATCCTGCAGCCTTCACCTTATCCAGGTTGGTGACCATCCCAGCTTCTTCCTTGAACCTAGCCAAGTAATCGCCCAGCTCCCCATTAGGTCTCTGTCGGCAATGAATAAGGGCCTCTGTATCCTTCTCTCTTCGGCACAAGTGAGAGTAGTGCCTCAAGAACTTGCGCTTCAACTGATCATAAGAACTGACCGATCTTGGACGCAGGGATCGGTACCACATCGTAGCAGACCCCTTCAGGTAGGTCTTGAACATTTTGCATAGCATGACGTCGCAATGCCCCATTCCGGTCATAAGGGACTCGTACTTGTCGCAGTGATCGATCGGGTCGCCCTTCCCGTTAAATTCATTCATTTTCGGGAACTGTCTCCCCGGGGGCGGCCGATATTGCTCGATCTCTTCGGCTATCACTGGCTCGTGGGTCAACGTCTTGTCCCCAAACATGGCCTTCTCCATTCGGCGGAGTCGGTCCCTAACGTGGGGGCCTTCCTCCCCTTCGGAATCCGAAGGTGTGACATGCCTGTGACGAGGCCCTCAGGAGTGCGACTCGGAGTCCGAAGACCCGTCTTGGTCTTCCCGATTCCTCTTCTTGTTTCCTTCGCCTTCTGGCGCTCGATCTCCTTCGGCCTCCAAGGCCTCTCGGAGGGCTCTTTCCTGGAGCTCAATTTCTTCCCTTTGTAGCTGGAGGGCCTTCAGCCGCAGTTCATCGGCTTCCCTCTTCTTGGCTAATCGGGCAGCTTCTTGCTCTTTGGTCTTGGAAGATTGGGCTTTAGCAGCCTGTTCTTCCCGCCATTTCAACAGCATCTGTTGTTGTTCCTCGAGGGTGGGCAGCAGCCTTTCGGGACTGTTGCCAAAGTCAAAACCGGGGTTTGGGTTGGAGGTGTTTCCAGTGGTTTGTTCGGTTGTGTTTGTCATGGTGTTGATTTATAAGAAATTCTACTTGCAGTTCCCACAGACGGCGCCAATGTTGGAGCCAAAGTTCCGCCGGATGCCGAAGCCTGAAAGTGCCCTGAAATAGAGAAGAATGCGAGGGATTGTCCCCCCGATTCACCTCCGGCGTGAGAATAAGTTAGTGGCTCTAGGAAGGGGTTTATGGAACTGCAAGCGTATGTGTGTATGTATGAGTATGTATGTGAATGTGTTTTACCCTTGATTTACCCACTTTATATAGGAGGGAGATGAACCTCAGTTTTGTAACGTTCCCGCCCGATGCGGGGGGAAGTAATGGTCAGTTAAGGAAGCAGGATTCTCTCCCTCGACCGTTGCAGCAGTGATGTAGGCGTTCAAATAATGGGCTGGGCTTCTTTTGGGCCTTGGCGTGTTGGGCTGGGCTGGGCTTCTTTTGGGCCTTGGCGTGATCTAACCTCTCTTTTTGCAAATCTGATCTGACTTTATTAAATTATTTCTTTTGTGCAAAAGTTAATTTATTTTCCCCCTTAGGCCTTGAATCTTCTTTTTAATCAATTATTATTATTCCAATGAATATATATATATATATATATATATATATATAATTATACTGGCGGTCATTTTAAAATGCTCAATTCAATTTGGTAATTTATATTGTAGCTTCTCTGTTGGTATATTCGTGTTATGTTTTTATGTGCTGTATTTATTTCCTCTGGTATTGCATGTATATATTGTTAATAAAGTTCCTCAGACAACATGTATATGGATGGAGATAACAGCAAATTAAGCAAAGCATAACCTTGTAGATAAATTACAATCACAGAGACCTTATTTATTACAGAGGAGCCTATAATATCTCCCGGATACACAGAATATCACACACTTCATTCTGTTCTGATCTCTCCTCAACAAAGCTTGGAAGCTACACACACTGCTCACTTGTGAGTGAACATGATAATTAAGCATCGATAGTTTTTCTTAAGGTTTATTTAGCGATGCATATAATATATAGATATATTATACTTTTAATGGGATAATCAAGATAACCGGAACCCACCAAGCTGTATATTGAAGATGCGGAGAAAACCAAAGAGGGCTTGGGTGATGCCTGGCAAAAGCCCTGATACAAGAGTTCCAGTGCATGAATGAGCTTGGTGTACCTTGGTGGTCTCCGCCCTAATTAGCAGCTAGAAAGCCCCCTTTGTATGCGTGTTCCAACGATATATCGTTATGGATTCAATAATTCATGCAAAGTAAGAACTAAGATGTTAACCGTTGAAAATCTTTAAAGTTTGTGCCTCAGTTCCAAAATTCAATTATTTAATATCGACAAAAATCTTGAATTTGGCAAGTTCGATTAGATTCAAACATAACATTTATTTAATTCTAAATAATGTATAATAATGTCTAAATTGTACTAATATATACATTGACTCGATAAGATTCTATGCTGACTCTCGCAAATTAAGTGATAAAACTCGAGTTTGTTTTAATAAAATATCCAAATGGCTAACTGACCAGCATCTATTAGAATTTGAACAATTATTCGAATATGTTAGAGCATTTTCAATGAGGTAAATTAGTTATAATGATCGGCTAAATTCAATATATAAAACATCATGTAAATTAATTACCGAACGTGTTACACCTTTCGTTTCAATGCATGCTACTACTGTCATTATTGGTTGGCTATATTTTAAATATAACATATTATTCTTCAAAAAAAATATATATAACATATTATTATTTCAAATTGTTATAAATAAAATATATAGGTTTTGTAAAATTCAAATAAGTTTTATAATCATAATACGAATCTTATTTTTTTATATATTTAAAATACCACAGTATATATAAAAATCGTTTGATCTTATTATTTGATAAACGCTTATATTCATAATAATAAAAGGTAGTTATGTATAATACGTAAGTAATACAGAGTCTTCATCAGGAACTTGGGCAATGAGTGCTGCTTCTTTTGCTTCTCTGTCTTGCTTTGGTTTCTTGCATTCCGCAGCGAAATGTCCATAGCTACTGCCAGGGGCGGATCTAGAAAGAGTCAGCGGGGGCACGTGCCCTCCTAATTTTTTTTATACATATTTTCAACATTCTAAAATTTACATAATTATATAGAAGTGCCCCCACAATTTGAAAATATATAGTTGTTTTCCAAAAATTTGCTTGGTGCCCCCTAGAATTTTGTGTCTAGATTCGCCCCTGACTACTGCAATTAAAACATCTAACCTTGCTTTTGTCCTTTACCCAACGCGTATTGTCCTCGCCTCTATATCGTTGTCCTGATGAGCCATCTGTTCTGTTAGACCTCTTCAGCCACTCTTCCCTGGTCAGCAATAACTTGTTCTCTTTCTTTTCTCTCTTGTTCCACTCTTCTTCGGTAAGAAGTAATTGGTGCCCACTACTGTTCTCGGATTGTCCCCGCAATCGTTCTTCATGTTCTTTCAAAGAACCCTCGATTGTCATCGTTTCAACATTCCCGAATTGCTCTATGGTCGAAGCAATTTGGAGAAATTTCATTGGTACCGCATGGAGTAATTTTTTTTACTACATATGAATCAGCCACGCTCTCCGCAAGTGCACGTATGTTGGTTACTAATCCATTCATTTTCAAGCAAAAATCGTCCAGTGAGTCCATATCCTTCATATTCATCGATTCAAACTCATCTTTAAGAGTTTGAATCCTCGCCTTCTTGACACGTTCCGCTCCTTGACATAATGTTTTCAAAGTCACCCAGGCTTCTTTTGTAGGAATTTTTATTGTGTTGCTACTGCAGAGCTCTTAATATCTATATGCAACTTGTGATTTTGTATATATCTCATGCTGAAGAAGTACAATGTAATACATATGTTGTCAAGATAAATAGAAGGAGTTTTTAGTCTTTTCATACTACAGTAATTGAGAGGGAGTTTCTGTTAGGATTCTGTTAGGATCTCAGCACTATAAGTTGGCTGGTTTGTTTCAGTTTGGATAGAACTTTCATTTCCTGTAATTTCCATTCTGTTTGTACATACAGTTTATGAATACAATCTGGTTTTTCTCCTTCCATTCTATTTTCTCCATATGGTATCAGAGCACCGATCTATCCATTTCCGCCATTAATACTCTGTCTACTGTCTATTCAAGCTTTTCTACATCGCATTTGTCTTGATCTCTGTTCAGTCATGGCAACTAATTCTCAATCGTTTCAATCTGGAACGATTCACAATACCGCACTTAGTTACAATGATCCCTACTTCATTTCATCAAATGACAATTCTAATGCTCAATTAGGTCATGTTGTTTTCACTGGAAACAATTACATCAATTGGCATCGGAGTGTTACTATGGCGCTTGGCGCTAAGAACAAACTCGGATTCACGAACGGATCTCTCGTTCGTCCATCTGATGATTCTGAGGATCTGGAAAAGTGGATCAGGAATGATTATATGGTGTGCAGCTTGTTGATTAACTCAATTGATAAATCAATTGCAGAGAGCTTCATGTTTGTCTCTTCAGCACAGGAATTATGGTCTGAGATCGCTGAAAGGTATGGTCACTCTACTGCTCCACAGCTGTATGATTTGCATAAGAATCTCATGTCAGTTCAACAAAATGATGATTCTATTGCTCAGTATTATAATAAACTCAAGAAAGTTTGGGATCAATTACATGTGCTTGATCCATTGCCTATCTGTACGTGTGGTATTTTACTTAAATGTTCTTGTGGATTCCTTAAGAGAATCGTTGAGGGTGAACAATTGAAGAAATTGATTCAATTCATTGCTGGATTGAACAAGTCTTATGATCAGGCTAAGGTCAACATATTGAGTATGGATCCTTTGCCTTCTGTTAACAAAGTATATCATATGTTACAACAAATTGAGAGACAGAATGCCTTGGCTAATTCTCAAACTCTAGAAATGAGTGCTTTGATGACTGTCTCTAATAACAGTAATTTTCAGAATTCTAAATTTTCTGCAAAGAAAGATGTTAAGGATTCAGCTGTTAATAAAAATAAACTTGACAGATTCTGTGAGTTCTGTAAAATGAAAGGACATTTGAAGGAATCATGCTTCAAATTAGTTGGATATCCTGACTGGTATAAAGGCAAAACTTCTGATACTTCTTCAAACACAGTGACACAAAAGTCAAATCAGAGATTAGCTGCAAATGTTCAGGAGTCTCCATTGGATTTTTCTGTTCAGGATTCATCTTTTCCAGTTGATGATTCTCATCATCTTGGATTATATAAGGACTTTATGAAATTTATGCAGATGAATCAATCTGCACATTCTTCTACAGATTCACACTCTATTGTGAATTTTGTTGACACAATTCCTGATTCTCAAGCTAATTCTGTTACTGTGGCTTCAAACAGCTTGGTTTGGGTAATTGATACAGGGGCAAGTGATCATATGGCTATTTCTCTTGATGTTTTCATCAATACTGAACAGCTGATTACACCTTTACTGATTGTTTTGCCTGATGGTACAGTTAAGCATGTGAGGACTGTTGGTACAGTTTCTCTGAATTCTGACATTACTTTGTCAAATGTTTTCTACATTCCTGAGTTCAAGCATAATTTGCTCTCTGTTGCAAAGCTTTTAGATCAACATGATTTACTATGTGAGGATGTTTCTAGTATATTTGTAGATATCAGATTCAATGAATTCCTGATGATCAGATTACTATGTTCATGAACATATAATTAAAACATATCTTACTAGAAAATACTAGAGATACATGAATGTGAAAGTGCATTAATTCCAACACTCCCCCTTAATGCACTTGTTTGACAACTCCAATACGATCTCGTAGATAGCAGAACTTCTCTTTGGGGAGAGCTTTTGTAAAAATATCAGCGAGTTGTTCTTGAGACTTGCAATAACTGTAGTCTAATTTCGCCTTCTTCAACTGCATCCCGGATGAAGTGATACTTGATTGCTATATGTTTTGTTCTTTCGTGACATACTGGATTCTTTGCAATAGAGATGGCAGATTTATCATCACAGAACAAAATAGCTGCTTCCCTTTGCTTCTCGCCAATATCTTCAAGAATTCTTCTTAGCCAAATAGCTTGGGAGGTTGCCTTCCCTGCTGCTACATACTCAGCTTCGGCTGATGATTGCGCAACAACCTTTTGCTTTATCGACAGCCAAGAACAGATGTTTGTACCTAGTAAAAATGCATACCCTGAGGTACTTTTCATGTCATCAACACTTCCAGCCCAATCACTATCCGAGTAAACAATCAGATTTAAATTTTCTCCAGCCTTGTAACAGATGCCATAGTCCAGAGTTCCTTGCAAGTATCTTAAAATTCTTTTTGCTGCTCCAAAGTGAATTTGACTAGGATTTTGCATAAATCGTGATAGTAAAGTAGCAGCAAACATGATGTCAGGCCTTGTGGCGGTAAGATACAACAAGCTACCAATTAAACTTCTATAGAGAGAGCTATCAACCCTTGATGCACCATCATCTTTTGATAACTTTTCACTAACAACTAATGGGTGTAGAAACAGGCTTGCAATTTGAAATATTAAATTTTTCAAGAATACTTTTTGCATACCTCTTTTGTGAGACAAAAATCCCTTCTGCCTTCTGAGTTACTTCGATACCAAGCAGCCCTAAATCACCCATCTCATATGCCTTCATCATGTGTTCTTTAAAGCTTTGCATCATTTTGTCATCGTTTCCTGTAAAGATGAGATCGTCAATATTGAGACACACAATCAGAATATTGCATCCATTTTTCTTTACATATAAAGTTGCCTCACTCTTACTTCTTTGAAATCCATGTTTTTAAAAAGAAAGTATCAATTTCTTTGTACCAAGTTCGAGGCGATTGTTATAGACCATGAAGGGCCTTTTTGAGTTTTAATACTTTATTTTTTCCCCCTGCTACCACAAAACCTTGCGGTTGCTCAACATAAATTTCCTCATCCAGCTTTCCGTTTAAGAAAGCTGACTTAACATCAAGCTGAGAAATTTTCCATCTCTTTTGTGCTGCAAGAGCAATCAAGGTTCTTATAGTTTCTAACCTTGCCACATGTGAGAATGTCTCTGAAAAATCAATACCAGCCTTTTGTGTGAACCCTTTAGCGACTAGTATCGCCTTATGTTTCTGTATTTCTCCATTTTGATTTAACTTAGTCTTGTAAATCCACTTTATCCTGATAATTTCTCTTCCTTCAGGCTTGTCTACCAGCTCCCATGTTTTATTTTTCTCAATCATATGCATTTCTTCTTCCATTGCTTGCTGCCATACATCATGCTTCACTGCTTCTTCAAAGGTTTCTGGTTCACCAACTACAAAATTACAGGTCTGATAGATGTCGCTTAATCGCCTCCATTTTCTTGGTGGAGATTCATTATCATCCTCGGATCCAGATTCTGATGTATGAGCTTGTACTTCTCTTTCATCACTTTCTTCACATTCTTCACTTATTATTGAGGAATTAGGATGACTGATATGGTCCTCTTGTTTTTCTCTCCAATCCCAGGCTGCTTTTTCATCAAATAAAACATCTCTACTAACAATCAGTTTGTTAGTTTTGACATTATAAAGTCTGTATCCAAATTTAGTCTCAAGACTATATCCGATAAAAATGCATTTTGTACTTTTATCATCTAATTTAGTACGCTTCTCTGCAGGAATATGGGCATAACAAACACAACTAAAAATTTTAAAATGACTTGCAGAAGGTTTTTCACCACTCCATGCTTCCAAAGGTGTCATGTTCTGTACAGCTTTCGTGGGACACCGATTAAGGATATATACAGCCGTGTTTGTAGCTTCTGCCCAAAACTTTTTTGGCAACCATTTTTCATTCATCATGGATCTGCCCATTTCAACAATGGTTCTATTTTTCTGCTCAACAACTCCGTTTTGCTGCGGACTATATCCAGCTGTTAGTTGCTTCCAAATTCCTTCGTCTTTGCAATATTCTTCAAATTCTTTAGATGTATATTCTCCTCCTCTATCGCTTCGAATGCACTTTATACTAGAACCTGATTGCTTTTCTACAAGAGCTTTAAATCTCTTGAACACAGTGAAAGCTTCTGACTTCTCCTTCAAAAAGTAAATCCAAGTCATTCTTTTAAAATCGTCAATAAAAATGATAAAGTACCTTTGTTGTCCCAAAGATGGAGTCTTCATTGGGCCACAAATATCGGTATGTATAAGCTCTAGACGTTCCCTAGCTCTCCATGACTTCCCTTTAGGAAATGGAATTCTGTGATGTTTTCCCATGATACAACCTTCACAAGGGTCCATTTTACTTTGTAATTCCGGTAGTCCGTCCACCATGTTTCTTTGCTTGAGAAGCTTTAATCCCTGAAAGTTTAGGTGACAAAATCTCTTGTGCCAAAGTCATGATTCTTCAACAACATCAGCCTTTAAAGCTTTGTAGTCAAATGTTATAGGAAAGTTTCTGTTGTTCTCGATTTTTACTTCAGCAATGGCCTGATTGTTGTTCTTCTTGTCAAAAATCTTGCAAAAGTTATCTTCAAAAACAAGAGAATAACCATGCTCCAGAAGCTGTCCAACACTTAACAATTTTCATTCAAATCTGGAACAAGAAGAACATCACGAATATATTTTACACCAGATTTTGTTTTGACAGCAATCGTGCCTTTGCCTTTCGCTTCAGCTACTTATATCTCATTTCCCATTCTCACCTTTGGATTTACTGTAGTATCTAGGTGCACAAAAATATTTTCATTTTCAGACATATGATTGCTGCAGCCACTATCGAGGAACCAAACATTATTATCTTCATGGTGACTAGAATGACACGCATAAAATAAACAATCTTCCTCTTTGTTATCCACCTTTTCTTCAGTAAAATTTGCTCTTTCTTGAAATTTAAATCTGCAATCTTTCTCGAGGTGACCAAATCTATTATAATAATGACATTGTGGTTTCCCCTTAAACCAGCATTTAGATGTCATATAACTAGTCTTTTTGCAAATTTTGCAGAATAGTTTAGAGTTAAAGCTTGTACCTCTGTCATTGTTTTCTACCTTCTTGTTGCTGTTAAAATATTCATTTGTTTTCCTCCAATCAGCCTTTTTCTGCTCCTGATTGTAACAACCCTTCCTTGTAAATTGTTGCGCCTTCACCTTTGTCTTTGACTGAAATGCATTCTCTGTTTGCCCCGTTTGTTTAAATCTTCTCTTTTCATGTGCTTGGAGAGAAGCCCATCAATTCTTTTACTAACAACTTGGTGAGATCTTTAGTTTCTTCAATAACAGCAACAATATTTTCATACTTGTCCGTCAAACTGATCAAGATTTTCTCCACAACATGTTGGTCAGATATATCATCACCATAAGTTCTCATTTGGTTCACAATTTCCATTACTCCAGCATAATAACTTTGAATATTTTCAGAATCCTTCATTTTGAGATTCTGAAAATCTTTTTTAAGAGCTTGAAGATTGATACTTCTCACCTTCTCATCTCCATGAAATTCAGTCTCGAGGATTTCCCATGCTTCTTTTGCCTTATTTACTCTTGAAATCCTTGAAAAAAATTAGTTTTGTGACACCCATCTGAAGCTTGCTTAGTGCTCTGGCATCTTGGCGACGAAATGCTTCAATTTTCTTTAATTCTGCTTCTGTCAAGCTAGCCTCGTCAGCAGGTTCTGCAAAGCCTTTCTCCACGATATTCCACAAGCCTTCAGCCCGTAGAACAGTCTTCATTTTTATCTTCCAGTAGTCATAATCTTCACCATCAAATAAGGGAATTAAAGATGACTGGGACTCACCACTAGGAACTGAAGTAGATGCCATACTTAATTTCTTATTTCAATCCCAGTTTAGAATCGAAACACTGCTCTGATGCCAATTTGTAGGAATTTTTATTGAGTTGCTACTGCAGAGCTCTTAATATCTATATGAAACTTGTGATTTTGTATATATCTCATGCTGAAGAAGTACAATGTAATATATATGTCCTTATAGATGTTTCTAGAATATTTGTAGATATCAGATTCAATGAATTCTTGATGATCAGATTACTATGTTCATGAACATATAATTAAAACCGATCTTGCTAGAAAATACTAGAGATACATGAATGTGAAAGTGCATTAATTCCAACATCTTTAGCGGCTTTCTTTTCTGCCAGTGTCAACAAGATATCCTCAGGGACACCTTGATAAATAGCTGCTAAGGCTATCTTGTCCGTCTTGTCTTCAACTCGCATCTTCGACCCCTCCGGATCAATGGCTGCCCAAACACCATGGGCCTGCATATACACTTTCATCTTCATAGCCCACATATAGTTCTCTCTCGTCAGCATGGGATAACTCAGGCTTATCGTACGATTCTTGCATTTTCCTGTATCTGTCAAAGACATTCTGGGTATAAACTCGGGCATGCACAAACTAACCTCGCTCTAATACCAGATTGTTGGATACAAATGAACCAAACTCTATTAAACCTGTGAAAGTTTAAAGGAATAAACTGAGGAAAAACTCTTTGTACGCTCAGCTTACTTTTATTACTTGCAAGTTGCAACTGAATACATATATAGAATGCATAAGGAAAACAACTAACAGCTGCTAGAAACCAGGACTCCATGACAACTCAGAACTCCTAATACTAATTAATCTTATTCAAATGATAACAAAGAAAGCTCCTAAACTATCTCCGCGACTTCACTGCTTGATTCTATCAGCTGGAAACTCAGACTTGCTGATCGACCCAAACAGCAAAAGACGTACAGACTAATAAAATTAAGCCCACAAATTTAGATTAAAAGCCCAACAGTATACACAGAATATCACACACTTCATTCTGTTCTGATCTCTGCTTAACAAAGCTTGGAAGCTACATACTGCTCACTTGCGAGTGAACATGATAATTAAGCATCGATAGTTTTTCTTCAGGTTTATTCAGCGATGCATATATATAGATATATTATACTCTTAATGGGATAATCAAGCTATCTGGAACTCATAGATATATAAAATGGTCATAGCGAGAATATTACTAAATGCGGATAGGAAGATGCGTGATGTGGAAAGCCTTGATACAAGATTTCCAGTGCGGGGAGGGTGGCGTTGCAGCTAGCGAGAGGAGGGGTAACAACTACTGTACACTTGCTACTAGGGCAACCAAGAAATTCGTTAGGTCTCCAATTTCGCTTCCAATTTGAGGAACCAACGTGAAACCAAATATCCCCATCATGTCTGACGTTGTATTTGCAAGAGTTCTATTTCCGCACAATAATTTTTGTTGAAAAAAATAACGTAATCTAAATAATGTATATAAGTTGTTTAGACAACGTAGGAAAATATTTGCAGAGAGGAAAACTAAAACTTCTTATATATGTAAACTGATTACATGCAACGGTTTAAATACTAATGCTGCGAGGTCGTTTGGTAGACAGTAAGTGATGAGGATATTTAAAATACTTGGGAAGTAAGGATCCACCTAATTGTTTGGTTTACCAAAATCAGGTGAAGTTTAAGTTGCTGGGAACTTCTAATAGGTGTAAAACGTGGAAAGTCACTTACCCACTCCCCCTCGTTAACTCACACTTCCAACACTTTTGTAAAGTTAATTTTTGTACAATATGCTAGTAACAATATATAAAATATTCTACTATATATATTAATACATATATAAAAGATTATTATTATTATTATTATTATTATTATTATTATTATATGTAACTCAAAATATTATTACTAAATTATTTTTCTTTATTAAAACATTGAATATATTATTTTAATTCAGTTAAAAATATTGAGAAAATAATAATGTATTAATAATATTATTTTGTCAAAATTTTATAAATATAATCTAATCTATGGTTAGGAATAAGTTTGAATAATTAATTTATTTAATAACTTTATATCCAAATTTTATATAAAATAAAAAAATGATTCTATTAATTTTTTTTTCATTGTGTAATTGTCAATATGGAATATTTTTATCGCCAAATAATTTGGATTTATTTTTAAAGTACATATAATTTTGTATAATTATTATTTTTATCAAATAATAATATTTATCATTTAGTTATAATAAAAGATATTATAATTATTAAATTATATCATTTTTAAAATACAAAAAAACAATATGAGGGAAGTATAATACCTCACGTGTCAACCAAACAATTTTCTGATACTTCCATGATATTTAACAAAAATCGGAAGTAGATATTACTATTGGAATTTACTTCCTGATGATACCAAACAAGCACCAACTGTAAAATAGGAAACTAGTGATAGAATCAACTTACTCCACTATGCTCCCACATTTCCTCTACTTAACGCTAATTCTCCTAATAACCTGCTACTGCATATGACCAAGTCATAATATAAATTAAACACTACAGCTAATTTATTTAAAACTAAATAAATAAACAAATACTTAAATAAGTTTAAGATTAAATTCCAACAATTTTAATGGCGCATCTGTACATTGTTTAGAAATTATATTGTATAAGTCAATTAAATCATCGGGAATAGTTAATTTATTATCAGAAGCTAAAAAATGATCGGAACTTCATAGACATAGCATAAATTTTAATTTATTTTTTATTTTGTATATTAGGGTTTGCGATATAGCATATGCAAGATTAAACATGGGGGTTGCTAGCCGGAACAGTGCTATTTGGTGAAAAAGTAACATTGATCGCACAGGACAGGACACCCTGAATTACGATCATATCTCTGACAGAGATGGGATCGTCAAGTGAAATTACAATGCCATTGAGGGAGCTGCCGCCATGATTGCAGAAATGGCGACAATGAGGCCAAGGAAGAGCGTGCTGTTGCGGGAAGCCATGGAACCTTGGCTAGCTTTTATGTAATTATAAGAACTTATTGATGACGAGAAAGAAGCTTATGTGTTTTGATGACAACTGGGGAACAACTGGGGAATACCGGAAGAGGTTATTTAAGTGGTTATCAATGCATGTATTTGCGTGTACATTCTTTTCATCCCTGTGTCAACTGTTTGCTGCATATATATATGTGTGTTCCTTTTTAAGTAATAAAAGTATATGTACATATTTAGTGTACTGGTGCATGAATGAGCTTGGTGTGCCTTGGTGGTCTCCAGCTGGAAAGCCTCCTTTGTATGCATGTTGCAGGAATATATCATTATCGATTCAATAATTCATGCAAAGTAAGAAGTGAACCGTTGAAAATCTTTAAAGCTCCATATATACCTAAAGTTCAGGCCTCAGGTCGAAAATTCAATTATTTAATATGGACAACATCTTGAATTTGGCAAGTTCGACTAGATAAAAAGATAACATTTATTTAATTCCAAATATCAGTATTATAATGTCTACATTGTAATAAAAATCAAGACTCGATCGAGTTTGGATTAATAAAATGTCGTTGACCAATATCTATTAAAATTTGAATAATTATTCGAATTAGGTTGTTAGGGCATTTTCAAGAAGGTTGTTAGGGCATTTTCAAGAAGGTTGGTTATAATCGTTGGTTAAATTGAATATATAAGACATGATCTTAAATTTACTAAACGGGTAACACCTTCCATTTCAATGGTACAAGCTGTATTAGCTATATTTTAAACATAGAATATGATTATTATTTTAAATTATTATAAATAGAAGATATAGGTTTTGTAAAATTCGAATACAAGTAAGTTTCGTAATTATAATATGAATTTTACTTTTTATATATTTAAAATACCGCAGTATAAATAAAAATTATTTGATCTTATTATTTGATAAACACTTATATTCATATAATAAAAGATTGTTATATATAATACTTAAATATATATGAGAAATAATTGATATTTTCGTTGATCTAAATCAATTTGAAGAAGGTTAAGTAATTGGAAAACGTTCCGATTTCTTTTTGTATTGAGTAGATTTTGTTAAAATTAAAAAGAAAGGTTTTCTAATTACAATATTAAGTTTAAAATGAAATAAAAGAAAATTTTATAAGTAGAATATAATTCTTATCATAAAATTTATTATTATTTTCTCATTTCTATTCTCTTTTCAGATATAATTATTAAATATCACTAAATTATTTTATTTTCACTCATTTGAAAATCTTGACTCTAATCGCGAATAACTTAGCATATAGAATATTAGTAACATAATTAATAAATTAAAGTAAATAATATTACATTTTATAAATATATATTAATAAGAATATATATATATATATATATATATATATATATATATATATATATTGCAAATATCCATACCTGGTACGAATTATTAAAATAAATATAATTTTTAAAAAAAAATGCAAGTTTTTCAAACACATTTGAAATTGCGTTAAATGAGTTATAAACTAGTACTCCTTCCATCCCTTTGATATATATACATTTGTATCGGACACTGTGACTAAGATCCTTCCATCCCTTTGATATATATACATTTGTATCGGGCACTGTGACTAAGAAAAGTGTATAAAGTAATGTAAAGTGATGAGAAAGAGAAAGAAAAGTAGCTAAACTGGTGAGACCCATTAATATTTAAATGATAAATTTGGAAAAGTAGATGAAGTCGGTGGGTGGGTGAGATTTTTATATTATAAAAGTTTATTATTATGGGAAAATTTTGAAATGTATAGAATTGAAGGGACATCCGAAAAGTATAGTCAAAGGAACGGAGTATAAATTATATGCAGACCCAGATTTGTAGCTTACTCGGGCTAACAAATTTTTTTTCTTAGAATATAAACTTTGAAAGACATATTTGCATTTTTGAGGCATATATTGCATATATTATTGCATTGTAAACATATATAATATATTTATTATAAAATGATATATACACATCTTAGAAAATGAAAAAGAACATACTTCCTTATTATACAGTACTCCTATATATTATTTATATAATTATTGTAGATATGATTATGGTTAATTATGTATAATATAAATATATGTTGAAAAAGAACTTCTAAATATATATGTTTCATTTATATTATTGTATTATTAGAACAAAAGAAATAATAATTATAGTCGGAATCTATATTTAGGACTTTTTGTATTTCAAATTACTTGTTCTATTCATATATTTTGTGCACACAAAAGAAATTACAATCTAAAAATAATAATGAATAAGACCGTAACTAACTCCTTCCCAAAGAAGAATAATTGAATTTGAAGATATAGAATAATAAGGAGCATAAAAATAATGATATTTTTTTTATGAGGATTTGAGTAAATTACTACACTACAATTTATTTGGTGCACAAAATTGTTTACCACTACAAGAAAAGCGCACATAACCGACCAATAAAACCGACCGACGGACTTGGTCGGAAATAAAGAGCACATAACCGACTGACGTACCGACCAAAACAACTCCGGTCAGAAATGTGAGGGTCATTTCCGACCGACGTTACCGACCAACCATGATCGGTCGGTTAAAAGGGGGTGGGCCCCATTCCCTTGCTTTTTCTCAGCTGACATGGACGCCGCGTCAACGAGACCACATAACCGACCGTCACGAATCGGTCGGTTTTAGACCAGAAGCTTTGCATCTGAGCTCGGATTTTCATTTCCGACCAAGTCATTTCCGACCGAGTTGTGACATTTCCGACCAGCCTGGCTGTGTTACAAGTGTCGTCTGCTGATTGGCTGAGGGGATGAGCTGTGACCACATAACCGACCGCGCATTATCGGTCGGTTTTAGAACAGAAGCTTCACAGTTGTGCCCTGTTTTTTTTCCCGACCAAGTCAATTCCGACCAAGTTCTGCCATTTCCGACCAACCTAGCTTTGTTTGCCTGTGTCAGCCGGTGATTGGCTGAGGGGATGAGCTGTGGGGGCCGCCGTGGCATTTCCGACCGTCTTATCTTTAAATGGCGGTCGGAAATGACTTTTCAACTTTTTTAGTTTGCTTAAGTCCCTCACCTCACCAAGTCTTATTGTTAATTTAGCATAATTATATATTTGTGGAAGAGAAA
The DNA here is from genome assembly GCF_001625215.2 of Daucus carota subsp. sativus. NCBI lineage: Eukaryota > Viridiplantae > Streptophyta > Magnoliopsida > Apiales > Apiaceae > Daucus > Daucus carota. The sequence goes on from NC_030386.2 coordinate 17,093,071, forward strand.
AAAATTTGAAGGTATGAATTAACCTTAAAATGTTTGTCTTCTTTTTTGAATATATTTCTAATTATGAAATGTGTAATTTTGAAATTGAAGGTGAAGTTGAAATTCTAGGTGAAGTTGAAATAGGAGGTGGAGTTGAAATAGGAGGTGAAGTTGAAATTGAACTTGGAGGTATGAAATGTTTGTATGTGTATATATGTGTATATATGTGTATATATGTGTACATATGTGTATATATTTGTGTATATAATTGTGTATATAATTGTGTGTATATATATGTGTATGTGTGTGTATATTGTTTTGAGTTGTTTGTGTATGCTTGTATGTAGATGTCGACCAATGATCGTAGTTGGATGAATCGTCGATTAGAAAGTAACCGAATAACACTTACTCCGGAATATAAATTGGGTGTTGAGCAATTTATAAAATTTGCAATTGAGAATAAAGGTGTAGTTGAAGATTTGATGAAGTGTCCATGTGTTAATTGTAAAAATGGGACATGGGAGACCATTGAAAATGTTAGATATCATTTGATAGCTAATGGAATTTGCTTGGGTTATAAAATTTGGACATCTCATGGGGAGTCATCACGAAGAAAAAATAATCGTGTTCAAAGAGAAGTTGAAAAACCGGTAGACATGGAAGCGATGTTAAGAGATGTTGGAGCCGAACCTAAGGCTTGTACTAGTAGAGTAGAAGAACCACCTAATGCGGATGCTTCCGAATTTTACAAAGAAGTCAATAGATGTGGAACACCAATATATCCGGGAAACACCAATTACACAAAACTATCTTTCACCACAAGGTTGTTGCACTTTAAGAATGAATCCCATTGTAGTGAGAAATCTTTTAATTTGTTACTTGAGATTATTGGCGATGTTCTTCCACCAAAACACACATTACCATCTACTTACTATGAGGTGAAGAAAATAGTAAAGGAATTGAAGCTTTCATACAACAAAATTGATGCTTGTGAAAATAATTGCATGTTGTTTTATGGGGATGATAAAGACAAAAAAGATTGTGATCATTGTGGAAAGAGTCGTTACAAAGAAGCATGTGGAAAAAAGAGTACCACAATTCCTCGTAAGATTTTAAGACATTTTCCTCTTATAGATCGTCTCAAAAGATTATTTATGTCGGAGCATACGGCTAAACAAATGACATGGTACAAGAATAGAGAGGTAAAAGAGGGAGAAATTAGTCACCCCTCGGACGGAGATGATTGGAAAAATTTTGACTTGCAACACCCTTCGTTTGCTAAGGAATTTCGTAATGTACGACTTGGTCTTTCAACCGATGGTTTTAATCCTTTTGATAATTCCGGTAATAAAGTATATAGTCTTTGGCCGGTAGTAGTTGTTGTGTATAATCTTCCTCCATCGATGTCAATGAAAAAACCCTACATGTTTTTGACTCTCATTATTCCGGGTCCGGATAATACAAAGAAGGATCTTCATGTATTTCTTCGTCCGCTTATTGATGAGTTAAAGATTTTGTGGCATAGTGGAGTTGAGACATTTGATCAATCACAAAAAAATAATTTCCACATGAGGGCGGCATTGATGTGGACTATAAGTGACTTTCCGGCTTTAGCACAACTCAAAGGATGGTCAACAAAAGGCAAATGTGGATGCCCGGTTTGTCTTGGAAGTGTAAAAGGCTTCCAACTTAAAAATTGTGGAAAGCCATGTTGGTATGGGACTAATCGAATTTTTTTGAATGAAAATGATTCGTTACGGAAAAAAGGACCCAAGTTCGCAAGTACAGAGCGGGCCGTTTTTAGGGGTCGGATGAGTGGGGAGTATGAAATATCAACATTTAATCATTTGCAATTCCCTCCTCCCGGAAGATTGACCAAACAACGAGCTTTGGGTTATGGCAAAGAACACAATTGGACTAGTAGGCCAATTTTCTATGAACTTGAATATTGGTCGTCACTTAGGTTACGTCATTGTATTGATGTTATGCATACCGAAAAGAATGTTTTTAAAAATGTATTTTACACAATTGTGGATGACCGTTTCAAGTCAAAGGATCACAACAAGTCTAGGATGGATTGTAAGGAACTTGGTGTGATGTCCGGGTTATGGTTAAATAATGGGGTGAAGCCAAAGGCACGTTTTACGCTTACAAGACCCCAACTTCGCCAATTATGTGAATGGGTATCATCATTAGATCTTCCCGACGGGTGTTGCTCAAATCTAGCTCGATGTGTCAAAATGGATGTTCTCAAGTTTCACGGGTTAAAATCGCATGATTGTCATATTTTTATGCAAAAATTGATGAGTATTGCTTTTCGTGAGTTTTTACCTCGTGATATTTTGGATGCCCTTGCGGCACTATCAAATTACTTTGCCGATATTTGTTCGACAATTCTAGTACGTAGTGATCTAGAACTTCTAGAGAAATCCATAGTAAAGACACTATGTGTGCTAGAAACTATTTTCCCCCCAAGCTCTTTTGATATTATGGAACACTTGGTTTTACACTTGGCCGAAGAATGTCGTCTAGGGGGACCCGTTCACTATAGATGGATGTATCCTTTTGAACGGTTGTTAAAGTTTATGAAAGATAAGATCAAGAATAAGGCACGAGTGGAAGGTTCGATTGCGGAAAAATATGTCGAAGAAGAAACCGTCAACTTTTGTTCATATTACTTTAAGTCAAATGTTGGCACGATTCATAACACCGTGGGAAGGAACGAAGTTGCGGTTGAGAAACAAGATGATAGTATTTTGGAGGTTTTTAGATATCCAATTGAGTGTTTGGGAAAACATGTTGTTCGATACTTGGATGATGATGAATACTTCATTGCGGAATATTATGTTCTCTTGAACATGCCAGAGGTTCAACCATATATTCGGTATGTTTATTTTGTGAAAAAATTCATAAAAAGTAAGTTTGAATCTTGTTTTAACTATCCACACTTTTGTGTAGAGAATACGCATCTTATACGGGTGCAACGCCCGAAGAATTGGAATCACTTCTCAAGACTAACTTCAAAATTTGGTTCAAGAAAAAGGTAACACATTTATTATTTTTTGTTTTGATTTTGTATTGATTTTTGTTTTCATCTTGTATTGATTTGTATGTTATTATATTTAGATTGAAAATGATGTTGCAATATATCCACGGTTCAAAGATCTACTTAATGGACCATCTCGCATGATTATGACGTTTCAATCTTGCAAGGTTAATGGATATAAATTTCGTTGTAAGGATAAATCCGGTGTCCTTGTCAAAGGTACATCTCATGTTAATGCCCTTGAAAATTATTATGGTCAATTAGAAGAAATTATTAGACTTGTTTATAGGGGGGGAAATCATGTGTATTTGTTTAAATGTTGTTGGTTTGATTCCGCGGGAAGCGGTGTACATGTTGACAAAAATCGAATTGTTAGTATAGACATAAAGTCAAGACTAAGGTCGAACGAGGTATTTGTTTTAGCAAGTCAAGCGACCCAAGTGTATTATGCACCAAGTGTATTAAATCCTCGTAGTAACTTCTATACGGTTATTTCAATTAAAAATAGTCCTCTTGATGAATCAACTACCCCTTCTACCGAAAATCCCTACCAAGAAAATATATCTAATGCATCCACTTCAATATTTTCATTGTTCGTTGACTTTGCACAATATGAGCCAATTCCAAGAATTCGATTCGAAGATCATGATAATGATGAAGTTGATGACGATGATGAAGATGAAAACAATGAAGAATTTGATGGGGAAGATCAAGAAAATGAAGAAGAAATAGGAGGAGGAGGAGGAGGAGAAGAAGAAGAAGGTTATGAAGATATTGATTAGTGGCTAGATATTGTAATTAACTATTTTAGTTTCATGGAATTGAAATTGTAATATTATGCTTCAAAATTGAAATGTTATGAGATTTATTTTGTGAAATTTGGTCATTGTATACGCAGAAAAGCGACAAATCATGGTCATTTTGATCTTTTTTTTTTCATTTACACCCAGAAAACCGACCGACTTGGGGTCATTTCCGACCAATTGTGGTCATTTTCTTGCAGAAAACCGACCAAACTCATCACTTTTCCAACCAATTGTATTCATTGTACTGCAGAAAACCGACCAACAGCATATACTGGCAGTCGGTTTTGACTTGTAAAAAAAACAAAAATTTAAACACAGAAAACCGACCATTTGCTTGATATTTCCGACCAAACTCGTAAACTGAACACAGAAATCCGACTAAATGCAACATATTTCCAACCAAACTTATAAACTGAACACAGAAAACCGACCAACTTTAAGTCATTTCCGACCATTATCCTCAATGCAGAAAACCGATCATATTTTCCTTCATTTCCGACCGCTGTGCGGTCGGTTTTGACTTGTGAGAAAAACAAAAAAAATTATACGGCTAAGTAAACTATTAAAAAAAAACTAAAAAAATTGAAACTAGCTTTTAATTAGTTACTAAATTAATATAAAAATATTCATCACTTAATATTTGATTTTTAAAATTTTTTATTTTCATAACAATTTATAAATACTAACTAACTAACTTCAAATTAATTATTCAAACAACAGAAAAATGTAGAATCTTTGTGATATGGTCTAATTTAAGGTACTAATCACGATAACAAAAGAAGAAAAATATAAAAAAAATTATAAAGACGCTTTTCTGTTACGAATCATGCATTGCAGTGAACGTCGGAGTTCAGGGTTTGGATTTTATCTGAACTTATCCTAGGGTTTACACTTTCGAAATATCAATTTATTTTTTGGGCGATCCAACCGTACGGATCGTAAATTAAGTAGTTATCGTACTTGTATACCAAAAATCAAATCAATAGGATTTTATCTGTTGAGATATTATAACAAAAATATTAGGTTATACTTAAATATGAACGTAGGGTTAATTTTTAAAAAAAATAAATAAATAATTTAAATGATCCAACCGTACGGATATGAATATAATTACTTAACTTATATGGGTCCTTAAAATCAATCATTTTGAACATTAGTTGAAGGAATATTATAATGAAATATTGAATTTTATTTATTTTATTTTGTAAAATAAGGTTACGTATATATTTAAGTCCCTTGATGTTTAACTTAATGTTGTGGCTGGTCTGGTGGTCGAGCGTTGTCCTTCGTACACAGGGGTCGCGGGTTCGATTCCGCCTGACCCTTTTTTTTCGCTTTCCCGGGTTATTTCCCACGAAAAGTTAAAACCCCCGCCCACATAAAACGACTGCGTTTACATATGTATACGGCGTCGTTTTATTATGTTAGGGTTAAAACTCACCTAACGTCTCTCATTTTTCATCTCTCCCAGCTCGTCTCTGTGGTCTCGTCTCTCCCAGCTCTCTCTCGCATCTCTCAACGCTCTCTCTCGTCTCTCTCAAAGCTCTCTCTCTGCAACCCCCTCTCTCTGTAAGCCCTCTCTCCCTCTCTCTCTCTGTACTATCCTTAAATTAGGGTTTATCATAGGGTTAATATATACTCTATACATGTGTTAGTTTATGTTCTCTATCCGCCTCTCTCTCTCTCTATCGCATCTCTCTCTGTACTAATTTTAGGGTTTCGATTTTTTTTTGGCTTTAATCTGGTGTTTTTTGCTTTAATCTGGTGTTTATATGTTTATATTTGCTTTAATCTGGCTGAATTTTAGTTGTTTCAGTTTTATTATCTGTTGATATGATTATTTTTGGCTCTGTTTTAATTTGTGTCCTGTTTTGCTTCAATCTATCTTGTTTTGGCTCCTGTGCTGCTTTAATCTGGTGTTTTTCGTATGTTTTTGTGTTTTGTGCATGCATTTGTGGGTGTTCTGTGCACGTAATGTATGGGTATTGTTCCAGAACACTGGGTTGCACCTCCTTCGCTTGCTAGTCGGTGGAATTTTTGTTTCAGTCCAGTTCAGTTTTATATGGTTCTTGCCTTCCACAAAACTAGTGCTCGAGTTTATGAGTCAAGTAGTTCATTTATTTATAACAAAGGCCGATTGTTAATGTGCCTTGGTCCATTAGATATTTTATCTCTATATAATGATTTAATCTCCACATAGCATGGTAGCTTCGATATACATATGAATCGGAATTGATTATTCTCAGTTTAGGGATTTATACTTGGGATAGTGATTTGAGTTGCACCCGAGGTTTGTTTGTCTTAACTTTTGCTATCTTTACGTGCATCAGACCTTCTTTCTTGTGCTATTGAAGAAGGTACTCTCGGTGTGAAAATATATTATCCAAGCAAAAGAATGCTATAGGGGTTTTCAGATATAGTCAGGAGAATATGTAGCACTTACTTGAGCAATGTCATGTCTAGCTCTACCCTCTCATTGCCAGTATTTTGTTTTTTTTTGTTTGTGCAAACTGATGTGCTCATTATATAGCCTAATCCAAGACATAATATCTCATTATGATGTGCTCAGAACATGCTTCATTTTTTTTTATCTTTTCTTCGTGAATGTGAATTAGTGTTTGCATTTTGTTTAACTAGTATATATATATCTTATGATCATTAATTTCAATTGACTAACTATATATGTCATTATTGTTCATGTATAGGCTATGGCGCCAAAAAAAGACAAAGGCAAAAAGAAGATCGCCATTTCTCAAGGTAGCACGACTCGTGGCAAGAAAGGCCGCAACTCTACAACTCAAGCTGAAGATCAAAGCCCACCACGGACTCCTCCAACTCAAGCAGCTGATGATCAAAGCCCACCAAGTCCAGCTACTCCGCCAAGTCCTGCGGGAAGTCAAACTGAATTTGTTCGCTTGATACGTAGGCCCAGAACTAATTCTATAGGAAAGTTCGGGGAAGAGCTGCCTAGAAAACCTACCCGGATTGACATTCATGGCGGACGGTAATTACTTAATCATTTTATTTTTGCATTTATAATGTATTTTTTGTTTTTGGATTTTGTCATAAGATTTTTTTGTCATCATTGTACAGTATCTTTGATGACCAAGCAAAGAAGACTTTGCTTGCAATACTTCGTGATCTTTGGCCGGTTGGATCATACACATATACCGATATTATAGCCAAAAAGCCGGACTGGATGGATGATGTTGTTAATGAGTTTAAGGTATATACATATATGTACAATTTTCCTTGTATTCTTTATATATATATATATATATATATATATATATATATATATATATATATATATATATTACATATACGCACACACACATACATATGTTCCTTGTATATATATATTTAACTTAATTTTCTATTCCTTATATATATATATATATATATATATATTACATACTCACACACACAAACATACATATATTCCTTGTATATATATGTAACTTAATTTTCTATTCTTTACATCCTATATATAAACACACACACACACACACATACATATATTCCTTGTAATGCTTGCTATATATATAATTAACATGTTTTTTATTTCATTTCAGTGCTTCTACAAAAATTTGAGGGGACAAAGTCGGACGGAGGCCAACTGGAGTATAAGGGAGCACGTGAAAAGAACTTGTAAAAAAATGATGAATGAGGAGAAGCGCCGCTTGGTGAGAAAAATGAAGGAAACTGGAAAGTCGGCAAAGGATCTGAGGTAGGGGTGTCAAACGGATAATTCGGATACGGATCTGCCTGTATCCGGATCCGAATCCGAAAATCCATATCCGTATCCGTATCCGAATCCGAGATTTTTTAAAGGATGATATCCGAATCCGGATCCGACGGATACTATCCGGATTCGGATAATATCCGAATCTGAATCTGATTTTTAATCAGAATTTTTATTTTTCTATTAAAATTTCTAAAAAATCATAAAAAAATAGTAAAAATAAAAAATTAATTTTTAAAAACTGAGTAAAAAAATTAAAATCATTAAAGAAGGTTTATATTAATTCAAATATTAATTCTTATTTATCTTTCAATATAAATTTGTTATCTTTAAAATATTAAACTCAAATTAAATTATGATATATGTCTATAATATTTTAAAATTATACAAAATTTATATAACTATATTATTTTATGTATACATATATAAATACACACATTATATAGTTATTGAATAATAATAATAATATATAATATTTAATATCATATATATTTAATTTCGGATTCGGATATTATCGGATACGAATATGCCTATATCCGTATCCGTATCCGGAATTGTCGGATTCGGATGCGGATAATATCCGCTTTGTCTCAGATACGGATAATATCCGCTTCATCTCGGATACGAATGCGGATTTTTCGGACGGATATCGGATTTTTCAGACTTTTTTGACAGCCCTAATCTGAGGCCGGGGTATTTTCAAGGCCCTTTTTGGGAAAATCTGTTGAAATATTGGGATAGCGACACTCACAAGCATCGATCCAAGGTTGGATCACAAAATCGAGAAAAGGTGGAGACCTTGCACACTGCCGGTGCAAAATCTTTTGAAGCAATTGAAATGGTAATTCAAAACATTTTTATTATACAATTTAGGAGTAATCAAGTTCAGTTATGTTTCTTAATTATTTAATAATGCCACATGCTTATTTTCTTGTTTAATTATATTGTACATGCTTATGGTAATTATATTGTACATGCTTATGGTAATTCAAAACATTTTTAATGAACAACTGTGATTAATTATAATTCCCTTGTTCTAGGAAATGACGGCAGAAAAAAAGGGGAAGAAACCGAAGCGCCTCGAATTGTGGGAAAGGACCCATACAACAAAAGCATCGAGGAAGGCGAGGGAGGCTAGCAAGGGGAAAAAATGCCCTCCTTTGGTCTATACTACGCCAGGGGCGATGGCCATAGTGGTTAGTATATAAATTTAGTTTTACTTGTACTTTTACATGAATTGACATATGAAATTATCCTATAATTGTACTTGTACTTAATTGTACTTAATTATTCTATATATGATTGTAGTTGAATTCATATAATTGTACTTGTACTTGCACTTAAATTCACCTTGATCATATATATCTAGTTATAAGAATGTTTAATTTGTTTGTCTACATATATACATATATACACGTAATTAACTTTAGTTTTATGTTCTTTTCAGTCTCGCTATAGTGCCATTCTAGAGAATTCAGGGGTTGACTTAACTCCGGGATCAGATTACTCGGAGCCTATAGAGTGGTGGTTGCAAGCAACAACAGACGGCGCAAATACGCCAAAAAAGAATCGGCTCATTGGATTTCCAACAGTGCCTGCAAACACGTTGTTGCCAAATCTGGCTCACCGCTTCAGAGAAACTACTAGGGGAGGTGCAAGTTCCTCGTCTTCTGTCTCCAACCGCTCAAATATACCAGACCCTCTGTTTGTGCAAGTTGTTCGCAATGCTCTCACAAACGCACAAGCAAATCCAACTAATTTCCAGCAACAGTTGGACACTGCAGAGCTAGAAGGTCTTGCTAGGAACCTTATAGAAGTTTCTGATCCGGAGAGTAGAGGCAACTTCAACTCCATTTTCTTTAGGGAGGTTGTGAATGTTGTCACGACAATCATGAGCGACATCTGCAACAAATACGAGGCTGGAACCCAAGCTGTAAGTATATAAGTATTTATATGTGTGTGTGTGTGCAATGTATATTTGTGTGTTTGAATTTTATGTGGGAGGAGGTAATTATAAACGATGAATTGTTGCAGGCAATTGCAGATGCCAACAAGGATGTTACCGATGGTGAAAGTTCGGAGAACGACCTCGGTGAGGATGATGGAGATGGTGCTGGTGACGATGCTTCCGATGATGCTTCCGATGGTGATAGTTAGCATGTTAATTAGTTTTTAATTAGCTAACTATTATTGCTTTTGTTAATGACTTTTGGTTGGATAATTTTGGGATGCAACCTGAATTTGCATGGTTTCGCTATGTTAAAAGAATTGTATCTTGTGAATTTGCATGGTTTGGATAATTTGTATGGAAGTGTTTGGTTGTATTTGAATGATGTTTTAAATTAATGCATATTGGATGTTGTTTTTGGTTCAGAATTTGATATTATTTGGTATTTTGTTTGTGTTTGTTGGGTATGGTAAATGACAGGAAAGGTATATAGTTCATACTGTAAGCACTGCATTTTTTGAATTTTGGTGCCCAGAAAACCGACCAATTCTGGTCATTTCCGACCAAATCTGGTAATAACACACCCAGAAAACCGACCAACAGCACACATTTCCGACCAAATATGGTCATACTTGGTCTCAGAAAACCGACCAAATTCTTCATGCCGTCGGTCGGTAATGAAGCATATGGGCGGACCACTAAAACCGACCAATTTTTGTGTAGCTCCAGTGGTCAGATTTAAAACAGAAGCTCAGGAGCTGACCAAAAAAATCTCCCCGACCGACACATAACCGACCAAACGAGCCATAACCGACCGAATCAAAACCGACCAGAACATTTTCCCGACCAAGACATAACCGACTAAGCTTCGTCGGTTTTGTGTTTCTTATTTCCGACCGAGTTATACCCGACCACGGTTTAGTCAGTTTTGTCTCGTTCCACGTGTCTGCCAAGTCACAAGTGGGGCCACGTTTGCGGGAATGCAAACACATTACCGACCGATTCAGGAGGTCGGAAATCGGTCAGTAATGAGACTCATTTCGGACCGACTTGGCATTTCCGACCAGGTTTTAAGGGACCAATGCTGTCGGTCGGCCATCGGTCGGAAATGACTTCAAAACCGACCGAAATCCTTCATTTCCGACCGATTTCGGCGGTCGGAAATGCCCTGTTTTCTTGTAGTGTACAGAAAACTTGTACATAATAATATGATAATTGATTTGATGAGTTTTAATTGAGATGGTTGATGTATATACATGACCCATTCCAATTAAAACCCATCACATGTCATTATAAAATTTGATACACAAAATAATGTGCAACAATCATTTTCTTTTTGAATATCCCACCATGTCACGGAGAAAACAAAAAGGCCTCCATCTTAATTTTCACCCGTCATTTCAGCTGTTTATCCATGGTTACTCTGATATGAGTATATAACTTCCATCCACTTGTAATGTTTGTAGACGCAGCCTTTACAAACGTTCCCACAAAATTTCCAATACTCATGAATATGTTATCAGATGTTAGCCCCTTCGGATGATCATAAACTTGAACTCACAATGTTAAAAATATAATAAACTTAGAACAAGTAAACTAGCAGTTCATTGCATTTTTGTACATAAAGCTGAATACAAGTAATATATTAAGAAACAACTGAAACAAAACAGTAGCTAAAAACCAACAACTAGTCTCCTAATAAGACTCCACTACTCTATCAACTATTCCGTGTAGCTCCTAAAAACTTTTCATATCAGCACGACCTGGTCCATGCAAACAACTAAAAATTTATTTAAAACCAAAACACATAAAACAAATACTTAAATAATAAGTTTAAGATTAAATTTCAACATGAACTAGGCATACACAATAGTATTATATGACCTCATCCACAAAAAAAAAAAGCTAATAAAAAGCATATAATAACAATACACAATTTTAAAAACAAAAGTATTGAATGTTCAATAATATATACTACATATAACTATAAGATGTATTGAATTACAGTTGTCCTAAGCTATGTAAATATCAAGAACAACTCAAACCAACAACAGAATAACTATTTAATCCACAACCAAATCTGATGTGATCAAGACTACAAACAATTAGAACTAGGCATGAAAAAATTTATACGAATTTACAAGTAATACAAACAAGAAACTCAAGTTGAAGTAAAGTCTAAAGCTTCATTAAATCATTGTACTTGGGATTTCTTGTATAAATCTGGAACAAGCCCCACAATCAAATTAACAAGAAAATCTCAATCTTGGTATATATACATCAGTGTATACATAAATTATAGCGGTGCGGAAAGAGTTTAATTAGATTACGAGTTTACTATATAAAAGGGGACGAACGAATGTGTGTCCGATACCATAAATTAATTGGATCAACTAATTAAGTACTAGCTGACAGTACTTTTTTCTTATAATCTGAGTTCTAACATCTCTTTTTGCCAATATGATCTGATTTTATTAAATTATTTCCTTTGTGCAGGAGTTTATTTTCCCCCTTAGGCCTTGAATCTTCTTTTTAATCAATTATTATTATTCCAATGAAAAAATATATATAAAATTGTACTGGCGGTCGTTTTAAAATGCTCAATTCAACTTGGTAATTTATATCGTAGCTTTTTCTTTTGGTATATATCTTTGTGTTACGAAAATTAATCATACAGAATATGGAAAACCAATATCAATTATGTTTTATGTGCTGCCATTTATTTCCTCTAGTATTGCAAGTATATATTGTTAATAAAGCTCCTCTCAAACCACATGTATATGGATGGTGGTAACAGCAAATTAAGCAAAGCATATCCATTGTAGATAAATTACAATCACAGAGACCTTATTTATTACAGAGGAGACTATAATATCTCCCGGATATACAGAATATCACACACTTCATTCTGTTCTGATCTCTGCTTAACAAAGCTTGGAAACTACACACACTGCTCACTTGCGTTATGAGTGAACTTGATAAGCATCGAAAGGTTTTCTTAAGGTTTATTTAGCGGTGCATATATATATATACATACATATATATATATATATATATAGTATACTTTTAATGGGATGATCAAACTAACTGGAACTCACCAAGCTGTATATTGGCGATGCGGTTCAGAAAACCAAAGGGGGTCCAGGTGATGCCTGGCAAAATCCTTGATACAAGATTTCCAGTGCTGGGGAGGGAGGCGTTGCAGCTAACGAGAGGAGTGGTAACAACTGCTGTACAGTTGCTACTAGGGGCAACCAAGAAATTCGTTAGGAACCAACGTGAAACCAAATATCCCCATCATGTCTGTCGTTGTATGTGCAAGAGTCCTATTTCCGCACATTAATTTTAATGGCGAATCTGTACAAATATTATTGTATAAGTCAGTTAATCATCTTAAATAGTCAATTTATTATCAGAATCTAAAAAATGATGGAAACTTCACAGACGTAGCATGCATTATTTAATTTTTTTTGGATATTAGGGTTTGCGATATATATAATAGTATGTGAAAGATGGCAAACATGTACTCACTAGGGAATGGTGGGACAGTGCCATTAGGTGACAGAGTAACATTGATCCCACAAGGCACAATGCCGCGAATTACGATCATATCAGTGATAGACAAGGGGTCAAATGAAATAACAATGGCATTGGAGGGAGCTGCCGCCGTGATTGCAGAAATGGCGACAATGAGGCCAAGGAAGAGCGTGCTGTTGCGGGAAGCCATGGAACCTTGGCTAGCTTTTATGTAATTATAAAAACTTGTTGATGACGAGAAAGAAGCTTATGTGTTTTGATGACAACTGGGGAATCCCGGAAGAGGTTATTTATATTGGTGTGAATGAGTTAGGCAGCTATCTAGGGCTGGGCTGTGAGTTTCGAGAATAGATTCCTTAATTACGAAAATCTATAATGATTGCCTTTAATTTTGATCAAAACTGCAGTGAACAAATATTTTTCTCATAATCGGGCTTCTAACTTCTTTTTGCTACTCTTTTGTGACTTTGTTAAACTATTTTCTTTGTGCAGAAGCCTCCCTAACTTCTTTTTATTATAATAAATATTATTTTTCAATCAACAAAAATACATAAATTACTTAATTCGACTTCAAAATTTATATTGTACCTTCTCTGTCCATATCTTTGTATTTGAATATTGTCTATATATCTATCTGTTCTCATATTGCATGTTAATTTTGAAATAAAGTTCCTCAGACGATATGTATAATTTATAAAGGCAACAGGTAACAGCAAATTAACGATAATTACCTAGCAAAGCATATATAACCTTGCAGATAAAACATAGTTAGGGAGAGCTTTATTATTTATTATAAAGGAGCATACAATATCTCCTGGATTCACCGAATATTACACATTTCATTCTGTTCTCATTCTCTCCTTGACACAACTTGCAAACTAATTATTTATTATGAGTGAACATTTATTATGAGTGAACATCCTATGCATCGATAGGTTTTTATTAGGGTTTAGTTAGCGATGCCTGAGAAATATACTTTTAACGGGATGATTATTTTGGCAGGGGCACACGGCCCAGACCTAGATGATGGATTCGGGGGCTACCGTTGAAGTTTTCCACGAGTCCTTGGTATAGGCTTGATACAAGAGTTATAAAATTGCCGGCGGGAACCGTGGCGTTGCAGCTAGCGTGAGGCGTGGTAACAGCTACAGTACAGTTGCTAGCAGGGGCAACCAAGAACTTCTTTTGGGCTTCAATATCTTTTCGAGTTGAATTCAACGTAATGCGAAACAGCCCCAAGTTAAATTCCGTTGTTTTTGCAAGCACTTTATTCCCGCACATTAAGAATGCCGCCGTATCTGTACATTCGTTTAAAAATATTTTACAATTAGTCCACAGCATGATATATCATCATAAATATATAATTCTATTATCTATATATTAATTCTAGGGTTTGTGATATCGCAAATGCAAGATAAAAAATGTAGTTACCAGTGAATGTTCGAGGGGTGCCAAGGGCAATACAGCCATCTGGTGAAGTAGTGGTATTGACCGTACAATACAGGAATCCATCAATCCTGATCACATCACTGACATTGGGAACAGGCCCAGGTGTAATTCCTATGGCACTGGAGGGAGCTGCCGTCACAATAGCAGAAATGGCAACTAAGACGACGAGGAAGAACGTGCTGTTGCACGAAGCCATTGAACTAAGTAATTACTGAAAATCAAATGATTGATGATGAGAATTAAAGGAAGCTTGTGTGTTTTGATGAGAATTGGAGAAAGCTGGAAGAGGTTATTTATAGTGCTGCAGATGAGCTAGGGTAATTGGGGGTGAGTTGAAGCATGCTTACCAAGGACAAAGCATGCATATGTATGATTGTACATTCTCTTGGTATTTGTGTCAACTGTTTCCTGCATAACTATTTAGGCTTGGGCGTGGTGGATGTTGCACCTGGTCTCTCACCTAATTAGGAGCTAAAAAGCCACCTTTGTACGTTTTGCCACTGTACATCCGGCACAGACGCATAATGAGTATATTAACTACTCCCTCCGTCTCAATTTATAAGTCCCTTTTGACTAGTTAAATTGATCATACTTTGACTGAAATTTATATATGGATATTATATAATTGAAAAAAAATTAAAAAAATATTATCAAAAGGTAAATCAAGTCTATTTTAATATGTAACTTTTTATTTTGTAAAACAACAAATAAATATTTTTTGTAAATTGGTCAAAAATTAGTCAATTTGACTCTTGGAAAAGCAAAAGGGACTTATAAATTGGGACGGAAGGAGTAAGAAGTAAACAATTGAAAAACTTTGAGATCACATTCCCGGTAAAACCTAAAGGCTAAGGGAGTATGTATTTAATTGTTTGGTTCGGTTTTGGGATAAAATTATAATATAATTTGTCTTTTATTTTTAATGTTAGGATTGAAAATTACAAAGATAACTGAACCAATGGCTTCCATGATTCACGAATATTTAATTTTAGAGTGAATTATACTCCCTCCATCCCATTTTAAGTGTACTATTTGACTTTGGTCAAATTGACCAAATTTTGACTGAGATTTACACATATAATATAATTTTGAAAAATAAAAAAAAAATGTCATTATAAAGTACATACAATGTACTATAAAATGTAATTTTTAGTTTCTTAAAATAATAACGATTTTGTTCTTTATGCTTGGTCAAAATTTGGTCAGTTTGACCGTTGAAAATCAAAATAGAACACTTAAAATGGGATGGAGGGAGTAGTAAATTATAGAGAACCCCATGCAAACCTCTGTGACTGTGATTTAATTCCTCAGAGGCTAGGTCGAAAATTGTTAGTCTACATGAAAACTTTATGTTTGATGATTAATATTACATGATTTCATTATAAGATTCATCTGTTCATAATTTACAAATATGAAGAGATCGTCTCAATAACAACTAGCAAGATAGTTTTCTGACGAAGTATACAAGCAGAAGTATATATCACCTTTTATCTTTTCTTTTGAGAAATTTACCACTTGTAACACTTGTGTGTGTGAAGATGATCTTGTACTAACCACCTTTGGTTCGTTAGTACTTGCAATAAAATCACGCTTACTTTTGGGGCTGTTATGTACTACGGACAAGTTTATGTACTAACTAGCTCATATTTATAAAAATTGGCTTAAATACTTTCCGACCATGCAAGTTTGGTCCGAAATACACACCTACCATCAAAGTTCTTTCATGACCGTTCGACCGGGTGACACTACTGATTCTCATCCATATGGTAAGGTTCTTTCCCCAGTCCAAATAAAGGTTGAAATTTTGATTTGTTTTGTGTATTTGCAGTGTCTTTTCTGTCGATTTAAAGTTTTAGTTGCAATTCTTGCTCATGTAAATATCTCACATCTCAGTGGTTGTAATTAGTGGCGTTGTTACTGAGTTGTGTTGCATGTTTTAGTGTAAGATTTATTTTATGCCAAATTTGATGTTTAGTTATTTGATTATTTAGGTGATGACGAGGATATGATTAGTATTAGATTGTATCATGGTGGGAAATTAAGATGGTTGCCGCAGACAGAGTATGTTTGTGGTGAGTTGAGCGTTTATGATTTTTATGGTATCTCCAAACTATCAGTTGAGGAGATAGGTGACAAAGTGCAGGCCTTGGGATATTGTGGCTTCAAGAACCTATATTTTAGGAATCCCTCTAAAAGTTTGGAGTCGGGCCTGATTCCATTGAAGAATGCTGGAGACTTTAATTTGATGTTAAGTTATGCCCAACAAAACAAATTACAGGGTTGACATATATGTCAAACATTTCAACGAAGATGAAGACGATGACCGTGAATTACAAGAGAAGGATTATGAGAATTTATGTCCTGACAGTGATGAGAGAAGGGACAGCAATGACCTTGTTTATTTGGATGAAGAGGATAAGGAGTGGCCTGGTTGGTCAGACAGTGATTATGCAATGAGTGATGATGATGCACTTTTTGATCAAAATGTGGATGAAGGTGCTGAGTGGATCGGCAAGATAAGGTATGATCTAGGACTCAGTGATGCAGATGACAGTGGGGAGGAAGAGGATGAGGAAGGTGTTGATAATGGAGATGCATCATACTGTGATTTATTGGATTCATTGTTTCAGGACATGTATGGTGAGAATGTGCCAAGAATGAGTAAAATTAAGTGGCCAGTTTACAGAAAAGAAGTGCCATCCAACCTTGAAGTTGGGATGACATTTGAGAACCATCTCAAATTCAGGGATGCAATCACTAAACACAGCTATGAAGAGGGAAAGATGGTTACATTTTTGTTGTCTGACAAGTCCAAAACCTCCTCCCAGGATTGTTGTCAGTCCAAGAAGTCTTCAACACTGGAGCGAGGCCGCAATGACATAGATCTGTACTCGGCACAGTAGAGCTGCAATAAGAAGACATTGTTGCTTCAAGGAGCTGCCCAGCATTCACTTCGAACTAGCAGAAGTTGTGAACTAACATACACATATTTATATTATGTTTGAAAAATAGATAGATAATGGTCAAGGTGCACTTTTCAAATTGCAAAAGTGAATGTCATCTCCTTCTGCAGCTGCTACGAACCGAGAGTGAGCATCACACGAGGCTCGGTTCAGTTTATTTAGGGGTTTATGGTCGGGGTGTACATCTGCCGAAAGCTGCATGGTCGAGCCGGATTTTTTTTAAATTTGATGGTAGGTGTGTATTTCGGACCAAACTTGCATGGCCGAAGAGTATTTAAGCCATAAAAATTAGTTAATCAGTATGCCGCCTTATAAAGGAGTCAGATTTTGCATACAACAAACATATATGAAGTGACATATTTTTGCGCTTAAAATCTCGCTCAAAAAGAGGGTGATTTGGATAATTACATTGTGGCAGAATATTTTTACCGTCAGTTTAATTAGAATTATTTGGACAAGACACAAGACCAATTCGAGTAGTTTGGCACGAGGAGATATTAATATTTATTTATAATAATATTATGAGGACAAGATATAAAAGCAATTCGATCTTCATATGTTTTGTAACTGTATATCTGGTCTCGACGCATGGAATGAGTATATACAAAGCGAAATCATTTTTAGGAACATCAGGAATATCAATTATCAAAATATCAAAATTTGATTATTATTGTGTAAACTTTTATTTATTAGTTAATTATTATTATAGTACTACTATGAAATGATTTCTATGTTAGTTAAAATTTTGTAATGTAACCACTATCACACCAACATAATTATATCATCAACCAAATTTTTGCAGTTAGAACTTTATACACTACGCCATAAATGCTCATATGCAACATTCCATGTTGGTGCATTACATCCCGTATAATGTTGCCCCCAGAAATCGACATATCCAACATTTTGTGTGTGTTGCATGTGTAGTTGTTGTCTTTGACCTATAATGCAACACTTTTCCATTCTAATGCAACAATGGAAAAGTATTGTATTATAGGGATAGTGCAACACTAAATCTATGTATACGTAACACAGAATAGTTTTGGCTTAGAGGAGATATGAGATTGAAAAACGGGTTACTTTGTCACGTCAGTCGTGAGACCACACGCCTAATGCAACACTAAGATAGGGATATATAATTAAGTGCGATGCTTTTCATAATTTTTTTGCAGTATCTATTTTGTAGATACACCATTCCATATAAAGTACTAACATCCAACAAGTTAATACAAAAGATCAACTATATTCCAACAACTCTTTGCAGCAACCAAGAATTTGACGATCATTCGTGGGAAAAGGTATTTGACATCAGGTATTGTATGGGACCAAGTTCGGTGTACATTGATGCATTTCGCATAAACCATCTTCCTTGGAGTTGCTGATTTGATGAAAACTCGTTCAATTCTGATGTAGGAGCACCCATGGCTTTCGGTATAACTCAGGTTACTCATTTGATTTGTTATGTCCCTAATATACATGTATAACATGTCAGTCGACTCCACAAATGTCTTCATATTTATGTATATACACGCTCATGAATACATATGAAAACAAATGAAACAAACAACATGTGTAAAGAAATGAAACAGAAAACACATCTCAAGATTCTAATATATGTTCTATATAAAACCGAGTTGCAAGTGATTAATATTTAGAACTATATATACTATGTTATTTAGTTGGTAATTTAAATTTGTAATATATTTACCTATTATTATTTGATACCATGACCCCGTCTCATGATATTTTGTGATATTGACGAAGGATGATCCTGCGCTCAGAGGAATGCAGTTATCACCTGCATGCAATCATATAGGTTGATCCTGCGCTCAGAGGAATGCAGTTACTACCTACTATAAGAACCTATAAGATTCACTATATAGATATTAACACTCACTGTATATGTCAATAATATTTATTATGGAATCATAGCAATTTGATAGCATTATATGAACTCTTGAGCAAAATTAATAACTAACCAAAGTAACTAGAATTCTGCCTTCAGATTTCATCGCAACAAGCTCTACTCAAAATCCTCTTCTCAAAAATGAAATGCAAGATTAATTAAACACCTAGAACATCGCAACAGATGTATCATGAAATGCAGATAAAGGTGATTTTAACTTTGCTGATATTCAAATTCTACAAAAATCATTGTTGTTTCAAGAATACTGAATCACTTAAAGCCATGATTACTAGACTTGTTGATCTTTAACAATTGTTAGGCTTAATATCAGGCTAGTAATCAAATAAGATATTAATGTAGTTGTTTTTTAATTTTTGATCCAGATGGTATTTAGTTTATCTTTAATTGCTTTTCTTTTTTGCTCTTATTTCTTAATACTTCAGATTTCTTGGCTCTTATTTTTGCAACTTCAAATAACATCTTATGCATGCTTGACATTAGCAAAATCTCATGATTATCGGCGAAGTTGCCTTAAATCCTCTTGTACGTCTGAATGTGTTAATCAATACTTATAAAAAGATAAAATTTACATTGCCATATCTGATCAAACAGCTTCCTAGCAATTCCGCAAGAGTTTTGTTCCTCTGCAGTCTATTTGATAGAGTAGAGGAAATGTTCATGTGCTCTCTTTGATGATTTGTTAGTTGAAATTTGGGACAGGGAACTACTTAAGCTAATGGAATTGTTTGAATACAGAATGCAAGCATGGAAAGAATTTAAGTAGCAATTAGATATCTTCATTACTAAGTGAAGGCAGAGGAATACTAGTCGATTTTAACTGACCTTTTCGATACTTAATAAAAGGGACTTGTTGTTGATATTCCTGGACCTGAGCTTGGCCTTTCCTATTCCAAGGCGGCGAATGAAAGTGGCAGTGGCTCTCTTATTGGCAGGAGGAAGCAGTAGTTTCCTATCAGCAACACTAACACCTGAGGGGCTTTTGTACATAGACCCATCTGGATTTAATAAGTCAATACTTCTCTGGCATTTATTGATTGTGGTAAGTTGAATATTTCAATTCCTAAGAGTGTGCAATAGAACATAGTTGTTTATATATAATAAAGCTTATATTCGTGGGATTATAAACTACCCCGTTAAAAAATTAGAAATACAATACTAAAAATCTGGACTAACCTAAAAATAATATGATCATATACTTGAACAGAGGAGATATCTGGTATCACCCGGATCATTTTACAAGCCTATTCTTGGCTCTTCAATCTTTATGAGAATGGGTTTAAGAGATTTTTCGAATCACATGCCATGCAATGTGAGTTTTTAGAGTTTAGGACAACTTCAATCGTGATACAAAAATTCAAATTTGTGATAATTTTACTCTAAACCACTCCAACCGTGGACTAAAAAATGATCCGGATTTGAATCAGTAAATAATACTGGTCCAAATTTGGATCACTATTATTCACTGATCCAAATCTTTTCAATACGAAAATATTGTTACTTTTTATTATGTGATGATTAAAGAAACTAGCGGTAACACAAAAAAAGTTTAGATGAATCGAATGGAGTATCTGCAAAACCCATATGAAATTAGTTCATGATCATCTGCAGAAAAAAAACCAAAAGAAGTGATTTATTTACGTAATGAATACTGAGTATTTGCTTAGTTGTACAGTCTGTATTGCAAACCAATTGTTTAATTATGGGGCTAGGCCGTTTAGTAAATTGAAATTATAAGAAGGAAATGTACGGTGCCACTGCGGCCCTGTTTGTGTATGCAATAGCGTGAAGAATGTGAGATTATGGTTGTTTGGTTGGATAGGCCCCTGGGATAAATAGAATAAGATGATTTAAAATAAAATTTATGGATGAACAGAATGCATGTGCCCCCGTGCAAAATTGAGTAAATACATTTTTGAGAGTGGGAGCATAGATTTATTTTTTTTAGAGTGGGAGCATAAATTATTAAATAAAGTTTGAAGAGTAAAAAGGTAACTTGCAAAAAAACTATCTATTCTGGACTGAGTAAGCAAGCAGACTTTTTCCGGATAAGGTGCTGTATATGCAGTATGGATAAAAGACAGGGATTTTCTGTGGTCTGTGGTGTGCCCACGAGAATTGGAGTTTATTGTGTCCTTGGGCACATATTAGAAAGACCGATAAAGCTAATCAAAAGCAATAAAACAATCAAGTAAAAGAGCAAGAAGCATATGGTCGACCTCCCTACAAAAGCGCTAGCACATATTTTAAAATGTTTATCACAACCCCTCCACCGGAAAGCTCAAACAAGAAAGAAAGATAAGATTCAGCAAAAAAGAAAGGTGTGAGGGAGATTTTAACATTGCATAATGGGTCCAAAAGCGTTTCTACGACACATGCAATAATCATCGGACGGGCCGGATTCATGAGTAAGGTTGGCTATTCTCATTAGGAAGTAGTGGAAGAAGACTAGAGAAGCCTTATTTTGTATTATGGCCCGTTGTCTTTGTTGGGGAGCTTGTGGAATTTTCTCGAAAACATAATTTAGTCTGGTGAGTAGTCCTCATTGAGGAGTAGAGAAGCGCTCTTGCATTTGAGATAAAACAAGGAACGGTTGCGTTGAGTCTGGGAGAAATTTTTTTCCAATCCAAATGAGATTCAAAAAACAATGAGTCAATCAACGAGGGCCCCTTCAGGAAGGCAATAGAAGGGGAAACCGAATTCGGATAGGTTTGTTAGGCGACTATGATTACGTATGACTTATCCCCAATGAAAAAGTACGCAGGTAAATTGTGGGCACTGAAAATTCTTGATAGCGAAATACCTTAAAATTGCAATCACGAATCCTAGCCTCAAATCTCAGCCAACACTATACACATTATCACCCCCATTCCGACGAAGAGCTGTCGCCACAAATCTTGATTCCCATAACAACCTCAATCTTGTTAACTTAACTCACAGATTTCTCAGTTAACATATATAATTCTTACTAAAGAACCGCATACAAAATAAATAAATAAATCCTGTATCCATACAAAGACTGATGGAAAACAACAAAGGCCAAAGAGTTTCTAAAGAACCACATAAAAGAAAACTAAATCCTGCATCCCCATGAAGGTTGATGGAAAATAACAACAGTTGTATGAAATCAAGTTAAAGATCATACTTTGCACAAAGAAAATTAAAACCTTACGTTCCATATAACAGCAAAACGACAGCTATTTATCACATTCTTAGAGCAGGGAACTGGTCATAGCATAGTAAATTATAAGCTAGTTCTGTGTTGCTTACTATAATAGTACTAATTTAAAAGAAAATTATAAGCATAAGATGCCCCTACCAGACAGATTACATAGAGATCTGCAAACTAATATATTAATTAACATAATCAAACACAGAGCACATTTAATAAATGACACAGAGGCATGTCTATCTATTTTATGAAGGGAAGTAACCATAGAAGTTGGGCAACTGTCCAGAGAGCTAGTAATACAATAGATTAAAAGGACGATTCGACGATATGTTGAATGACACAAATCCATAGAATGACAAGCGGATAGGAAGCTCTGTCTGCCGCAAGTACAGAGTTTGGGACATAAAGATACTCACAGCCTTCTCACTCTTATCACATTAACCAAGAACGCAAGTAAAATTATATTACTGAATTACTGCCTCTTATCATCTACTAGAGTAACTACATCAGCTTCGTATATGCAGCAGTGGAAAGAAAATTATCAAGTGAAGAAGGCTTTTCAAGTTCTATGAGCTATAAAGCTAAGATTAATGTATTTACAAGATGTAATGGAAACTCACGACTCATAGTTTCCAATTTACAAACTGTCCTATGACATTCACATGTTTAATCAATGTCCATTATTCTCATGTACTGTGGCATTATGTATACAATATATCCCACAACACCATTTGTTAGAATCAGCCCCTTTATGTGACTTTAAAGGAGATTCAGATTCAGATCTTCCACGCAATGTACAAGTGCTGTGGGTTTCTCATGACAGTGTCCTATAAAGTTATCCCTAATAAGCACTCATCAGTTTTCTAATTCTCCTTTTTATTAGAAATTAAGCATGTGAAACTCCTGCCACATACACTTCCAGCTTATCAAATTAATAACAGCAACTTGATAACACTTTGTATCAGATCTATCATCATCTATGTACATATTACTCTACAAAATAGTGATAAAAAGTTAAAGATAGATCTAACATCCTCTAATATACACAAGGACCACAAGGGGACCTCATGAAT
The DNA here is from genome assembly GCF_001625215.2 of Daucus carota subsp. sativus. Lineage (NCBI taxonomy): Eukaryota > Viridiplantae > Streptophyta > Magnoliopsida > Apiales > Apiaceae > Daucus > Daucus carota. Next base: position 17,116,713 of record NC_030386.2, read on the forward strand.
TCTACCAATGTGAAACGATGTCTTACAGTTACAGCTAATCATACCACATGACATGTCTACTCTAAAAATTATTTACCCAGCCAGCGGTTCCACAGCAAAATGCCAGTTTAACCAACAAGATAGAAGTGGTCCATAAGAAAGATATAAGCTTCAGAACCATAATAGACATAAAAAAAAAATAACTATAATAAGAAAACTCTTGGAAGGTTTAAAAACTGAGCTCTTTTAGACAGAACACCACATCAATAGATTTAACAATCAAAATCCCCAAATTCTGAATAACATCGATCACCTTAAGTTACATTAAGAGTATTCTTGTAGCAGCATATGGTAAAATACTCTAATATAAGCTACAATTAAAGATGCAACCTCAAGCTTTTAACCTTGACAACAAGAAGAAATTCACTCTAAAAGAACACAACCCATGAATTAAAGGTCTAATTTAACAAAACAAAGCAAAAAGAAACAGCTTGAGAAAAACCTCCATATCAGTATAATGTCTCAACCCAAGCAATGCAGTCTCATTCGGGTTTTCTGCAGAGAATCATATGCATCGGAGTAAAAATCTTGGTCTCACCTCCCTTAGTCAAGTAATCGGCAGTGACAAACAACATCTCATGAACATCCACAGTCCCTTTAGGAGCAATCCCCAAAAACGACAAAATCATAACAAGAATATGGTTCCTCCAATAGGCAATCCTCCCCATTTTGAGCCTGGTCCACCACGGCTGAGCAGGTGGGCTGGCCAAATCCTTCTCCTTGACAACCTCAAACCCAACTTTCTTGGCAACCTCAGCTATATCAGTATAATGCCTCAACCCGGGCAACGCGTCTCCCCTCTCAATCCCTTGTATGATCTCCACATGCTCCGCATTCTCCCCATCATAAAACTCTGTGGTCACCCACTCATATGAAACATACATCCCACCCGGCTTCAAAACCCGGAAAATCTCCGCATAAACATCCTCCAACTTAGGAGCATGACAAGTGGCCTCAATCGAATACGCCCCATCAAAAGTATTATCCCCAAATGGCATTTCAAGAAAATTCCCACACACAACCTCACACAACTTATCCAAACCAGCCTTTTTATTATGCAAAGTAGCTCTATTCACCTGATACTCATTAATGGTAATACCCACCACATTGGCACCCGAATGCGCCGCAATAGCCCTCATAGGCCCCCCCACACCACAACCAGCATCAAGAATCTTATCCCCGGGCTTCACATTCAGCAGATCTACAGCCATCTCCTCATGGATCTGGGTCGCCTCAAGATGCGACTTCCCCGGCAAAGCCGGCGAGAAATGGAAGCTCTGGCCCCACCCCCACTCGTAGATATCCGTCACCAGATTATAGAAAGTGTCGACAAACGCGGGGACCTTCTCCGTCTTCTCAATCTGCTTGGGGGTCTTGAAGAAAGACCAGTAGTTGTTGTAATTGACCTGGACTTTGTCGTCGTCGATGGAGCCGCCGGAGAGATTCACGGCCGCCTTGCCCTTCCGTTCGGCGGACCCCAAGACGCAGATGAACCAGTAGAACCCGCCGCCGATTAAAGCGGTGGTTAAAAGTAATGGGAGAGTGTCCATGGCTGTGTGTACGATTGGGTGTGAATGTGATGTGTGTGTGTATAGATGGGAGAGTGAGGGGCGGGGTTTGATTGAGTTTAGTTTGTGTTTGAGTCTTTTGTTAGAACAAATCATGGAGTTTAGATCTCTAACATGTGCGGACACGCTGGAACAATGGGAAGGGGAGAATTAACAAAATCCTAGGGATTAAAGAGTCATGTTATTAAATTTTGTGCAATTTTGTCTAAATTTATGAGCCGTTCGTTTCATAGCATGTACCTTGATTTTACTAAAACGAGTATTAGAAATTAATTTTTGGTGCTTAAAAATAATGGGCATGTTTGTTTTACCATAAGCAGAAGCTTCGGCTTATTTCACGCTTTTGTGTAAATAAGTTCTCCCAGAATTTTTACTTTTTTTTCAAACATTTTTTTAACTTATTTACTTCTCACTTCTATTCTATTTCTTTGTTTGAAGCAAGACATAATTTTTTTTTAAACTTATCCAAACTACTCTACTGTTATCCAAATTTATGAACACTTCGTTTTTATTAGTGAGGGTAATATAGTTGATCAGATCGAACATGACATAATTCAAATCTGAATCCAAATTTTTATCTATGTTAAAAATAGAAAATCAAATTCGATCCAATAGATTTTGGGTCGAGTTTAGTGTATCCGAAACCCAAACTTTTTTAATATTTGATATGGATAATAACCAAAATTTGAAATTTGAAATCGTAAAATCAAAACCAAAACATTTAAATTTATTAATAGTTGGTCATTAAACTTCTAATACACTTAAATTTCTTGGTATGCGAGATTGTAATATATCATCAAGAATTAAAATACATCAATTGATAACTATCATAAAACAATAATTATAATGTATTATAATATAAAATATCATGTACTCAATATGACATGTCCTGGATTTAATTACTAACTAAAAATATTATATAATTATTAAATAATGTATAAATTGCAATATATTATAATGTAAAATATATAATATATAAGTAAATTTATATATATTATAATATGTAATAAATTATATCATAGATAAGGTCTTACTGCAATACAAACTGCTAAAATACAAACCAATTCGATTAAGTAGAATGCGGAGGATTTTGGGACCGGGGATAGACCTCGAGATGGGCCTAGACGGGGTCTAAATGAGGCCCAGTAGGGTCCGGGTGGGACCTAGTGGGACCGTGATGGGGCAAAGTTTGGCTCTTAGGGCTGTCTAGGGTCTGTGCGAAGCCTTGACGAGACTCTAACGGTCCCCGGGTGAATTGAGTGGGAGCGAGGGTGGGCCTTAGGTGGGTAATGACATATAGGGTGTGGCTGATGACATATAAGGCGTGGGTAATTTCGTTTAAGAATAATTTCTCTTCATTTGTATTTTAGTTTTCATTTCAGTGGTTTCTATTTGAACAATTACCTATCTATATATATATATATATATATATATATATATATATATATATATAATATATATATATAGGGTCTTACTCTAGTACAAACTCCTTGCTGTACAAACGTACAAATCAGTGATTATGACAATAATATTTAGTGATTACTAGATTTTAATTTTACAAATACATACATACATACATCATCCCCGCCACCACCACCACCTCCAATCACCACCACCACGACCACCCTACCAACCACTAACCACCACTGCCCAACGCCACACTCTCTTTCCACCATCCACCACCAACCAACACGTCCAACACCACTGCCCAACGCCTCTCTCTCTCACCCACCACCAATTACCACCACTGCCAGCGGCTCTCTCACTCTCTGGTTGTTCGTTCACCGATCAGAGGTATACACACACACATTCATCACTGCTTTTCTTATCTCCCTACATCGTGTCTCTCTCCCTCAATCATGTTTCTAGCACTACCCTCGCGCTGGTGTCACGGCTGCTGCCGGCCGCACTGCACCACCACTCGGCTATGCCGCCCCGTAAGTGTTATCCTCCCCTTATCTCTCCATCAGGGGGTCAGATCCCTGGTAGATTTAGTGATTCTGTTCAATCATTTAGTGATTCTGTTCAAGTGATTGTTTGTACGTTTGTACATTAAGGAGTTTGTATTTGAGCACTTGCCTATATATATATATATATAGAGAGAGAGAGAGAGAGAGAGAGAGAGAGAGAGAGGAAATCTTATTCTATTACAAACCCCCTTATTCTACAAATTAAAAACAGTTATAGTATCACTAAATTCTAAATAGAATATTATTAAAAATCTTTCATCAGTCCCATTTCCACCTCCATCCTCTCCAACTCCATTCCACTTTCGGCTACTCTATGTTTGTCGCCACACTTCCACTGCACTCTCCATCACATCCTCCAAGCTTATAAAATGTCTGAATTTGTCTAATTTCTGGACCATTTGGTCGTGCATGGTCCTAGCTCAAGGCCTTAGCACTAAATCTATGGTTAAGCATAGCAGATACAAGTTGCAAAGCGAAGAAATTCGAAGAAGAAGATCCAATAAAAATCATCCATGCCTGTAAAGTGGGATTGGTCATTACTTTAGTTTCTCTGATTTTTTATTTCAACACTCTGTAGGATGGTTTCGATGTTTCCGCCCACCACCACCATTCTCCGCCTTCTCCATGTTCCCTTCTTTCCATGTCCACCACCTCCACCATCTCCACCATCGTCACCACCACTAGAATCGACAACAAGCACGGATCTAGAGATTTCACTAATTTCTGGAGGTTTTCACCAATTTCTGCAACACAAATCACTAATTTCTAAAGTAAATATTACTGAATGATATAAGAATCTACATATCGAACATCAAGTGGATACAGAATCAGACATTCAAATAAAATGAAATATTCACACGTCATTGGAAAAGGTTCATTAATATGTTCAAAACTCAGTGAATAACAAAGTCCAAAAGTTTTGGGATCAAATGCTATCTACAGATTTAGTATAAAGTGCTAGAGGATTCTAGTGTCGACACTAATTATTCATGAACATGTCTAACTCGGAATGGAATGATCAAGATATTTATCAAGGTTAGTACGAAATTCAAAATCAGTGTTAGTCATTTGTGAACCAGACTAGTGCACTGAATTTGATAGTTTGGTATTGTACCGTCAAATACATACGAGCCAAAAGGTAGTGACTGCGGGTTTCTACGTTAAAAAAAATACATACGAGCCGTTAGATCCTAGTATTTGATAAACGGTCAAGATTATTATACATGTATACATATAATATTTAAATATAAAATAAAACTTATACTTCTGATTTTCTAAATAAAATAAAAGTAGTTTTTGCAGATAGATGATGTTCCCTATTTTCTTTAGGTTCTAAACAAAAAAAAGAGATAAATAAAAATAAAATAAAAGTAGGTTTTGTAATTAAATATTACTTATAGTCTATATACCTTGTGAACACTGAATAAAACATTAAACTTTAGGAATATTTATAAAAATATCAACTTTTTTACTTCAAAAAAAACATATCAACATTTACAAATTATTTACAAAATTTTTTTAAATATCATTTTTCAAATTATTTACAAAAATACGATTTGTCTGCAACCTCATTTGCAACATCAGTTTGCAACTGCTACAAATGAGGTTGCATAAATTGCAAATTTAATTTTCATTTGTAACTGTTGTAAAATGGTGTTGCAAACGAAGTTGCAATAGTTGCAAGTCGTATTTGTTGCATAGGTGCAAATGAAATTTCTTATTTACAACTGTTTGTAATTGTTGCAAATGAGGTTGCAGAGGTTGCAGAAGTTGCAAGTCGTATTTTTATCAAAAATTTCTAAAATATGGTATTTCTAAAAATATTAAAAGTTGGCAACAATATTTTCGTAAAAGAATTCAAAAAAGGTAGATGGTCACGAAAAAACCCCTAAATTTTATTATTTGATAATGAGTAAGATTTTCTAAATTAAATAAAATGAGGTTTTATATATAGAATATGATACTTTTTATAAAATTTATATAAATTAATCTCCCCCATATTTTCAATTTGAATTCAAATATGATTGTTATATCATCACTAAATCTTTTTATTTTCACAATAATGATTTAATCATATATAAATCTATGTATAAAACATTAGTACGATAATCCATATTATATATATTCATATAAATATTTTTTAAATATTATTCATACATCATGCGAGTTATTAAAATAATATTTTCAAAAAGTATCTGACCCGAGTCATAAACTAATAATAAGTAAAAATCTAAGGGCATCTCCAATTACGAAGAGTCCGTAGCTAAAATTTAGTTGGCATACCAAAAACAAAAAGTATAATCAATGTTTTCAAAAAATCACACTCCAACTATACCCGGCCTTTATTTATAATTATAGCCAACTCATATCCTTATCCAGGATCATTTTTAACAGTGGCGTAGGGCAAATTTGTAGAGAACTATTCCATCTACCTCTTTATAGATACTTATATTCAACATTTCTTTTTTATTTAAAGAAAAACGACTTTCTTTACTGAAATCTCGCATCATACATCACTGAATCCAACACATTGAACATGGAGACGTAAAGTTCGCAAAGCAATTTAGCGGCCAAGGGACACGAGCATCGAATGGGCTGTTCTATTAGCCAATCTTTAAAAATCGATACGTGCGATGCAAAGAACTTTCAACTTTCAAGAGTACCCAGGTTAAAGGCTAAGGCTTGATTTGCAGAAAAGAAAGAGCATTTGCAATACAGCCATCTATTTCGGACAGAATAAGGAAGCACATGCATATGCAATATGGCTAAAGCAGATCAAAAACGATAAAACCATCAGAGTAGAAGAGGCAAGCACCATATGGTCGACCACGCAACAAAAGCGATAGCACATGTTTTATAATGTTCATCAAAACCCCACCACCACAAAACCGAAACCAGGAAAAAAAAAAGGAGATAATTTCAGGGAGATTTTAAGATCATATAATGGGTCCAAAAGCCTAAAAGATACTTTCTATGCAACTTGCAATATTCAACTAGCTCTATCATTTTCCGAATGGATAGAACAGTTTCTAAAGAACGGCATACACAGAAAATTAAATCCTGCATCCACATGAAGACTGATGGAAAATGAACAAAAGGTTGAAGAGTTTCTAAGGAACCACAGACAAAGAAAACTTAATCCTGCATCCATATGAAGACCGATGGAAAACTGGTCATTCCCATGGTAAAATATAGGCCAATTCTGTTTGCTTGTATAATTTACTATAATTTACAAGAAAGTTATATGTGTAAGATGCCCCTACCTGACATATTACATAGAGATCTGCAAACTAATATATTAATTAACATAATCGAACACAGAGCACATGTACTAAATGACACAGAGGCATGTTTATCTATTTTATGAAGGGATGTAACCATAGAAGTTGGGCAACTAACTAGAGAGCTAGTAATACAACAGATTAAAAGGATGATTCAATGATACGGTGGATGACACAAATTCATAAATTGACGACAAGCGGATAGGAAACTCTGTCTGTCACAAGTACAGAGTTTGGGACATAAAGATACTCACAGCCTTCTCACTCTTATCAGATTAACTCCAAATGCCAGCGAGTTATATTACTGAATTACTGCCTCCTATCATCTACTACAGCAACTGCAACAGCTTCGTATATGCAGTAGCAGAAAAAAAGTTATCATATGAAGAAGGTTTTTCAAGTTGTATGAGCTATGAAGCTAAGATTGAAGTATTTATAAGATATTCTGGAAACTCATAATTCATAGTTCCTAATTTACAATCTGTCCTTGTATGAAATTTACATGTTTAATCAATTCCATTATTCTCATGTACTGCGGCATTATGTATACAGCATCTCCCACACCATTTGTTAGAATCAGCCCCTTATGTCACTTAAAAGGAGATTCAGATTCAGATCTTCCATGCAATGTATACGTGCAGTGGGTTTCTCAAGACAATGTCCTATAAAGTTATTCCTAATAAACTCTATCAGTTATCTAATTCTTTCTTTTTAATAGAAATTAAGCACATGATACTCCTGCCACAAAGATACACTTCCAGCTTATCAAATTAATAAAGGCAAACTGATAAAACTTTGCATCAGATCTAACATTATCAATGTATATTACTCTACGGAATGGTAAAAAAGTTCAGAATAGATCTCACACCCTCTAATATACAAAAGGACCACAAGGGGACCTCATGAATTCTACCAATGTGAAACGATAACATATGGTTACAGCTAATCATACCACATGACATGTCTACTCTAAAAATTATTTACCCGGCCAGAGGTTTCACAGCTAAATGCCAGTTTAGCCAACAAGATAGCGAGTGGTCCATAAGAAAGATATAAGCTTTAGAACAATAATAGACATACAAAACTAGAATAATAACTATAATAGGAAAACTCTTGGAAGGCTTAAGAACTGAGCTCTTTTAGACAAAACACCACATCAATAGATTTAACAATCAAAATCCCCAAATTCTGAATAACATTAATCACCTTAAGTTACATTAAGAGTATTCTTGTAGCAGGATATGGTAAAATACTCTAATATAAGCTACAATTAAAGATGCAACCTCAAGCTTTTAACCTTGACAACAAGAAGAAAATCACTCTAAAAGAACACAACCAAGAATTAAAGGTCTAATTTAACAAAACAAAGAAAAAAGAAACAGCTTGAGAAAAACCTCCATATCAGTATAATGTCTCAACCCAAGCAATGCAGTCTTATTCGGGTTTTCTGCAGAGAATCATATGCATAGGAGTAAAAATCTTGGCCTCACCGCCCTTAGTCAAGTAATCGGCAGTGACAAACAACATCTCATGAACATCCACCGTCCCTTTGGGAGCAATCCCCAAAAACGACAAAATCATAACAAGAATATGGTTCCTCCAATAGGCAATCCTCCCCATTTTGAGCCTGGTCCACCACGGCTGAGCAGGTGGCCTGGCCAAATCCTTCTCCTTGACAACCTCAAACCCAACTTTCTTGGCAACCTCAGCTATATCAGTGTAATGCCTCAACCCGGGCAACGCGTCTCCCCTCTCAATCCCTTGTATGATCTCCACATGCTCCGCGTTCTCCCCATCATAAAACTCCGTGGTCACCCACTCATATGAAACATACATCCCACCCGGCTTCAAAACCCGGAAAATCTCCGCATAAACATCCTCCAACTTAGGAGCATGACAAGTGGCCTCAATCGAATACGCCCCATCAAAAGTATTATCCCCAAATGGCATTTCAAGAAAATTCCCACACACAACCTCACACAACTTATCCAAACCAGCCTTTTTATTATGCAAAGTAGCTCTATTCACCTGATACTCATTAATCGTAATCCCCACCACACTGGCACCCGAATGCGCCGCAATAGCCCTCATAGGCCCCCCCACACCACAACCAGCATCAAGAATCTTATCCCCGGGCTTCACATTCAGCAGATCTACAGCCATCTCTTCATGGATCTGGGTCGCCTCGAGATGCGACTTCCCCGGAAGAGCCGGCGAGAAATGAAAGCTCTGGCCCCACCCCCACTCGTAAATATCGGTCACCAGATTATAAAAAGTGTCGACAAACGCTGGGACCTTCTCAGTCTTCTCAATCTGCTTGGGGGTCTTGAAGAAAGACCAGTAGTTGTTGTAATTGTCCTGGACTTTGTCGTCGTCGATGGAGCCTCCGGAGAGATTCACGGCCGCCTTGCCCTTTCGTTCGGCTGACCCCAGGATGCAGATGAACCAGTAGAACCCGCCGCCGATTAAAGCGGTGGTCAACAGTAATGAGAGAGTGTCCATGGCTGTGTGTGTATAATTGGGTGTGTTGTGTGTGTATATAGATGGGAGAGTGAGGAGAGTGAGGAGAGGGGTTTGATTGAGTTTAGTCTGTGTTTGAGTTTCTCGGTCTTTTGATAGAAAAAATCTTGGGGGTTAGATCTCTAACATGTGCGGACACGCTGGAACCATGGGGAGAGGAGAATTAACAAAAGAGTGTGCACCGAAATCTAAGAATTTGAAGTATTTTGGTTGTTGTAATTGCAAGAGGTCTATTATTATTAGAAAGTGTAAATCAATGAAAATCTTCCAAATTTATAGATTTTAGTACTTAGCATATCCTGTATACCCATACGCGCACATCAGAAAAACCATTAAGAAAATACTAGGATTAAAGAGCCATGTAATTAAATTTTGTGCAATTTTGTCTAAATTTATGAGCCGTTGGTTTGTTTTTATAGCATGTACTATGATTTTGCTAAAACGAGCATAAAAAATAGAAGGAGATTTCATAAATATATCAATTTTTGGATATTTACTTATAAATATATCATTTTTTGTGAAATCTAATATAGCAAAAGTCTTCTCTTCCTCTTCACTACAACCACATTAGCCAATCAATCCGGCTATTCAATCTCCTTGATAAATTTAATTTTTTTTAATGATAAATTTGACCTCGAGGAGTTTTTCTAATTCGCTTTCGATCACTTTTTGTCTTTACATAGCAAAATTCATCTTATTTTGCTTAATCGATGGCTTCGGGGACCCCTGGATCCAGACCTAGCATGTATGGTATTGTTGAACGATTTCTATGACCTTTTTTTATTCAAGTTTCATGTCTTTTCCGATGTGCACCATTTTTGCTGAGCACTTGGCATAGAAATCCACCTCTTCGATTTCGGTCCTTCATTCGGCTACTGGATTAGACAAATCAGCTCCAAATTTCTCCAGCTTAATGTGCATGGCATGACTAGTGCCCACGCCCCACAGCTTCGTCCTTTGTCTTGCGACTTTTATTCCCTTCAACGCCCTCAGAATTCTTGTCTTTGTCTAGATACTCTAACATGATAATCCGAGTTGTTCTCTAATCGCCTCTCATCTCTCCCACTCCATTATCGATCAAGAACTTCACTTTCAGATGCAAGGACCGGTCTTTCCAAAATTGCGTTGTACGGGCTGTCTATCCGAACCACATAGCCCTTCACCTACTTTACAATAGTATATGACGATCTACGGAGTAAAAGAGGTAAAGTGGTTGTACCTTCGATCAGCACCAGTTAATTATCGAAGTCATATAAAGTCTAAAAAAGCCTCATGACAAGACTCGAGCAGCTCACCATCTAACTTCATATTTAGATATACTATATATGATCAAGCACATTGATCAAACTACCCCTATCGACCAGTACTTTTTAAATCTTATCTTGATCGTCATGGAATTGATGACTAAGGGGATTTTCGTGCGGCCAGATAACATCCTCATAATTGTCCTCAGTGAAAATAATCGAGAGGATTAGTTTTACTAAATTAACCTGATAAAAGCGTTATATAGATATTTTTCGAAAATTTGCTTAGTGTCTTCCTAAAAATTCGTTTCTAGATCCGCCCCTTATGCATAACATATTTCTTATCCAGGACCGACCCACCGTATACGATTCTAACTTCTCCTATGTACTTTTCAGATTCTTCAAAACCCTCAACCCTTATCATCCTCAGTGCCCAGCTGATCTCTTTAATCATTCATATACCGGGTGGAAGTGACCTCTTCACACATGTTTTCATCTCTTAATTTTCACAAGTATCATCTCGTAAATCATGACTTTCTTTCCAAGTATCTCTATTATTTATTTGTCTACATCCTAGACCACGACTTCTTTTGCACTAGCCACTAGCCATGTCTAATCTTATTCCACTCGTTAGTTTGTATTTTGGGTAAGCTAGTTGGACTGGTTTGTATTCCACTCATTACCATTTTACAAAATGATATAGAAAGAATTATAGTAACAAATTAGTCGGTTTTTATTACATAAGCCGAACGTCTGCATGACAATATCATTAGGGTCAGAAAAATATTATTAAAAATTTTTTTATTTCCTTTTATAGATTATTTTTATATGCAATTGGGATTATATATTTTTATTATTATAAGACTATTACTCCCACAAGTATCTGCCCCGGCATCAATTTTATATATCACCTTTATATATATAAACATAAATTTATTTCAACTTAGTTATATCGCTAATTATTACATCCTGAAAATTACAAAAATTAATTAAAATATTAAAATCCAGTGGAAATGAACTATAAAAGAAGATTTCCTTCCCAGGATAGAGAGCAGTTCAAGGGTAATTTAGCAGCAAGAATCAACTAGAAAGCATAATTTTATTGTAAAAGCCAGTAACGCACATAGCTTAGGCGCAAAAAGGATTACAGACAAACAGAGGAAAGGCTTGAGAAAAACCTGACAAGTCTTATTATTCAGGTTTCCTGCAGAGGATCGTATGCATGGGAGTAAAAATCTTGGCCTCGCCACCTCTAGTCAAGTAATCAGCAGTCACGCACAGCATATCATGAACATCCACAGTCCCTTTGGGCGCGATCCCTAAGAACGACAGAATGACAACAAGAACATGGTTCCTCCAGTAAGCAACTCTCCCCATTTTCAGCCTTGTCCACCAGGGTCCAGCCGGTGGCTTGGCGAAATCCTTCTCTTTTACTACTTGAAACCCAACTTTTTTCGCAATCTTGGATATGTCACTGTAATGCCTTAACCCCGGTAAGGCATTGCCCCTCTCGACTTCTTGCACAATTTTCACATGATCTTTGTTATTGGCATCGTAGAATTCAGTAGTTACCCATTCGTACGAGACAAATAGACGTCCGGGCTTTAAGACCCGGTAAATTTCAGTGTAAACATCTTCTAGTTTAGGGGCATGACAAGTAGCTTCCATTGCATAAGCCCCTTCAAAACTATTGTCATCAAAAGGCATTTCAAGAAAGTTTCCACAAACAACTTCACATAAGGTGTCTAACCCGGCTTTCTTGTTGTGCATACGAGCCCGTTCCACTTGATACTCGTTGATTGTGATGCCAACGATGTTAGCACCTGAGTGAGAAGCGATGGCCCTCATAGGCCCGCCAACGCCACAACCAACATCAAGAATTTTATCACCAGCTTTGACATTCAAGAAATCCACGGCTGTTTCTTCGTGGATTTGAGTAGCTTCAAGATAGGATTTTCCAGGTAAAGATGGAGCGAAATGGAAAGACTGGCCCCAGCCCCATTCGTAGATATCTGTGACAAGATTATAGAAAGTGTCTACGAAGGCAGGAACGTTATCAGTTTTTTCAATTTCTTTAGGACGTTTGAAGAACGACCAGTACTTGTTGTAGTTATCTTGGACCTTGTCATTGTCAATTGAGCCGCCAGAGAGGTCGATGGCACGTTTGCCCTTCCGTTCAGGGGAGCCTAAGATGCAGATGAACCAGTAGAGGCCTCCCACGATCACTGCTGTGGTGAACAACATAGGGAGAGTGTCCATGGCTCGAAGAGTGTGATATGTGTGTAGCAAGTATGAAGCATCTTGTTTATATAACGATAAAGGAGTGGAGCGGTTGCACCTATGGCACTTCCCGACAGCCGGCCGTTGAATCTTCATACGTATGTGCGTGTACATATATGCTGTCACTGTCAAGTTTCGGTAAACAAGCATTTTCTTCACATAGCCAGATGTGCTAGTTTGAGAGTGTCTGATTTCGACGTGTTGATGCTGTTGCAGTAGAATTCCTGCTCTCACTGTCTTATGCTCAAGGTCATTGCTTTAAGCATATGATTCATCACCCTGCCGTCTTTCTTCTGTATTTTCTCTTTTGGCACATAAATGAAAACAACTTCTCTCGTCTCATTTCTTGTAGGGTTCACATCTTGCTTCCACTTATTGTGGACTTGCTCATTGTTCTAGGGGGCACATTCCTTTGATGAAACATCTGATGGTGTGAGACTCTTTCGAGTCCAAGTCCATAGAATCCAAAGGGTCTAAAGGGATTTTTCGAAGAAAACGGCCTCCTACTACACTTCTACAAGATTGTGTACATAAATGATAACAATGCTGTTGAACTGAAATTTAAGTACTCAGACGGAAGTTATTGCAGAAGTATATAAACTAGGTCCAACGGCCATGCTTATAACAAGCCGTATTGACCAATTACTTATGTAGAGATAACTGAACAAAAGATTTGTAGAATTTCAGAAAGTTACACCAGACAAAATGATGAGAAAGACAACACCAAGTTTCCAAAGTATTGACACTTATTTGTTATACTATTTACAATTCCCAAGTCCCGCTAAGAGCAAGGAGACATCAACATTCAACCAAAAAGGTCTTCACTAGAGGTATAGCCATCAGCTTCAGAAGAACCATCACTGTTAGCATCGTACATAAGCTCAAGCAGCTCATGGCGTATCATTGACTGCTGGTCATTGTCCTCAGAACCTGTCCTCCGCCTCTGAAGTGAAAAGAGTTGCAACATCAGGTCCTCAGGTGAAGCCATGGACATCCAGCCCCTAGCCTTAGGTCTTAGCTGGAAAGACAAAGCAGAAAAGTATAAGCATCAAGATAACAGCACCAGCTCAACTAATTATCGTCAAGTCAGTCACTTGCATGGTCAATAACAGCTATATACACCATTTCTCTAATTATGTGTGCAAACAATTAGTGGCCTTCAAGTCAGTCGTCCACTTAATAGTCATCACCATCCCCACCAAAATAATACAAAATTTTCATTAATCAACATGTTTATCACTAGTAACCTCCTTCATATGTTCTCCATTTCATTCCCCCACCACATCATCCACATTAATATCAACATCCTCATAGTTATCATCATCAACATCGACATCATTATCATCGATGTCATCGTCGCCATCATCATCATCACTGTCATCGTCATCATCATTACTGTCATCATCATCCTCCTCCACCTCCTCCTCCTCCTCATCATCATCACCACCACCATCAGAAGAATTGTCACTGCCATCATTATCAGAATCATACTCGTCCTCGGTGAAATCAAAAAAGTAATCCTCGTCATCACTACTAGTAAAGAAATGAACTGGACCATGCATCAGAACCTTGTGCAAAAAGATAGTTACAGAAAATTAATACTTCCTCTACTGCCCCAATACAGTTTGTAGACTTAAACACAAATACAATTTCATTGAACCTTTACATCAATTCAATTCGATATATAAGATATCTAATGTTAAAATTCCAATATATCAACAAATATAAGGAAATAATCCCAAAACAAACATAAATCATGACAAAATCAGACACAAACCATTCTGATTGATCATCAATGCTTAAAGAGAGAACATGTTTCCTCTCTTTTTTTAAATTACAATTTGGTTTTAAAATGCCCAGAAGAACACAACTCATAGTGGTGGCCGTTGCAGTCACAAACAAACCCAACTTATCATTGCGTTTATGCATTTACATTTTCCCAGACGACTCAGTTAATTGGGCCTGGGAAATAAACAAGATTGCATAAGACAAGCCTATTTCATTTTCATGTCTATACACATAGTACTTTTGTGTTTCCAAGCCTATTTCTTGTTTATGCCTACACACATTATATTTACGTTTTCCATTTTATTAAAGAAAACAAATTTAACTTGCGTTCTCAAAGGAACAAAATTATATATATTTTTTAAAAAAACTAATAAAAACGTAATATGAGGTTGAATTTTTCAGTGACAAAAGGGTCATTTTTACGGACTCTAATATTAAGGGCCATTTTGCTCCAAATGGTGTCACCCATTTAAAGAATAAAAATGTAAATATATCAGATACAAAATTAAACTTAAAAGAAAAAAAAATGCTGCCCAGACATCTGGCCTTCCACAGGGCGGTAGTAACTGTTATGGATGCACATACAAAGTAATATACAGTTCTAATCTGATTCTTTTGGGATGAAGTAAGAACGGATCATCTCTACACTGAAAAGACACATTTCACGTCTCTGTGTAGAACAGAATGATACAGAAAATATTGCCTCAGGCTGCCATGAATTTTTGGACAACGCATTGCAATCAGAACGTAAACCACGGTAATTATCGTAAAGTTTTAACAATTAATTAACAGTAATAAAAGCATACCTTTTCAATGTTTTTGGGGAGAGTAGCTCTCTCAGCAGCTTTTGGAATCCATAGTTTTATGTCACTCTCGATCCCACTGCTAGCCAGTGCTGCTGTGTGAGGATGAGCCTCGATACAATTAACCACTTTTTTATCTGCTTCTATAACTCGTAAGAGCTCCCCAGTTCTCTTCCTCCAAATGAAAATCCGTCCACAATCTGACCCACTTACAACATACTCACATCTAGGCCCAAAAAAGCTTACACCCTTCACTGTTTCACGGTTTCGATGCCCCTTGTAAACTTGTGGAGAAGCTACTACATTAGAATTGTTACCGGAGGACGATTCAGCCGAGGCATGATGAGATTTCATTTCATCAGCATCACTGTCCATATATTTAGGAGAGGCGAAATCTGGATCGGGTCCCAACCCCATGTCCTTCGAGAACAGATATATGAATTCATCATTGTAAGTGGCAAGTAGCTCACTTTGATCAGAGAATGCCAAACCAGTTATGCCCACCAGCCCATCCCCAATTAAATGTGGAGGGCAAAAATAGTCAGCCGGCTGACCAAAATCAGAGGAGCCATCCCACTTGTACCTCCGAATATCATAGAGCCTAGTATATTCATCTGAGCCTGCAACTGCGAACAGATTAGGGTTTCTTGGGTCTATTGCAATCGCATTCAGACGAACAACTGGCATTAGACCATCTTGGGTAGATTGGCAAGTAAATAGTTCTGTAGCAGCTCCAGTTCTCAGGTCAAACTGTCAGACATTATATTAGTTAATCAATTGTGTTACTTATATATAAATAATCAGTACAAAAGAATGACTGAATATAAGAGAAACTAATATATAATCTTAAGAGCAGTAAACAGCAAACCTATGACAAAGATCCATCTATATTAACTACATGTGCCATTCTTCTGCATCTAACAAGATTACTAGTTCACCACACCTACCTTAGCTCTTAGTTGTCACTTCTAAATTGGACATTTTAAGTGTTGAAGAGAGAAACTTCACACGTTTTTACAGTTTTAGGTTTGTGCTGGCTGACTCCATTTTATTGGAAGAAAAATGAAGAGTTAAAAAAAAGAGAAAGGGATGAGCATGATGAGAAACTACACAAATGTTATTAAAGACAATGTATTTGCACGTATTCTCTAGCTTTGCATCCATACAACTCACACCAATAGTACCCCGACCACGCGGACAACACATGCAATTGCAAGGAATATATTAATCAACTACGCATATCCTATTTGATTAGGCTTTCATGATTCTAATTTCAAGTTCTGCTGAGGTAGAGGGTGATAACACAAATATCACTAGAAGTAGTGTTTGACAGATGACTCTACTCACATGTTGGACCAGTCCATCTTCACCACATGTATAGAAGATATGAGGGCTTCCAGGTTCAATTGCCAGCTTATGAGCTCGTCCACGATGTCTAGATAACAATTTAGTTTCCACATGACCACGTTCAAGAATCTTAGCACTCCTCACCTATATATAGACAATACTAATAATTAGTTTCAAATTTCAAGAAGTACCTGCTGCAACATAATTGTTTAAAAAAATTGAAATACCAAATACTAAGCCCAGATATTGATTAAATTTCACATTCTTGACCATATTCAACTAATGATCTGGAGCTCCTACAGCAGTAGCCTAAGAAAAAAAGATTACATACCTGCCCATCAGCAGCACATGTGACAATGCTTCTGTCATCCGAGAACGGCATGAATTTCGCTTGGAAGACATTGTTATTATGACCACTGTGAAATGCCAGTTTAGCACACCCAGATTGCCAATCCCACAGTATAACCCTGCGGTCATCAGAGCCTGAAACAAGAATGTCACCATCAGAACTAAAGCTTACGGTGTTCACGCAACCTCTGTGCATCTCCAGTTTCCCATGAAGATCAAGACGCAGCACAAGATCCTGAAAAATACAAGTAACCTCTCAATGACCGGGAAACATAAATTCATAACTTCTCGACATTAAAACAACAGAAATAACATTCCAACATTACCCAAAGAAAAGGACTCAATGAACAAACCACACATCAAACTGTAATTAATTAAAAGCAAACTAATAACTAAAAACACAAAACACACATATACACAATCATAGAGGTGTAAATCATAATCAAGTCGAACATTCATCACTGAAACATAAATCCAAACTACTAATCACAACTCACATTCACGACACATTAGAAGTACACTTTAATTAATTTATCGAAACTAACAATGTAACTCTAAAACACATTATTCTATCAATTTATCGAGATTATTAATTTATCGAGTATTGATTTATCGAGATACCTCGGAAGCAGCGAGACGTTGAGCGAAGATGCGATTAGAGATCTGGCCGACTTCGCGTTGCGAGACATCGAGAATCGCCGAGTCCAGGTTGTGTCTACCTCGCTTTTTCATTCTAATCCTCTTTCGATTAAATCTTTTATTGTGATTATAATGAGAAATAAAGGCGATGCTCTATTCAATTACAAGATGCATATAGAGAGAGGGGGGGGGGTTGGAATCGGAGGTGTTTTCTAGAGATGAAAGAGGGGAGGGGGCATGGGGTTCAAGTGTCTTTTATGTTTGTAAATTGTATGCTTCATCTCGCTATCCACACGTGGAGCTCTTTTAGGGAATATTGAGATGTCATCACAGCATGAGGGTGACGACTTAATTTCAGGAGGATTTAAACAATTTTCATAATTAGAGTATCTCCGACAGTGTTGGTTATAATGATCCGTTAAATTGAACTTGTGAGATATTAGATAAAATTTGCTGAACCTGTGAGACATTATGCTTTAATGGTATTGATTATATTGGTTGGCTATAATTTAAAAATAGTATCTTATTAATATTTTGGATTGTTATAAATAGAATATATTACTTTAATTACTTTAAGTTATGTGTAATCTTCTTACAAATTTTCTTACAGACTTGTAGTGCATCGACAAATATAGTCATTCATAGAAGGTCGGTTATAATTATAGATAACATGTGGTATGTTTGGAGTGTAAATTTTTGAAGCCATTAGCTATACTTTTTATTTTTGGTATGACAACTGGATTTTAGTTAAAGGTCTTCATGGTTGGAGATTAGCTAAAGGGTCTTCGGCTCTTGAAATAGGTAATTTCCCCAGAACATTATATAAATATTAGTATTAATTTCTTGCCTTCTTGAATTTTATTTTGATTGTCAGATATTTAAAAAAAATGGACTCTCTTTGGGATTATTAATGTTATCAATTTGATTAGAGAATATTTTGATCAAGGGATATTAGGACCACGTTGAACTTCTGTTTGGAGATAAAATTAACAAAAGGCACATTAACTACCTTAATAATATATTCACTTATAATATATTCAGTTAATTCGAGTTTAATTTAGGAATTGAGCAGTACATGTACATATTTTGATGAAAACTTGTACTACTAGGCATTTGCCATGAGTTCTTTAACACCATTCCTTGTGTTTTGTATGTGCTATTGTGCTGAAGGTTCAAAGAACCAAAGCAGCATATATTCTAGTAGTACTCATACTGGAAACGAAGACAAAAGAAAATGGGGGTACATATCTCATTTAGCCTAGGCACTAAAGAAAGCCACATGTGGCCTGTGGGTACATGCTAGGGGAGAGCATGGGCTGGTTCGGCTCGGTTTCGGGATAAAACCGGAACCGCAACCGTATATCCTCGGTTTTTAAAATCGAAAACCGCAACCGCCGGTTCGGTTCCGGTTCCGGTTTAAAAAAGCCGGTTCGGTTATAATCGGATCGGTTTCGGTTACAAAACCGACAACTACAAAATTGACAAATAATATGGGGACAAATTGAACCGCGCAATCTAGAAACATAATTAATAAACAGTGGATTTACATTAATACCACTGCAGACTCTGCAGTTACTAGTTGGGGAACAATTACACACTTTTGATGCACCTGTGACCTGTTTGATCAATTTTGTAACAAACAAAAGAAGTCAAAATGGACTGCTGCTAATCTGAAAGGGAGAGATTATCATCTCCTAAACCAGTGAAGTTAAGTCGTTGAGATAACTAATTACACATCTTAAAACACATGCTTATAAATATCCAGCACAAAAGCATAGCAATAGATCCAATGTTTCATTTTAAATCATCAGGACAGCTTCTGTATCAGTATATGGATTGTGGAGTCTAGACCGGAGTCACTGGACAGTGGACTGTATATTTTATGCAACAATCAATTAACACTGGCCCAAATTATAAATATCATATATATATTTAAATAATTTTAAATAAAAAATTTCTTATAAATTATATATAGGGCTGTCAAAAAAATTCGAAAGATCCGATATCCGTCCGAAAAATCCGCAACCGTATCCGAGAAAAAGCGGATATTATTCGTATCCGAAATAAAGCGGATATTATCCGTATCCGAATCCGTGATATTCGAATCCGAAATTAAATACATATATGATATTTAAATTATATAATATATAAGTATATGTAATTAAAATTTTATTTTATTTAGCTTGTATTGTGTGTATATGCATTAAATAATACATTTACATAATTTTTATATAATTGTACAAATACTCAAACACTTTATACATATATAAAAATATTATTAGAGCTTAGTCATCAAAAAATTGTTTGAAAATCATCTTTAATACGGTAGAGTCATCAAAAATATCCGACATCCGTCCGAAATATTCGCATCCGTATCCGAGAAAAAGCGGATATTATCCGTATCCGAAATAATGCGGATATTATCCGTATCTGAATCCGGCCATTACGGATACGGATACGGATATAGGCATATCCGTATCCGAATTATCCGTTTGACAGCCCTAAATTTATATATATATATATATATATATATATATATATATATATAATATTATAAATATTTATATTATTTAAATTATCGGTTCGGTTTTTTCCGGTTCGGTTTTTACTAATAACCGGAACCAAACCCATGAACTCGGTTCGGTTTTTTAGTTTTCGGTTTCGGTTTCGGCTCGGTTTGTTTCGGCTCGGTTTTTACCGGTTTTTGCCGGTTTCGGTTTCGGTTCGGGTTTTTTTCGGTTTTTTGCTCAGCCCTAGTACATGCTTCAGGGGCTCTGCCGGTTCAAATGTCCATCTATTGTACTTCCGCTTCGTAATCATCATGCTCCGCTTCAAAATTTCATCTATTTTGCTCTCACTCAGATTCTTCATAGATAAAAATGTGTCATAGAGTATTAGAGTGGCATTGGATGAATAATTTGTGTTCCGGAATTAAGGCCAAAATTCATGGGCTTGAACGATAATATATACTGGCAAGCTTCCTCATTTTCATTTTCTTTAGCAAATCCTGCAAACAGCAGGCATGATAACTAAAAAGCAAAACAGTAATATTCCTGCCTTGACTGAATTTTTGAATACCGCCTGAAGAACCAAAAAGCATCTATTACAGTATGCCTACAGTTTTAGGTTCTAGTTTGGGTCGCCATGATCTCAGTTTAAAAGCATGACCCCCCCCCCCCCCCCCCCCCCCCCAACACACACACACAACCAAAAAAAAAAAACCCCAACACACACACACAACCAAAAAAAAAAAAAAGATTCCTTACATGCATGACAAATAGCAAACGAAAAGTGAAGACATACCTTTGAAAAGCTTCAGATGTAGGGAATTCCAGAACGCTGCGAGACGAGCATATAGAGTGAATTTCGACCATTCTGTAGTCATTTACAAAATCATTTCAATGTTTCTAAAGTCTAGTTGAATTGTTCTGTATAAATCACTGGTAACCATCTTCTTTCATACAGAAGATGCAAGACAACCACTTTATATTGATCAAAAAAATTTACTAACCCCTAATAAACTGAAGGCGATACCGATACACGGCCATAACAAATGATGTAGATGGTGAGTATGATTTCTGCGCCAGCATATCATTCAGAAAATGATTTATCTTCAATTTCATACAGCAGCACCGCTTCTTTAATAAACCTAAAGCCTCATTTATATGCTGAGAGATTGACCAAAAACTACATGTATTTCCTGATAGGCACAAGGAACCCAGCAGCAACAGAAGTTAATAAGAAATAATGTTTTGAACTGTTTGTGTCAATCAACCAGTTTCGAGCAGGTTGCGCAAGCTGTTGATAAATTAACCTGCACGACAACACAAACTTTATGCATCTAATAAACCTTAAACAAACCAATATAGTTGAGAAACTAATGGATGTGCACCGCAAAAATCTAAAACACTTAATGTTAGGATTCACTTAAATGATTTAGGGATGATGACGTATTTCAACAAACTAAGCTTTCTATATAGACCTAAAAACTGAGGTACAAATTTGTAACGTGAGACTACAAATTTGTGCATTAGAACAAACTACCAATAACTAGTTCTTTCTGTTGCACATAAAATATAGAGATTTCGAAGATTGACTTAAAAAATACAAGACCGCTGCTATTTCTATGAAATAATACCAAGCTACATTGATGAGTCTACTAGGTGCAAATACAGGCGTAATATATGTCGAAGACATCAGTTAATGATACAAGAGTTTTCTGTTTTACCCGGCCACCAGCAGAATATGTCAATAGCATGCCTGCGTAATTCTCATATGAAAGAAATGGCAACTAGTTTGGAGTTTCAAAAGTCAAAACCAAGGCATCCACCAAATATACATCTTCCCAAGATTTTCGTGTGCCACTGCTTCAGCAATCAAGCGACGAGCCTGGCCTTCTACTGCAAGTGGCAAAGATGGTGCTGCTCTAACACCAACAACTACTCCTTGTAGCCGTGCCTCAATATTACTGATAGCCCTCTGCAGTTTTTAACAAGTTGAAGTTTAAGTATACATCCACAACAGGCAATAGTTAGAGATGTTTAGACTGCAACCATGATAAGCAAACACACACACACACGCATATTTGAAGCTATGAGGTAAACTATCGACATATGCTGTTCAACATTACATATCAGCAAATTAACTTCGCAGAATTGGGCTACTTTTAATAAGATAGGAAAGCCAGTGACTTCACAAACATATCAGAGTGGGAAATCTACGTGATTAAACAAGAATGCTCCCCCCCCACACACACACACAAAAAAAACATCAAGCCACATTACAGTACCACTGTACCAGGCAGAAAAACTGAAGGCCTGCTCATTGCAAAAGATACATGTAAAAATGAAGATGTCATTTACCTGGACATCAGTAACTAAAAGTAATTGTGCACAAGATGCTAAGATCATAAATGAAAAAAGTCAAGAAGAAACCTGTGCATGGGGGTTCTGAACTTCCACCCCGCTGGACTTGTGTGACTTGGTCCATTCAACCAACGGATCATGAATAAATGTTTCAAGAACACTCATCAGAGTTTCTCTATGTGTCCGTAGTATAGAAAGTGTGATCTCACAGACTTTCAGGAAGATGCCCTCATATCCAGTAATCCCCAAGCCATCAATCATGTTCTGCATATCATTTTCAGGTTCCAGATTTAATATAAGAATCTAACTAGAAGAAACACATAATGTTTAGTCTGCTTGTCTTTAATAAGCCGCACTTAGACCAAACTCAGAAATTTCACTTCTACTTAAAGTTGCTGTTTTCAAGCTGCGAATATTTACGACTTTTTGTCATTAATTCTACCAAGAGTAGTGAATAACCTATTATTCAAGTATTGTGCTACTTGAAGAGAGAAATATACTTGACAATTGTGAGTTAATATTCAGTAACAGAGATAGATGGTGTTGTCATATAACACTTCATCTGGGAGAAGAAGCAAAACTTATAATTAGTTCAGGACCAAGGGGTACATTAGATCTTAGCATACCTGAGTAAGCCTAAAAGGCACCAGCTCAGGTTTCTCCAACTGTAAGCCTTTGTCAAACAAGCAACTGAAATCAACATGAACACAGTCACCAGTTGTAGAATCAAAAAGAATATTCTCACCATGTCGATCTCCTAAGCCCACTATATGTCCAACCATTGACCAAACTGCAGTAGTCTGTGCATAAGCAACCCGAGCACGAAACCAAGCTGCTGGTTCAGAAAATGTGTTCAGAAACCATTTGTGGAAAACTGGAGGGAACATTGGAAGAATTTTTTTCTTTAGCATTTCATCCTCCGAGATTTTGCCTTGGCATTGATCATAAATGCGCTTAATTTGAGGATTCGTTTTCTGCCTATCAAACTTTCCACAGCTTATATAAATGTCCTGGAGTATATGACGGAGCCCACGAGTGTGAGGCACCCATTCCACCATACCACAATCTTCTGTAAGTGGTATCACTGCAAATGTGCGAATGTAGAGCTTTCTTCGGCGACTTTCAGGGGATTTGGATAATAAACGATTTATCATTGCATTGAATTCCATCATACGGGCATCTTTCCTAAGATCATCCTTTGGTTTACAGAGAAAAGGACGTTCGATACCGTCGCTGCCCAGAAGAACAATCTGTAAATAAACAAATTATTAGTGTAGATGCCAGGTTGTATCAAATATAATCTTACTAGGAACGAATCTGAACAAAAAAAGTTGAGTGATTTGACATGAAAGGGGATTATAGAAATAACACCGCAAGCAGCAAACTTGCAAATTTTGACCTGCTTTACTGCAAGCGTGTTGAAGGAATACAAGAAACTAACCTTTTTCGGCCTCTGAAGTGATGAGAGAATCTCAGCCTCGTCAGCTATTCCCAATATTGTAGGAAGATCTGATGAAAAAATGCAGGATGTAAGTGAGCTGGTCATTTTTGGTTCATAAGTGGGAAGACTAACTGTAAGTGATTGTTGAAGAGGCATAATGATCTCTAATGGCATCATCCTTTTCAGTGAACTAAATTCGGTCGAAATGTTAATCACCCTCGACTTCGATTGACCCGCATGGAAGCACAATCGGATAAGATGATCGATTAAAGAGGCAAACTGCACAAACAATGTCTTTCCATCTACAAGAGGAAAATCTTTACGTGCCTCTTGCATTATTGCTGCAGCTGCCTCTCTTCTAGAAGAAACAGTAGATTTTGAAACTGCTGCCATTATCCACAAAGCTTGCTGAGGAAATTGTTTAAGAACAGAAGTGATGATCCGTTTGACCAATCTAACAATCTCATCATTTTGGTGGCAAATTCTAGAAACTAGTTGAGGCAGCACTGTCAGCCATTGATAGGTTGGCAAATCATTCAAACACCCTCTCATGATACCTAATAACTGCAAGAGGGAAAAAGACATTGAATAGATATAAATCATTAACGAGAGGAATACCAAATGCAGATAGAAATACAATATAGAAAGGTACTTACTTTCCCATTGACATTTTTCATGTCTTTACTGGATGATGAGCCACTCCTCTGATAAATGCTGCCAAAATCAAACCACAAAGTCAACAACCTTGGAAGGGCTTGAAAGAGATTCCGGTGGCCTCTATGGAGTCCCTTTGCATAACATATCAGTGTATCAGGAAGGTAAGACCACCACAGCTTCTCAGTATTTGAACTCCCAGCCGATAGGATGGCTTTTGTTCCCAACTCTGAATTCTCTTCTTGCCTCTTTCTAGCATCAACAAGCACCTCATCATAGTACTTTGCCAGATAGAAGTACCCCTTCTCCCATTTTGGTTGCAGTTCCCTCACTCTAGCATACAGGTTTATCACATCTTCCTTCTGCTTCTGCCCGGTATAATGTGTCCACCTTGAATAAAGGAGGAGAGTCTTTGCAATATCCAGATTCTCGTTCGTAACTTGGGTACTGCATGGCGGCATACGGGATATATTTAGAGGAATCAGTGAATGGCTGGTGATGGAAGATATTGTGACAGAACCTACAACCTCCATGGGCATGTTTAGAAGTGACTGTTGAAGCTCCGCAATGGCACTGTCAGATTGCCTAGTGCTCCACATAAGTTTTGCCTTTTCCATATGAACATTTGGTGAACCTAATGCCTTTGCTTCTAAAATTGCTCGATTTGCCGTCTCATAATGTCCAGCCGAGCGACAAAGCTTTGCATACTGTAGCCAGCAGTTGCCAACTTGAGAACCAAGCCTGCTAGCACCAAAAACCAGTCTGCGAAAAGCCAGAAGTGGCTCCCTTGCCCAGATAGATGGTTGGGTATATCTGAGGCGACTATCCCAGTTTGCCATTCTTTTAGCAAACTCGGGTTCACTAACATGGAACAATTTATTCCTAAAAGAATCACCTTCAAGTAAACTGTGGAAATCCTCTAGTTCGTGCAGCATGTGCAGCTTCACGATGAACGGGTATGCCCGCGTATAAGAATCCATGCCTGCAGCAGCTAGAGGAGCTATCAGAGCTTGTTTTGACATGGCAATCTTCTCAACAACAGAGAATTGGTCTTTTCTCATAAGTGCCTGAAGAATTTTCGCGACATCCATGTCGAAAGATGCATTGCTTTCGGAGCTGCTACAGACTAGACCTTCTTCATTAGCCCCGTCAAGAAACTCATCCATCAAATCCCACATGCCAAGTCTCCATGCTGCCTGAACACCTTGCATACACCATGTTTTCTTGTACTGGGGTATCCTAGATATTAATCCATCCACATGAGTCACAACAGCCTGCAAATGACACATGTTCAATAAACAATTGAGGACATCTGAATGCCTTTGAACAGATTTGGGTTCCATCTGCAGAGCCTGCTCACAGGAAGTCAATACTTCAGCCCAGTTACCTGCTTTTTTATTTATTGCGAGCTGGTCTTGTAAGCTCTTAGACTTACGTAGACATGCCAAACCAGATAAGCCATCAGGCTCATCCAAACCGCTGTATATTTCCATTAGGTATGAAACATCTTCATCTTCGAATACGCCACCCCTTTCTGCAGCTGGATTAAAAGATCCTGACTTTTCCCGAACATGAGATTCAAAGTATAGTAAGGACCTTGCATAAGCTTGACACTTGAAGGAGGCCTTTGCAAGGGTTACCTTAGGAATGGCAGCCAAGAGCTCTGAGACATATCTACACTGCACTAATAACTGGTCCGGATTAGATGAAGGATCTTTACTTTGATCCTTCAACTTAGAAACCTGTTGCTTAGAAGTGGATACTTGCAGAGACTGTGAAAGAGCGAGTTCTTGTTCGACGTCATCCATCCACTGGCCAAGACTATCTAGAAGTGTAAAGACAGCTTGAATACAAACTTCACTCTTTCCGGAACTGATTCTAGGAACAGCGGCGGCATTATTTCCTGAAGCAGCTGAATCTAGAACACATAAGATCTCCTCTGTTATGCCATGTCGTGCCTCCTCGTTACCATGGCAGACAGCATTAAGGACTAAATATGGCAACAGATATGTTGCTGTTTGCACATCATGGCGTATGATTCCTCGACATGCAGTAAAGATACAAGACCGCGAACCAGTTGCATGGACAGTGAGCTTCTTTATCCAAAGATAAATCCATGTTCTAAACGACATTGAAGCCCGATAAATAGGACCAACAACGGCTGAATCTGCCACATTTGGCAGATGATATTTTGATGTTAAACAAGGGGCTATAATCTCTTTGACATAATTAGAAAAACGGTCCCAAAGTATCTGACCCCTCCCATTCATTTTACTAGAAGCACTGTTGGTCCCGACTCTAAATACAGGAATCTTCGATGATTGTTTATCCTTGACTGTCTGCAATGTAGACGCTGCAACATTTTCATCAAGGGATGCTTCACAACCTGCCATTTTTAGCAACTCTTGTATTGCCAGTGCAGCTGAGTCCTGAATATTGGTGTCGGGTGCAGCTCTAAAAGCCCTGGCTAAGTGCTTGTGAATCAACTCAAAGATCAAGTCATCATCTGAACATGCAATTTTGAAACGCTGGCTTGAAAAACCCTTTACTTTGGCAGGATCAACTGCACCAAGTGCTCCAAGGCAATCTGCACAGACCAATTTCAAACGCTGTCCAACAGAAGTCCTTGATTCCTCAGCACATCCTCTAAGAAGAGAGGCAATCAATGAGCTCAAAACATCCATATCTGAATCCCCTTCCCCAGTGACAACAGCTGTGACTTCTTCCCTTCTCAGGTTCAGCAGTTTGCTCAGTTCACATGCTACCATATACCTGACATTCAAATTCTCGTGATTTAGCCCCTCAACAACATCTAGCAACTGATCTTTCAAAGTGATTACCCCGCGTACTTCTTCTATTACTTTGTTTACTCTTGCAAGGGCGGAAATTCTGGGCAGAAGTGTGAACTCGCGAATATGCTGCTTTAAGATCGATCTATTTTCAAACACGAGTTCTTCTAATATTTCCACAATTTTATTCATATGTGAAGATGAATTTTCTTTATCTTTCTCCAAGAAAGGAGTAAGGGCAGCAAACACTTGAGATATTACATGTTGAGTACTTGATGGTGACACCTTTCCTAATTGCTTTATGAAGAAATGTAAAACAGCAAGACCTTCATTCTGGAGTGATTCTTTATCAACGGCATGCATGAGAAGAACCATCAGTTTTGGCACATAAGTGCTCAGGTGGGCACCCATCATGCCTATCAGCATTTCAATTCGTTTCATGGCTTGGATCTGCAATGAGATATCTTCTGAATGAAGCATTTTTCTACTGATTCTGTTGAGAAGACCAGCAAAATGATTTCTCAGGAAGCCTGGAAGATCATCATCAGTACCAGTTAGGATTCTTGCGACTTCTTTTATCACCTGAGGAACCCTAGACAGCCTGTAAAGAATACCAAATTACAGTAAACATGAAGATTTTTAAAACAGAACACACACACAGACATTGGTCAATAAAATAACTCATTGCTAACTGCTTTGTGCATCTGATTTGGAATTTCAAATTGTCTGCTGCCCTCTGTATCCTAATATAAATAAAATCAGTTATTGTGATTTCATAGACAGCAACCTGATCCACTATCGTTCCCCGCAATGAGCTAGAGTTTGTGTCAATTTGCTCATAGATTAATTCTGCTAACTAATATGTGAACTTTTAGTTTGAATCTACCATTGTACCGATACAGTCAGCTGACATGCACTATTCTATCCACCACCAGTTAAAAATTTTGTTTGACTAAACTCCAAAGGAAGTCAACGGAGTCCTAAAAGAAGATAAATTATAAGGCGCTAACTCTTGATAATGTAATTCAACGTGCTAAGTTGCTGTATATACAGTTGGTAATTTGACATCAGCTTGACATTATACTGACACAGAAAAAAATTACATACCTTTTGCTTGTTTCATCTGAATCACCCTGATCCACAAAGCATACCAGTTCATCTAAAAGTGCAGGCAATGCAGCTGCAAAAATTTCCTGCTTATCTGATTTAGCATGCTCGTGGTAAAACAGCAAAGCGGATTCCAACACTCGTCTATCTGCTTGATGAAGAGCAAAAGCAAGCACCTTTGGTATCCAGTCAACTATAAGTTTCACCATGTCTATATCTGTGTCCAAACACTTAGCCAAATTATTTAAGGTAACAACTTGAAGATCGTTACTGTGCTGAATCGTGATAAGCTTCGGAAGAACAACAGGTATTAGTCTTTTAACAAGTTCATTCATCTCCACACTAAGAACAGAAACAGCGAATTCATTGACTATTTCTGGTCGAGTTGTAAGCCTAATACAGAGGTAGTCATATAGCTCATCTCGAATATAAGCAACTTTGTTAAGGATTACTTCTAACCCTCCTTTAAAATGGAAAGAACAAGATCTGTGTATCAATCTCGAGGCAGTCATTCTCACAGTCACATGTGGATTATCAAGTTGATCAACCAACAAAATAAGAGAGAACAAGAAGAGTTGATTGTTTGTATCAACTGTATTCATGATCTCGGAAGTGGCCTCAAGAAGAGTATCATACAAATGGGGATCATCTGCTGCTGCCAGCGCATGCTTTATCTTGTCTAGAAACTTCTGTTCTTTAGTTTTTTCTCCTGTTTCTTCATCTAAAAACAAACAATTTAAAATACGATCCTCAAGGAAGAAGCCAATTTGAGGATTAAATGCGTCTCTCACAGCCTTATTTCTGTGAAAGAGTAGAAAGTCGATGCATTTTATCCAAACAGACCTAGTTTCAAGAAGAACTTCGGTGGTCCCATGTGCAAGGACCCGTCGAATCATTTCAACACATGAAATTTGAACCTCTTCTGATGAATTGTCATATAGAAGATCAAAAAAAATGGACAGAAGCTGTACATAATCAGTATTTAAATCCAACTGCAAACCTAGAATTTTATGATGGTGCATATCTAACGAATGTAACCCAATACTATTTGCAACACTCTGATCGCACTTCGAGCACCAAAATCCTCGCATGAGGTGATCTAGTGACCAGTTGAGCTTCTCATTATTAATTTTCAGGAATAATTTGCACTCAGACTCGCAAAGACCAACTCCAGTACAAGATCCACAAAGGCATGCCAGATAACCCATGCAATGTGGAATGATTTTCCTTATCTGCTCATTATGCTCTCTCTCCAGGTACCTGTGAAATAGAAACACCACCACACAAAATTCTAACCTTTATTTTTAGTGGTCAAGATTGTAGAATGCCAAATGGACAACATGCAGAAGTAATGTGAGGAAAAAAAGAATATGATTCTACTCGTAAGAACCAGAAAGGGCAGTAGAGCTTTATCTAAGTTAAAGGATTCATCATATAAAGATATGAAGGCAAGCATTGGTAATAGTCTTCCTCTTACCCCATCCTTTTCAATATATGTGTCAGCATTCCAGAACCAGACCAGAAGACAATCACCGGCATAGCAATAATGGCTTCCATCCTGACTACTTCGGCTTCATCACGAAGGCCCAAATCCAGTACTTCAAGATTACTGCCACTTTGTGACAAAGAGACCATCTTAGACACAACTTGAAGAGACAAACACTTTGCCTTCCATTGTAGGTGCTGATCAGTTATTCCAAAAGAATTGGTCCATGGAAGCTTTAGGACATATTGCATGAATTCTGCAGCACTATTCTCATTTTGGAAAAGTTTGTTCTCCATGGAAAAAAAACCTAAGTGCATGCAAGAATTTGACAAAAGGCAGTTAAAGTAAATTTAAAAAAAAAAAATTAATCATAGAAGTGCAATGTTCCAGTATATGAGCAAACTTTGAGGACATGTTCTTTCAAGTATAAGCATAAAGAACACAAAAGAAGAAATATAGGGAACAGTCCATTGCACGTATATTTATAGTGGAGCAGCTAGGGTCAAAATTGACGTTTTTTCCTACATACTTATCGACTGACCTCAATATCTTTCTGTACCATCTGATTGGGGAAAATAATCCATGAAGGACATGAGATAGGATATATATCTTACACGACCCAGGAGGCGACAACAAATCAAGAACAATTGATAGGATGCGAGCAACAATTATTTGTAGTGCAAAATTAGCACATAAACCACTGTCTAAAATTTCATTTTGGCAAACAAACATAGCGTTAGTATTACCAAAAGAAACACAACTTTTAAAAGAAAAATGATATCTAATCCGTAATCTTTAATACGAACCATGAGCAACTTGCCTTTCTACCTTTAAAAAGAATCTAAAAATCGAGAAGAGGCCTGACATTCAGATCTAAAAAGCTATAGTACATCATTACAAGTTTTATTAAATGGTTTAGTTTAATCTTTGATCTTGCACCACATAAGATGTCATCGAGCCACTTTCGCCTTCACCATCACAGCTTATAAAAGTTTGGCCAGGTATTACCAGATAATAAAATTATAATGACCCAATCTACAAACTTGAGCTTTACTACCTCTGTTAGTACACACACACATAATGTCCTTGAGTATGCTAAAGCACTACTTTTTCAAGACTTGATATATACTTATCTAAACAGTAGCTGACAATAACATTTTCAAAATTCAAATCTTTAATATATGTTCCTTAAACTATCTAAGCTGACAACTTATAATATATATAGGTTATGATATCTGCCTCACTAAGCATCCTTAAGGATTGTAATTAAGGGACACTGGACAAGTATAGTTGGACCAAGTAGTCTTGTATCAGTATAAAAAACATACAGATAAAAAATTGTGCTCAATCCTTTAAACTTGATAAATTGCCTTACGTTCTGTAAGTAGTACACAGTGAATTGCCTCGAGGAAGATAGATAACTCAAGTGTGATGGAAAGTCCTTGTCTCGCCTGTAAAATATAACCATCTATTGAAACAGGGCAAGACTAGATCTTACAATAACTAAATTTGCAAATTAACGTACCTGCTCACAGACCCAGGAAATCCAACCACGCATATGCACAAGCATGCATCTTGAAAATTCGGTGGGGACATATCCACAGAAAACGATGCAAATTGTGCTAAGAGCCATTAAAGCAATATCTGGCGCTAAGAAAGTGGTTTTGTCATCAGGAGGTTGTAGCCGTTCAAGAAACGAAACTAGTGAGCTGCGCAAGTAATTGGCGTATTCCTTTTCACGTTCAGATGTTATACAGTTAAGTTTGCCCATATCCTGAAAGTCGGAAGTGCATTCGATGAATACTTCAGTTTTTTTACGGCGCTTTGCTTTAAGAACTTCGGCAGCCTGACAAGACCTTTTCTCTCCAACCCTCAATACTTCAAATTTGTTGTTGGCTAAATGTGAATGGTCCACACTGCCATTGTTTTTTGTTACTTCGGTAAGAAGATCAGGAACAAGGGTAGATAGGGCAACCTGAAAGCACTCTATGAATACAAAAGAGGGCTTTGAGGAACAAATCATATCAAGGAGAGTCTCAGGCCTCCAGATGTGAGGGGGGCAACTTTTTGCAATTCGAACATATGCACTGCACAATGCAGCCTGTAAAAGCAGAGACATAAAGTAGAGAGTCATCATATATGCCAAAGAAATGAGTTGATCATTAAAATAAAGAAACCAGTATATTCGAAAGAAAGCCTCACAAAATATTGACTACAGTGTACAGAATATAATTAATAAACTAGATTAACCTTTAACTCAGGACTTCTTGTTTTCTGCATAGATACAGCAAAGACATTGACAAAATCCGTAGCAGTCAGCTTGACAACATCATCAGGACAAATCGAATGAAGTGCATTAAGGCATTCTCCAAGTGAGGAATCATAACTTGTATTTCTGTCATATATATTGTAATAGGTCATTAAGAAATTATCGCAGACATGAAACCAAGAAACCAAGATTGTTGCCACGATAAAACAAGAGCTAGACTTACCCAAAAATCCAGCAGTAAATTATCCTTAACTCTTCCCACTATTGACTATTCAATAAAAAAATTAATTGCTACTTAACATGAAATATATTGTGAGCGCACATAGATTGTGAATTTCTACAGTCAGTTGTTCTTGAAGCAAGAAGAAAAACTCATGCTTACTGCCGGAAATATATTCTTAGGTTTTTTGATAAGTAAACAAGTTCAAGAAGGCGAGTCAATATCCATAAAGCTAATTATTCAACAATTTCCAGCAAGTGCAAACATTTTAAAGAGTTAATTGCAAAACGCATCCCTTCAGTTCGGGCCAATTGCACTTTATTACCTAAACTTTTGATAATTGCAGAATGCATCCCTTAACATATTTTGGCGCCTCACCTTGAACCCTTTTGGCCCATTTTTGTCTGTTTTGACTAAAGGGATGCATTTTGCAATTGACTCACATTTTAAATCATATCTTCCAAAAACATGCTATAAGGAATAAGGATCAAAGAATTTGGTTAATCCATAAAGCTGTAATGTGTTTCTAAATCACTTAAACAACACAAGGATATGTTTAGATATTTTCAAAACTTAACTTGTGACGAGCTAAATAGGTATTAATTTGCATATTTACGGTCCATCCACCCTATTACAATAAACTAATTCAAAGCAGTCTGTCTCTAATATCTACAAATATCAAACCTCTTCTAGAAGCACGTATAGCCAATGCCGCTTTCCGACTTTAATATCACATTCGTCTTTAATACTTAACCATGATATCGATGCATATATCATACATGCACAATATCGCAAAAATGAACAAGCCACGGTATACACTGCAATCAAGATACATTCCTTTCCCTCCCAAGACATACATTCAATTATCTCTATTTGGTTGGCCATTAAAATTTAACAGCCAGGTGTTACAAATGTAAACATGCAAAACAAAGGAAAAACTTCAGAAAGAAAAATTATAATAAAAAGGCAGTGAGCATCGATAAAGAGACGCACCTGAAAACCCAGGGTAACTCCTCGTGTTCACTTAATATAGTAGATATTGACCTAATTATTTTTTCACTAGGAACCATCTCAGAATTCAGAACTGCTCCAATAACACGTGTGAAGTCAAAGCATGCCTTCAGAAAGAAATGATTAGTAATTAAGCAAGTACCTCAAGTCTTATATTACACAATACACAGGAACAAACTCTAACGGTAAACAGTATATGAACAAAAATATTAGCAGTTAACAATTACTGACAGTGAACTTCATAGCATACAGATATTATTATATTATCAGAACAGAAGTACGCAAATTTGCAGTATAATGCTACTTACCATTTGCAAATCACCATTTCCATAGCACAAAAGAGTACATGCAGCCACAACACATGAAGTGTTGATGAGTCCTTCAACATATAGTGTTCCTTCAGTCAAAAATTTAGAGAGAAGCTTAATTGTCCAAATAGCAAAAGGCTGCCACCTGCTTCTGCCTGTCAGGTTGATCAAAATACCATAGCCAGTGGTAGGCTTGCTGCATGCTGGAATATCACTGAGAAGAGCAGTACTCGAGATACCACCAAGCGATTCACAGAAACACTTCAGAGATACTTTGCTAGAGTTTGAATGGCTAGCAAGATCAGACTGGGAAGCTACATATTGCAAGTCTACATGAAAACATGAAACAGGTTAACTATCTCACTTGTCATATTTAGGGTATAAGCTACTACTTCAATTCCAAAGGTAAATATGCAAATGGATTTCTTTAAACTTCATTTGGAAAACCTTAAGGTTTAGAATTGATGTGTGCATATATGTGACCTCAATAGATGTCAAAGTCAGCATTGCACACTGCTGACAAAGCCTGACTGTGTACAAATTTCAAACATTCTCACTATTTTTTTTATATTGAGACACTCGAATAACAATCTAGATTTTTCCATTTTGGAATATTGCAAATTTAATGGATTAAATCAAATGCATCTCTTTTCTGAAATGGATGGAAAATATTATACAAGGAAAGCTAGGCAGCCTATGGGGTTATATCAGATAAGGAAAGCTAGGTGGAATGGCTGATTAGTGTGAATTAGACGGTTCCATGTCATTCCAACACATAAAAA
Organism: Daucus carota subsp. sativus; assembly: GCF_001625215.2. Lineage (NCBI taxonomy): Eukaryota > Viridiplantae > Streptophyta > Magnoliopsida > Apiales > Apiaceae > Daucus > Daucus carota. The sequence goes on from NC_030386.2 coordinate 17,151,472, forward strand.
TAAGATACATGCAAATGTGATTGCAGAATATAGACAAGGAATTTACAGGCGGTAAAAAGTATTGAGGCGAGACGCAACAGCATGCTATAAAATGGTAAAAGCATTGATCTGTCAACAATATGTATCCAACATGTATTACACATCAAGCCTCCATGACTATTTATGTGAGGTTTGCAGTGAGACCTTCAATTACCAACATGGTGTCCATAAAGAATTGACGAAACATATCCCGGTCTCCAGTACGCAGCAAGGATAAAAGGGATCCAACTGTTTCAAAAATCACTCCATGGCGAGAGCTGAAAAATAAAGGTAATTTTTTCACTTCCGACAAAAATGTAATCAGGCATGTTTGTAAAAAAACATAGGAACAAATTTCTATATGCAACAAAATCAAAGTATTTAGCATCTTGTATGGCAACTGTAGTGTAAAAATAGAGCACTGACTACAATCACTCAATCAAGCATACCATTAGACTAGGCATCCAGGGTATGGGAGTCTATTAAGCCATTTAGTATTTTGGGTAGTTTCTTATGTTTAAGTGGTCTTAAGTTGCCAATCATCTGGTCATCTTGCGAGGTAGGAAGTCTGTCCTACCCAGTCTTGTAATTCAAAAATCTAATGCCTATAAAACTTCGGCACAACCGTCTGAAGGCCTTTAAACTGCCCTCACCACTTCTAAAAGTGATTAAAGTGAGAGACCCAGACAATCTTATATATTTCAGAGGTGTGTGGTTTCAACATGTCGTACTTCTGCATTAGTAATCTCCAAACAGCTATATACTCTTATAATTGTTTTTACAATATCATTATGATCCAGTTAGGGATTTAGGAGTTCTGCAATACATCCCTTCACTAACTTGCAAGGAAATATATCAATTATCAAAACATACTTAAATTCTGGTGCTCTCAGTTCTTGCGTCTTTAAATACTAATTCTAATAACAGAAATTGCATGATATCTAAATATAATATATAAAGTCAATTTAAATTGATTAAATGCTGAAAAATAAACGGGTTAAATATCAAAGTGATCACTGAAGTGGAGGTCATAAATCTTCGTTCACCAATCTTATCGTGGTATCATTTGATCATTAAAGTCACAATAAATATCAAACAAGTACATCTAAATATGAGTTCAAATACTAAAAATATTATTTATAGAGTTTTACACATTATTCTTGAATGTAACCACAACCAAGTAAAAGGTTATGTTTTCTACTATTTATGATAATATATTTAAATTTTATCAAGTTTATTTACTATTTATTTTTTATTATATAGTTATTTTCTTTGTTTTAATTAAAAAGAAATAGTAAAATAAACTTAATAAAATCTAAATATACTATCATAAATACCAGGAGTCATAACCTTTTACTTGATTGTGGTAACATTCAACAAAATGTGTAAAACTCTATAAATAATATTTTTACTGCTTGAACTCAGATTTAGAGATACTTGTTTGATATTTGTTGTGACTTTAATGATTCAAATGATACCCTGTTAAGATCGGTGATTGAAGTGATATATGACCTCCACCTCAGTGATCATTTTGATATTTAACCCAAAAATAAACCATACCAGAAGGAAGGCTCGGCGAAGAAAGGCAATATGCGACAAATGATAGGTAAGACAGCAGCAGAATTTCCATGGAAATAAACTCCGGGAATGTTGTTAGCAGTATATGTCAACAGCTTCAAAATTGCAGTTACTTCTCTATCATTGGCTACCAAAAACAAATTCGAAAAAAAGTATGAATCCAACAGTTTATTATACAGTGTGAGCATATACACACATACCTGAATGCAATTATACATCAGCCAACGAGGGATGCACAGAATCACAATGCATCATACAGATTAATGTCATGTGTATATGTATATAAAAATTCACCAGCAATAATATAAACGCAATTATACAGTGTGGATGTATGTATACATAATTAACCAATATATAGAGAAAACGAACAAGACAACAGTGTGTCATGGTGTATGTGTACATACACAACAATATACATAAGATTACGAACATTGCACTAATATACAGTGTGTAAGTGATACACCTAGAACGAATGCAATTACCGGATAAAATAATTAGGCCTGATACAAACACGATTAGGATTAACAGAGACATAATAAAATCGAGGAAACGATGCACACAAACCTAACACACCTAACAAGGACATAATACATCAACAAGGACATAATACAACACAAATGCATTTATCGGAAAAAATTATTAGGCCTAACACGAATGCAATTACCAGATAAACAATAAAATTGAGGAAATGATACACACAGACCTCACACACCTAACACGGACATAATACAATAGGAATGCAGAAAATGAAACACACAGGCCTAATAGGAATGCGATTATCGATAAATATCGAGGAAATGAACACAGTGAATAGAGTTCAATACAGCGAGAACAGAGTGTGAGTATATAGAAATGAGTGAGATTACATAATTACGTACCGGTGGAAGAAGGAACGACATAAGTGTGGAGGAGATTGGGGATGACAGCGCGGAACCTAATTTCCAAAGCGTCGTCGTTTTGATCATCGCCTCCGGTTCGGTTGAGTGGCGGTGTGGATGATGAAGCTGCTATTCTTTCTCGAAGTTCGTGCACTAGACTTGATAAGTTCTTCGCCATTGAAACCCTCTCTAAGCCCTCTCTCTCTCTCTCTCGCTCGCTCGCTCCCTTCCCTCCTTTTTCAATTGAATGCTAAAATTTATTAATTCGATATTAGTTTTGCCATTTATATTGTTACAAAATGGGGTGAATGAGTAATATCTAATACTCCCTCTATCCCATTTAATTGTATACGTTTCTTTTCAACTGTTCGACACGCATTTCAATGCTTTTATAAAACATAGTTCTGTAACTTATTTTTGGGATTTTTTTTTTCTGAATAAAAATATAACATTCAAACTTTAATTCAGAAAAAAAAAATTTAAAAATAAATTACACAACTACGTTTTACAGGAGCATTAAAGTCTGTGTCGCGTCCCCGTCCCCCAATGTATACTACTCAGGGGGACGGAGGGAGCAAGTAATTTGATACTGTATTAAACTAGATGTTAGAATTTAGAAAGTACTACCTCTGTTTCTATGTTTCTTTTTACTTGTCATTTTGACTTTTTGCACGTAACTTAAGGTGAGTAAAAAATATAATTCCGCTTATTATTTTTAAATTTTTTTTTTTGTGAATAAAAATATAAACTATAAACTTTAATTCGGAAAAAGAAAATTTTAAAAATAATAAGTAGAAATATGTTCTTTAATCACCTTAAGTTACGTGCAAAAAGTCAAAGTGACAAGTAAAAAGGGACGGAGGTAGTAATTTTTTTATTTTATTTTTTTGGTTGTATAAATGTTATTATGTTAACAGTTTTTGAAGCCTATGCATTTCAATGTTAATGGACGTACTCAAATGTTTTGCTCCAAACTTATTCAATTCTACTTTTCATATTATTCGACGAAGAATTTTATTATTTTAATTTTTTCACCTAATTTGAGATATAAAAAAAAATATTTTAACACATTAGTTATCAATAAACGACAAAATAATATGCTCTTCTCAATTATTATAAAGATAGGAAAAATCAAACTTGAGATGCAAAGATTCAAATAATAGGTAGAATCCTCATCAGAGCCATTGCAGCTTCTTCCATATCAGTTACGAGTTGAATACTAGCTCACATTCATTGTTCTGCTGCATCTTTTCTCAGAAGATCCCAGTACATGTTCCAGAACAGACTTATTCTTTTTGATTCATATAAATGTTGACAGTGGAAAGTGTCTTCCTCTTCCGATCTTCCCTTCGTCTCACAAGTTTAGTAATGTCACCATTTTGCAGCCTCGTAGATGATTTCATCATCAATAATCCAAATTTGTTCGAGAAGATTTTACAGTTGGCATGTTGCGAATGTTGATGTCAATGGGGCGGAACAGATTGTCAATGTCCATTTCTTTGACGATTCTAATAATCTCTTCGACCAAAAGGCCTCTTCTTTCGTACCTTTCTACAGCATTTTGGTGGTTCATTTTGTGTGTTGGCCATAATGACATCTGAACCTTGTTCAACTCTACCATGTCTCTCGTCACAATGGGAGGATTCGAATACCAGTGATCCTTCTTGTTGTCAATATAACTGCGGAGGAAAGTATACAGAAACCAATTAATTCGTCACAACAGATTTTGTACACGTAATATGTGGCCAATTTTGAGAAAGGCAGTATCATTAATAAAAAGAAACAATAGGTCAAGAGAATTTCAACATAACCAAACTAACCTTGCTATTCTCTGTTTCATCACATTGACCTTTTCTACAGGAGTAGCAATATGAAAGAAAAAATCAATGGATTCATCCATATCAGGACTCCGATATAAGTTATGAATAGGCATTGTTGAAAGAGTGCTATTAGGATAGATGATTTTCTGGCTGTCGAATCTGAGGAAGACTGTAGTCAGAATGTTCATTTCTTCCACAATCATCTGAAAAGTGTAGAATTAGGCCCAAAATAGCCTACACGATAAATAATTTATACTAGACACACTCTTGTCAATATGGTGGCTGATAGACATATGGACTCAAAATAATTGCATGAGTTCAGACTTTGTTTTCTTCATACCTGAACTCCTCCAATCTCACAACGATCGCCCACATCAAATGGATGCATCACAAATAAGAAGATGAGAGCTTCGAAGATTGTCTTGCACGTGTTTCCAAATATGAATGTCACCAGAACGAGCTGAGAGCTTACGGCTACTAGAAGTTGGCGTGATGTAACTCCCAGTATCACGAGGCCTATAATCACAATAATGATACTGACCAACACATTCACCATATTATGCAGTTTGTTGACCGCTGTTTTTGTATCATTTAGCGAAAATGCAAGTGCTTTTCGTTCTCTGAAAGCATTTACCTACAAGAATCAAAAGGTAGCAATCACTGATATTACATGCCTAGGCCTTGTAATCATATAAAATTTAGTCTAAGACTAAATTCTTACCACCCAATTCCTGAGGTCTCTTTTGCTAATTTTATTAGATGCAGGAATTCCTTCTATAATCTCCATAGCCCTCTCAGCCTCATTTTCTCCAAGGAAACGTAACAAGTCTTGCATATGTATGTATCTGTCATAGACCAGGATATCAAAACTAGCATCAGTGGGCCTGTTAGTACAACATGTTTTTATGATTCTGGAGTTGCAAGAAAGGCAACACACATACTAATGATCATATTCTAAGATCTTCGGATCCCTTATTCTGTCACAAAACTAAGTCCGCGACTTCAGATTCTACATCACCACTGTCATGATCTGTTAAACTTTAGAGTTTCTTAATCATTTATTCATTTTCAGTAATGCATTAGTCGGATCACTTGTACTTTCACCAAATGCGAAACAATTATAAAATCGCAACATCATCTCAATAAACACATATCTAACTAGAAACAGGAGAGCTAAGCATTTCTAGACGACAAACAGAAAGAATGAAGCCAGAAAAGTAAATTCCTTACTTAGACTTGGACTTCCTTCTAGCTACGTTATGAAATATCTTCCTGGCTGCAACTTTAGCCTCGTATTCACTACAAATCTGATTAGTAGAAGGGTCTTGAATATTAGTAGGCACGCCCTGTAAATGCTCGTCGAGAGTAGTAAGAGCCCTATAACGAACTAATTTTATCAACCTTTTCATATTCCAAGCAGAGATATTCTTAGGATTCAGCTTATGCAATTGAGAAACAAGAAACTTGTCCTCATCCTGTTTCTTACTAAAAACCCCTACGTCGTCTTTCTTATTAGGAGTAATACCTGAATATTGTTTCACTAGCTCATTCTCGCCACATGCTACAGTTCTGAAAGCTGCTGCCCTGAGATCAGGAGGAAGAACAGTGTCTGCATCCTCAAACTTTGAAATCTCAACCATCAAATTCCCTTCTTCCTCAATTTTGTCGTGAATCTCAATCATAGGAGGACCCGTTAACATTTCAATCACATATTGATTAAACAGTGTATCTTGAATCCGATCAAAGAACGTTTTCACATGAAAAGATGAAGCAAAAACCTTAATCAATAACGTTTTCACCACCCATATCAATGTAGCCGCCAACAAACACCACAGAAACCTGTCCACAAACCGCAAGAATCTGTTACGTGCAACCATAACCTTCTTGTCAAACAATTCATTCCAAGCTACCAAAACCAAACTTAACCACACACAGTTCTGAACAGATTTCCTTAAAGCATAAACAAAATACACAACACGTTTCCGCAACATAAAATTTCTCTCAATACAGAACACAACAAATCTAATCACCCAGTCAGAAACCAATCTACCACAAATCAACACAAGTAACAAAACTTCCCATTTCCATATATGCAATCCATGATACTTTTTCCTCTTCCACTTTGAAATCCCAAGAGTACACATCAAAAACGTGACAATCAAGACAAGACTAGTACATTCTATTTTCGCCAGGGTGTTAAAGTTCAATTTCTTGAGATGGAGAGGCACATCATCATCATTAAAAGCCTCATCATCATCTTCCTCCGATGCTTTACCCGAACCCTCCCCCGACTTCCTCTGACCTGCATTGCTTCCCTGGCCCGATCTCCTCCTCGATACAGGCTGGTCAGCTAGCCTACCCTTTGTCCTCAATATACTCTTCCCTTTCACCCCTTTATTACTAGCCCCATTCTTGTGAGACACATTTGACAGTCGATTCCTCAGGCGATCATCTACCAGATCATCATCCGGATCCAAATCATCATCAGAAGAAGACACCTCGATTTGAGCCTTAAACGACACTTTCGATTCTCTAACCTCAATTTCACATTTAGGAGGTCCAGAAACGCTCTGAAACGGTTCCAACTTCCCAACCTTCGAATTCACACCTAGCGAAACCTCACTCTCATCCTTCACAGCGTCTGTACAAAACTGAAAGCTGCTACTCTCCTCCGCGACAACTCCGCTGACATCATCATCGTTGCCAGTGGCATTGTCTTCGATTTTAAGAATGACCTCACTCTGGTGACCCGACAGAATTGGACGTCGTTCGTTTGTTACATCAGAGACATCACCTGAAACTTTAAATGATCTCTTGAACATTAAATTTATGTGTTCAAACTCTTCTGTACTCTCACTCTAACTTTGCATGTACAGATATGTAAAATATCAAATCTAACACATACATGCCTCACAGTTGTAGTCGTGAATAAGTGCAGATGGCATTTACAGAAAATAAGCCGGGACTTTAGCTTAGACTACTGAATGAGTACTACAGTATAATAGTTTACATTTCACTGTTTTTATGGACTAGTATTAAACAGAAAGGTACGACTTTAAAAGGAAAAATAGGTGTACAAAATTTCTTGTAACATATAAGTTCGTTTGGTATGAAAGATAGTTAAATGTGTACGAAAATTACATTTAAATTTTCGTTTTTGGTGACTAGTGAGTGTGTTAACGTGTTTATTATGAAATCAAAATCTCATAATTTCACTCATTCTCTCTCCAAATTTCAGCTTTTTCAATCTCATAATCTCATTTATTGATCCTTTCGTCTCTCCAAATTTTAGATACTCCATCGAAATGTATATAAATTTCTCAACACTGATCATTTACCTATTCCATACTATTTAAATATTCATGATAAGGCAATTTATTTACGTATTCTGGACTATTTACACGTGAATCCTTTCTAATATCACATAAACATCAAATAATTATGATGACCCCCATCGAATCTTATCTTTTTTTATATAATATTTGTTTCAATTTATAATATAATTTATAAATATTTTATTATTATATAACTATATTTAGTTTAAATAAATAAATATATAAGTAATTTTAAATAAAAATATTATATTTAATTCATAATTAAAATATATTAATAATTAGAAAAAAAAGCATTACAAGAACATCATAATTGATAAAACATTACAAAAGCATGAACAAAAGTTGATTAAAGGTAAAAGGTAACGGACGGGCTGAGCCTAATTTCTTATTATTTCTCTTTCACGCTTGACTATGTGATCAATTCTTATTTAATATCCAGGATAACAACTTTTTTCTTTCTCAATATTACTCGATTCATGTGACCAATTCCTGTTTTAGTATCCGTGCTCCCAACAGTCAGACTCATTTGACCAAATCTTGTTTTAGTATTTTCAGACAATAATTCAACCACGCAGTATACTCTTATGATCAATTACATTTCATAATTTGTTCATACGATTAAATTGCTAATCCTAATTATACTAACAGAACTACTAATCTCAAGTAAAGACGTTTTTCTTTTTCACACCCAGATAAAAGTCTTTCCTTTCACACCCTTAATTTACCTCTCTTCATCTCTTTGCAAGTTAAATAGTTCTCTTTTCCATCCTTATTTCCCTTCTTGATATTTTAAAATGAGATAAACATTTTTAATTATACTTCTCTTTGTTGTTATTTTTTTTTCATTGATCTGCGAATAATGTAGCCTATATGTTAGTTCAGGTTGCTTATTCTATGTCAGATTCACAAAAGTGGTACTACACCGCACCTGATTTTATCGTTTGTAATCTTGTCATGGAGGGTGTTTAATGCAAGTACGAAGTTTTTTTTAAAAAAAATTGCTTTTCTCTTCTCATTTTTTTCATTTACAATTCTAATTCGTACGTTTTATTAACACACTTCGGTAGCTATCCAACATTCGTCATTATATATGTTTTTCTCCTTCTCATTATACATTAATACACTTCGGTCATTATCCAGCATTCGTCATTATATATGCTTTTCTCTTTCTTATTACACTTCATTATTTCTACTTCTCTTTGTCTCATTCTTAATTCTAGTCGTATATTTTAGTAACACGCTTTATTTTAGTAACACGTTTCGATAATTATCCAGCATTCCTTGTTGTACATGCTTAGGCCAACTCCAACCATAGATCCAAATTTGGATCACCAAATGATCCAAATTTAGAGCGGGATCCAAATTTTATTCCAACCATGTGATCTAAATATGGATCCAAATTCATCCATCTTTATAATATTCATATACTTTGATTTTAAACATTCTTAAAAATAATTAACTAATTTCACCATTAATTGTAATAATATAATTGATGACAAGACAAAGATAAAATAGTATAAAATAATTCGAAAAAGTTAAAACGGTACATAAAAATAAATTAAAAATATTAAAATATTACATTAAAATACTAATTCTCGGAATTAGTATATTTTTCCCACAAATGCTCAATTAGTGCATTTCGAAGTTCATGATGAGCAATATTAATCTTTAATTTTTCTGTAGCGATTGATAAATTGTTGAAATTTTATGTATTTTTTATTTTTAATTTAAAATTAATTGATGTTTTATTTATATTCTAATCTTAATTAATCTATTTTTAATAACATTAACAAAATTGTCAAATAATAAAAGTAATAATATTTTAATATTAAAAAGATTTGGATCAGTGAATAGTAGTGATCCAAATTTGGAACAGTACTATTCACTGATCCAAATTTGGATCACTTTTTAGTCCACTGTTGGAGTGGTTTGGGCCAAAACTTCCCCAAATTTGGATTTTTGGATCACGGTTGGAGATGCCCTTAACACGTTCCGATAATTATCCAGCATTTCTTGTTGTATATGCTTTTCTCTTTCTCATGTTTTTTTTTTTCTTGAAAATTCCTCTTTCTCATGTTAATTCTACTTGGGAGTCGGACATACATTTTATTAACTGTTAACAAGCTTCCTTCATTATACCACCATCTCACTCTTCATTATATATGACATAATGACAGTATCTCCCGGAAAGAATCGGTTGCTGAAGCCAGTTCTACTTAAGGATGAGAACCCTTCCGCCCTGAGGCCCCTATTTCTCCGTGCCTCACCAGACATAATAGTAATTAGTAACATGCTTACTTTTTAAGTTTTTCTGCCTTTCATTTGTTGTAGTAGTTAAACGTTCTTGAAATAATAATTGATGTAGAAACTTGAAAAAAAGAACATGTTTATATTTACACTAACAAAATTCTGTTCACTGAATAAACAGTAGATGGGCTCATCTCGAGAATTAAGAAACTGCAACTAGGGATACTCTGAATAATTGATCATTGACGAGCAACTTCATATTCGGAATAGACTTCCTAAAATAGGTGGGAAGAATTAGGAGGAATCTTGCTATTAGACAAATTTAAAGAGCTAAGCATGAAAGCTGATTAAGATCAATAATACTGTACATTACAAGACCATGCATGAAAGTTATATGACCCATCCTGAGACGCAATTTAGTGACGTCTAAGGACCGAAAGAAATCCACCACTTTTGCGACGATCATCTCCATCATCTACAACCTGTCCCAAATACTTCAGCTGTCAATTTGATCACTGGAGCAGGATTGCATGTCAAAATTATCTGAGCATGGTATTATATCTAAATGGATAGAAGCTGATGATCATTAAAAAATCTTATACGCCAATATGTTATACGCGAGCTAAAAAACAGAATCAGGGATAACCTAGTCATGGATAGCAATCCCTACTTCCCCACCCCATATGCTAGAAAACAATTCATATCAAAAGATAAATAATCCACCAAAAAAATGCCAGCATGTAGAAAAACCAAACATTTTCAAAGTAACAACTGTTAATACTTTCCTCTTGATACTTCTAGTTCTGCTAACTATCTTTCTACATCTAGGTAGGATTACCAAAAGCTACAATGTCACTTGTAAAAGCATGATACAAATTTAGAAACATGTTGCCCTTTTTCCTTTTTCTTTTCTTTGTCTGGGTGCGTGCTGTGTAAAGGAAAACAAGATGCTACCTCCTTGGCAATCTGCTGTAAGATTGCAATTATTTCAGTGAAGTCAGGTCTTGATGTTGGCTCTTGCTGCCAGCATCTTTCAAGCAGTTCAGCAAGTTTTGGAAGAGTGTTTTTCGGAATGGTTGGGCGTAGTCCCTAAACAGCATGTAAACCAAACATGTTTCATATTTTAAGAGCAAAGTGAAGCGGTTCAAATCATATTTGAACAATATACACAGCAAGAACTAAGCGCAAAATTACCTTTTGGACCACTCCAACAGCTGCTTGTAGGGGCGTTAGGTACTCGTATGGAATCTGTAAAGCCAAAAAAAAAAAATAAGGTGAATGTGTTAACTTAATCAACGGTTTGTGTGGGGAAAAACAAATTCCTCGATGTATAAAAGTTTACCTTCCCCGTCAACAACTCCCACAATACAATTGCAAAACTGAATATATCAGCCTTGTGATCGTAGGGCTTGTGTTCGATAACCTTTAAGAAAAATAAAAATATAGTTAATGTATGCAAGATGATTAGCATCCAAAAGAAGCACAACTTAGCAACTAACTGATATAATCTACAACCGGGCAAAGAAAATGGGGGTGGTAGGGGTGGTAAAGAACCCAATCATCTGACGTAAATTTATACTTCTTACTACAGATAGCAATATGTCACTCTTACTCTTCAGTCTTCACTCCTTGGAGATGGAGCTATATCATAGTTTATTAAAAATTGGTGACGGACTCTGCTAATAATGTGGGTTAGCAAGCTATAGCTATAGCTATGAATGAAAAGATCAAATTCGAAATTAGCTTACTGCAAACGGAATGTCATCCCACTTCAGTTCAAACTTACATAAACTTGAGATAAGTTGCAGGTTATAGCTAATGCGAGTAAGCAAGCTATAAATCAGAATGAAATAATCAGATTCAAGATTCTGCTGATTGGAATTCCATTCCCATCCAGTTTAGACTCACATAAGCTTGAGATAAGTGGCTGGTTCATGATTATATTTGTAGCTTTCTTTTAGCTTTTTTTATTAAATGTACTTAGATTTGGCTACTAAAATTGGAAGGATATATAAATAAAGCTACCAAAAATTACTCTAAACTCAATAATTCAACTCGTAGGTGCACCTCTGGAGCCATCCATCTATATGTTCCAGTTTCTGCAGTCATAACTCCAGATTGTGCTTTCACTCTAGCAACACCAAAATCAGCTACTTTAACCACCTAGAAGACAGGAGATAATATTAGACCCAAAACATACTAGATACTCTATGAAGCATGACAAACAAATGTATGACACGTTAATAAGTGATTTAGCGAAAGAAGGCCTAAAAAGGTGAAAACATATTCCATATAAGTTTGTATAACATTCATAATTCTATGGGGTAATTTGGTAAGTTTCTGACTACTATACAAAAGAAATTGCATTGTGAGAATACAAGGGATAACAAATATGCTCTTCATGTGTCAAAACATAGAATATATATATGATATAGAGCCTCTATCTTACTTCATTCTCGTCCATTAAAAGATTGGCAGCCTTTAAGTCTCTATGAATTATATTGTTCTGGTGCAAGTAGTTCATTCCCTTTGATATATCAATTGCCACTTTGAGTAAAGATGGAAGCTTGAAAGTACCCTTGTGCTTGTGCAGATAGTCATAGACACTTCCACCGCTCATATATTCTGAAGGTGAGCACATAGATTGAAATGTTATATATAAGCTTTAACACTAATGATAAGGCTAACAAAAATAGAAGTTTTTGTCTCTACGCTCCTGCGTTATGCAAGGATCATGTCAGGATACACAATCTACCTGTTACAATGCATAAGCTTGGAGGTTTGGTACATGCACCTATGAATTGCACCACATTCTTGTGTCGAACTTTCCTGCAATTGTTGACCAACAGCAGTCAATCAGAGCAATATATAAACAAAATAATTTATTATGATATGAAAATCAGAAAGACATGGCACCTTTCTGTCTGATTATAGCAGTTTTACAAGCTTGTATAGATTTTCATTTATGTACCAGTTCTGCTCATGCAGTAGATTGTATATTTTGGACTTAATTACATATTCCTATAAGTAAATTGTTTATCAATGAGTATAATATGTAAACCTAAAGAACAGTTCATTTAACTAGGTCTGAGTTATGACATGCGCAATGAACCTGGATATTTGTCTACTATGAATGGCGACTGCATCAGTGAAGCAGAAAGTTCAAAAACATCATCTCCAAGTGTGCATATCAAAAATATATTAACTTGATAGTAGCCATATCTATACCACATCGATTGCAGCTTTTTCCCCTTTATTGAGTCAACTGTGTCCATATGACAAACAAAAATATAATACTATGCCTTCTAATTAAAATATTATGATGAAATGTGTTCAACAGTATTTAAATTTGTAAAGTTGGAAGCCATTTTAGTTCGTAGCCTGCAAAAAAACTCTCATGACAACATCTACAGAAACATATTGTCTTGCGTTTCAGGTCTACATAGATTCCAAAGATTGACTACAGTTGCTAATATTCTAACCAGGAGGATGATCTGAATCTGATTACTAATTTTTATCAGATTGTCATCCTATGTAAACCAGAAATAATATTAGCTTGGTTCAGTTTTCAATTCATTTTCCATGTGCTTAATGATTATCAGCGCAATTTTAATTAGGAGAGATATTTTGACAGACCTCATTATATAAACTTCTTGGGCAAACTCCCGCTGCATCTCAGCATTTACACGTTCAACCTTAAGGACTTTGATAGCCACTTCTTGACTACGGTATGTACCTTTATATCTGAATGTTCATAATAGATGGTGAGCAGAATAATCATATAAGTAAATGGAATCAGCAATGAATATGATACATACAGATCACCATATGACCCTGACGCAACTTTGCACTCAAATTTTAATTGTTGGGGATCGATTTCCCAGACATCAGTTCCGTCGCTAGGTATTGTCAAGTGATCATTTTCACATTTGATGGGACTCTGCTCATTTACATCAAGAGGGTCTAATGGAAGTTGATTTGGCCACGAACGACTCTGCAACCCGACACAAATGCCTTGATCAACTATATATTTTTTACATATAACAACAGTTGTCATATAGGAGAAAACGCACCCTACATTTAACAGGGTAAGAAAGAAGATATACGCTTTTGTAATACTGGATGTAACACTAGAAGATTGGCTGCTAGTACAATGGTTCCCAGTATTGATTATTGTATAGTAGCTCAATTCTGACTTGAAGATTTACTTTATTTATAAATGACATTGTCTAGAAACCAATTCTTCATATTACATGCTTAAAACCAAGATATTATATAACCACATTTTCTTTTTTAAATCTTTAACTACTTAAATAGTTGTTGATCCAGATTCCAATGTCCTCAAATAAAAACATGTTTTGTACTAAATTAGTAAATTATTAAATTAATTAACTTCATTTAGAGATTGAACCCTTGCCCCGCCCTGTCCACGAAGGAAGGGGGGGAGGGGTAGTTCTGCAATCTGCCATGTCAGTTTCATTGACAGAAAATTCCGGGAATCTCTATTGACGTAATAATCCAAAAATTAATGTATCCCCTTTAACTTGAAACAAGCAAGAATAGCTTCATTGCTTCAACTGTACCTGAACTATAAAGGAACGTCATCAAGACATATAACGGCATCATAAATTTTATATGGACAAGGTTTTGATGGATAAGCACAATCGAATAGGCTGCCGGTTTAGCGTTTTTAAATAATCTGACTAATCTAAGAGCACATCTAGTTGAACTGCAGTACACAGTAAAAAAGAAGAAATACCTCAATCTTTAGAACTTCTTTTGCTAAGGTAGTTCGGAGTTGCTCAGTTTCCTATTACAAGCCAAAACAAGTCAAAATTCAGTTTAGTTGAAATTATTGCAGGGGAAGAGAAAAGGCTTGTGAACTTGAAAATAGAGGAACTAGTCTATAAGCGGGATTATTGAAGAAAAATATTCCGTGTTTCGACACTTTGGATCACCAAATACAAACAAGACAGTATAGAAAGGTATATGATTCTTGTAAATAATCAACTTACTGTAAGCATTGAAATTATGTCTACATAATTATGACAAAAGAAATATATATATGTGTCTACATAATTAAACGTTGAGTGGATATACCTCAAACGGCCAACCATCAACAACAAAAACATCTAAGGAGTAACCATCAACTGTGGAAAACGCGTGTGCCTCTTGAATGTTAAGCCCAATCTCAGCCAATAAAGAAGTTAACTGCAAGTGTGCATTGAAGAAAACTGTCAAGTTCAAGAACTAACTTGCAACATTAATGAAAGCATAGCAATATTGATAGTCATAGATGAAATAACACACTGCCCACAGATTTAGGTGGTGCAGGAATCTATTTATTTATATCTGCACTTTTAAGCATCTTATCTGCGCTTCCTTTGGCATCGTCTATAGCACAAGACTAGATACAGCTTTCTTATACAGTTGTATCTTTTGATCAAATTTTAAATTTAACTGGAAATAGGGAGGCCAAGTTCTAATGGAGTGGAACCCTGGAATACAGAAGTTAAGCAAAACGTCTTAGGTTAGCATACTATTGACGAATAACGACACTTGGATGCCTGAACATGTATCCTTCAGTACACCAAATTATACTCCTCGCCCATTCATTTTGACCATGTGTTCTATATTATTTGTCCGAAAAAGTTTGTCCGCATTCAATATTTAAGGTATAAGCTCTGGAAAGATTTTACAAATATGGTATTTATTAAAAAAATATTTAGAAAATAAATTATAAATGGTAAACTGGTAAGAACATGGATTTCAATTGAATGGAAAAATGAATGGGGTGGAGGGAGTTTATGTTATACTGAAGGACTGGTACTGGGAAGTGGGAACTGGGTTTGTACCGAAATAACCTCTGGTGGAAGTTTAAAACATGCATTTTCCACCAAAGAACCATTTTAACTATGGAGCTTTAGTCGTGTATACAATCACTAGGCAGCTTAACTTTTATAGCATTAACTGTTAAGACCATGCATGCAATGTCATAAAATAAACTCTCAGATTTTTAGGCTTGATGGTGCTGGAGTGTTCATTAAAATTATAATGATAGCTTTTTTAAAAAATAACTCGAGCTCCATTGTTACATTTGTAATATGAATATTAATATATTATCAAACACATGCCCACTCTGAAATAGAGGTAGAAGACAAATAATTAGCAAACACATGCCCATTCAGAAATTGATTCAAATGGCAGTGTAAAATGCATATTTATATGTAGTTCTAGCCTATATACCTTTACCTGTGATGTACATGCATACTGGAATTGTTGCTTACACTGCATAATTTTGGAGTTGGTGCAAGTGAAAGACTCTTGATAATCTATTAAAGATATAAATGATGCTTTGATAAAAAAATTACCTGACTAAGAAGTTTTGGCTTGTCATCAGCTGAAAAGGTGATTTCATGCATTGGCCTATATAGTTAGCAGGAAGGGGCTTAATATGAAGCTTGGCAATGACTATAGCATATCAAAACTTAAAATGACAATTACATACCTAGAAGATTTTGTAGATGCATTTGTTGCACTATCCCTGTCTTGAGCATGATTTTTTTTAGTATCGATTGCAAGGGATTCAAGATTTGGTGAAGAACCAAATGCAGGAGGTGGATGAATGCTGTATGGACAAAGATAGTATATAAGTAGCCTCGCTAAATATCAAAGAAACAACTGCACGAAAGCAGAGTAAAAAAATACTTATTCACCAAAAGATCAGACCTTTGGACAACCTCCTTTTTTGGAGAACTTGAATCAATAGAATCATCTGTGTGTCCATTTGAAGCAGGAGAAACCTTCGAATGAGCAGCACGTATATGTGTTACATACCAAAAATCCATTAACATCAGACTTCTTCAAACCAAATTACTTCTTGAGGGTGAACCCTTTTACACATAAAATAAAGCAATAAAGATAGCCAAATCTATAGAAAAAATATTTGTGCATTGTGGAAAAATGTGACAATTTGGAATGTCACCTCATGGACTGACATATTAAGACTCGTACCTAATCTTTCATACGCAAATTCACAAGTCCACGGAACAAGTAAAATATAATAATATGACAATAAAAGCTCACAACTGGATATTTTACTAGAAATATAGCAGAACACATATCAACTGAATCATTATAATCAGTTGTTGAAATTCAACAAAACGTATCATTGCAAGCCAATGATAAGAGTATTTAAATGTGATGTCCTTGGAACTCTGAAAAGCTGCAATTTGATGAAAACTTATAGTGATGAACAAACTGTTCTATCTTCATGGAAGTAAGAAAGCAATTATGATCACTAATACAAAAATAGCTGATTCAAATTTGCCAATTGATTTAGAAAATTACAAACAGAAGTCCTGTTTATTACATAGATACCAGAGTAAAAATTTACCAAGCTCATGAGAAATCAACACAGATGACTGTTTATGGAAATGCACAGAATTTTTTGATTAGGTGTGCTAACAATATATCAAATATTTACTGCCACTGAACCCTTAGGACCAACAAATGAATTCTAAAGTTGTTTCAAAATTGACTCACCTGCACTAGACGAACATCAAATACAGGTCTATTAGCAGGATCATGGGCTTCAAGAAGTAACTTTTTATGCGTGAGAACATCTTCCGCCCTTTCCACATTCACATCCAACGCATACCTTCATATCCAAATATCATATCCTTAACATGGTCATAGTTTCAATAGATGGCGTTAACAATTAGGCTAAAAACAAGTTTATGCACAACAATCCAAATGAAAACAAGAAACACAAAAACAAATATAACCAACCATCACACAACCTGAATCTCAAACAAATTACACCAATTCCCATTTATCAAGTTCAAACAAAAACCCCTAGCTCATAAATTACCCATATCAAAATACAAGTAAATCACAACTCTATCAAACAGAAACCATGAAAATCCAAACTTTAAAACAAAAACCAAGCAATCCTATCCCCAAATAAAAAAACAAAGCAAGACTCCAATTAAACAAAACAAACACAAATCGCATAAATTCACCACTAAGAAAACACATTAAAACAAACATCATCTAGCCCATTAACACATGTAAGAACAAGAACATATGCATAGAAAAACATGTGTAGGAGTAAAAAGTAAAGTACCTAGTGGGTAGTCTATTAAAGTGAGCCCAAAGCTGATCATCAAAATCAGAATCTTGAGCTTCAGGATGATTAGAATCTTTAAGCCTCCAAAGAACCTCATTATAAACTTCAAGTTTCATTCTTTCTTGTCTACTATTCACACCCATTGATTCCACCACTCTACTACTACAACTCTCGTTGTCTTCCATCACCATCCTCTCTCCCTGATTTCTCTCCCAATCTCTCTCCCTATCTCTCTCCCTGGGATATGCAACAGAAAAATTGAGGGTAGAAACTAAACAGAAAACACATCAATCAGACCTATTAATACACTTATTTGCATTATACATACACACAAATGCTGTGTGTATCTCTCTGTGCGAGAATGTAAGTATGTGTGTGTATATACTCCACCACCACCTGTTAATATATGTACTCTCCCCGTTTCCCCTAGGTCCAAGATTTTTTTTTAAATTGGTTGTATTTTTTTATGAATTATATTTACTAGTTTAATATTCTTAATTGTATTCTTTATTCGCATAATACTGTTATGATATTTAATTAAAAGGGATTTTAAAGCAGGCTGTTGTTCATAAGAATGTTGCTGTTTGAAGCATTATAAGGGGCGTTTGGTCGTCAGGCACTTAAGCTTGCTTAGGAGTAGGATTTGCCGATTATTTTTTTGTCAAATGATTTGCTACCGTCTTATTAAAATTTATTTTGTGTCAAAGGACAAATCACGACTAATTTGGGAATATAATCAAATCTAGTATACAAATTAAATATTGACATCTTTTATTTGAGTTTTGATATAATATTTGAAATATCTTAAAATATTAAATCAGTTTTTTTACTAAATTAGTGATTATTATACAAGTATTAGTTGTTTCGTAGATTAAACAATATATCATATCGATATCATTTAATAACAAAACGTGTACAAATTATTTGTGTAAGGAATATATGTTATAATATTCATAGCAATTAGATAAAGATATTTTATTTTATTATTGAATAATAAATCACGACATAAAAAAAATTCAATAAATTATTGATTTAGAATATAAAACTTACAAACTAAATTAAAATCAAGAATAGAACTAATTAATTCTTGGTAATTAATTATTCCTCCCTCTGGTTCTTTATATACGGCACCTTGATTTTTTGCACATTATTTTAAGAGTTTTGATCACATATTTAAAATTAATATTTTTAAAATTTTCTTTTTCTGAATAATAATATTTATGTTATATTTTTATTCAGAAAAAGAAAATTTTAAAAATATTAATTTTAAATATATGGTCAAAGCTCCTAAAATAATATGCAAAAAATCAAGATGCCTTGTATAAAAGACCGGAGTAGTAAGCTTAATACTGAACCCCGAGCGTAGCCAAACAGTGTGCTGTGTCATGCAAACGTGGATACTTAAAATGCGAATCAAATTATGTTCATCCCCTTCTTACAAAATTATTATTGTTACTACTTACTTTGTTTAGATAGTACTGTATTATCTTTAGAACAAGCTAATAGAAAGTAGTAATGCTGTTTGTTTGTGAATCTGCGGCCTAAGCAAATTCCACTTCAACTTCTACTCTTCAGATCACAGATGCAAGTAACGGATGTGTTTTAGTTGCTAATTTACTATACTGGGAGAGGTTATTAATGAATTCAAACGCTCAAATAGATTATGTTTTTAACAATTCGAACATAAAATTTTGTTTGTAAAATCTTATTGTTTGATATTAGTTTTATATGGTTTGATTAAAAAATTGAGTACATCTTGGATGGTAACTTCATTCCTGGTGGTGATGTAGCAGTGATTAATGGTGGAGTTATGGGATTAAATCAGTTAATAATTTTGAACATTAAACTAGGGGATTTATTTGATTGGATTTTAATGGATTTTTTTTAATTTACGGATTTAATGAATTGGGTGTGATTTTAATTTTTCAAGGATTTTTGATAAAAGTGTCATGGAATTGATATGGATTTTTTAGAATTTACGTACAATACTTAAAAATTTCATGGATTTTGATGGTATTTCAAAAAAATTAAAATATATTGATAAATCTCACAAAATCCATCATTTTATGAAATCCAAAAATCAACATCCATTTTATACGCATAATATTTTATTTACTCTTGTGTCTAAGCAAAGCAAAGACTTTCCTTTGGTTAGATTTGCTTTTTTCCTTTATATTTTTTTATTTCTCTTTCTTTTATGATACACACGCTTTTATTATTGTTTTATTAATTATTATTGAATATACAATCTTTTAGGATTAGTTTTGTAATATCTATAATCTTTTTACATGTCGAGAATCAAGAAGAGGCTCATGGAATTGACAACTTATGTGTTATTTGTTTCGTTTGTTTCTACCTTTAGGCTATTTGAAAAATATTTTTATGTGTATGACATTCTCACGTTATAAAAGGACGAAGCTGTACCGAAGAATCAATATTTCTAGTAAGGAGAGATTTAATACATGTGATTTTTTTTTTTTTATGGATATTTTTCTTCTCATTCATTAGAATGTTATGGTCTAAATGTCTCGAGATATACTGCATGATTTTCGGATTATGATAAACTTAAAGAAAATCCCTTATCATGATAATACAATTCATCTACGAATATATATGCCGATTTATTTTTTATTTCTCTTTCTTTTATGATACACACGCTTTTATTATTGTTTTATTATTGAATATACTATCTTTTAGGATTAGTTTTGTAATATCTATAATCTTTTTACATATCGAGAATCAAGAAGAGGCTCATGGAATTGACAACTTATGTGTTATTTGTTTCGTTTGTTTCTACCTTTAGGCTATTTGAAAAATATTTTTATGTGTATGACATTCTCACGTTATAAAAGGACGAAGCTGTACCGAAGAATCAATATTTCTAGTAAGGAGAGATTTAATACATGTGATTTTTTTTTTATGGATATTTTTCTTCTCATTCATTAGAATGTTATGGTCTAAATGTCTCGAGATATACTGCATGATTTTCGGATTATGATAAACTTAAAGAAAATCCCTTATCATGATAATACAATTCATCTACGAATATATATGCCGATTTATTTTTTATTTCTCTTTCTTTTATGATACACACGCTTTTATTATTGTTTTATTATTGAATATACTATCTTTTAGGATTAGTTTTGTAATATCTATAATCTTTTTATATATCGAGAATCAAGAAGAGGCTCATGGAATTGACAACTTATGTGTTATTTGTTTCGTTTGTTTCTACCTTTAGGCTATTTGAAAAATATTTTTATGTGTATGACATTCTCACGTTATAAAAGGACGAAGCTGTACCGAAGAATCAATATTTCTAGTAATGAGAGATTTAATACATGTGACTTTTTTTTATGGATATTTTTCTTCTCATTCATTAGAATGTTATGGTCTAAATGTCTCGAGATATACTGCATGATTTTCGGATTATGATAAACTTAAAGAAAATCCCTTAGATAATACAATTCATCTACGAATATATATGCCGATAAAAAAATTATAATTGTTAAATATTATAAAATTTTATTAAATTTCATATGACAAGATTAAAATTTAAGATGAATTTACTATTCATTTAAATAGTAGTAGAAATTTGTTTCTAATTATTTAACTATAGTAGTAGAAATTTGTTTCTAATCATTTAACTTTAATACAAGATGTAGTATCAATTTCAAGTCTGAAAGTGTTTTGAATACGAATCGCTCTGTCCAATTATTTAATTTAGTTATAAGTTTATGGATCTACTTCTGGCTTGTCTGGTTTGTTTCAATAGTTTTGAGGTCTTTCTGGTGGGAGGTCAATTATTGAGAAAAGTAAGGAGTAGTTCATGCGAGAAATGTGAATAAAAATAAAGGTGATGCTAAATTTTTAAGGTTGAAAATGAACAGTGGAAGGATAAGAGGAGCATCAGATATTTTACAAGTACAAATATTTGCAGCCTTGCAGGCAAAGTAGATTGTGACGTTGTTGTATTATCTTCCCAGGGTTTTGCAACAACCATGGTCCATGTGGTTCTTCTCTTTCGAACATTTTTGACTTTTGATATTAATATGTGCCCGGTCTCGCCAAAAAACATATTAGATTCAAACAATATACAGTAAAAACTCTATAAATTAATAATATCGGGACCGGAGAAATTTATTAATTTAGATTGTTATTAATTTATCCATAAATTAATAGTTATTAATTTAAAGAGTTTTTAACCGATTATATTGTGCATACCAAAGAAAAAGACAAATTAGTCTATTTCTCTTAGAAATTACATTGCAGCGAACCTTGGGAATCAATGTAAATTAGTAACTGTGTTCATATATATTGGAAATCAATAACGACAACATAAATTCGTAACGTTCATATATAATGGAAATCAATAATGACTTTTGAAGTATTGTACAGTAAATGTAATATATTTCAATCGAGTGTAATATTTTTTTTTAATTTCTATGAATTATTAATTTATGATTTTCTTGGGACCGAAATTTATTAAGGGATCTTCCGAAAAATTATTATCTTATTATTTTATCGAGTTTTTCAATTTTTTTATCTTGGCCCAAGTCGGGACCGGACATATTTATTATTTTAGGGAGTTTATTAATTTACCGAGTATTAATTTAAAGAGTTTCTACTGTAAATATTAAAATGTTTTTAGAACATGAAATCTAAATATATATTTGAGATTTACACGGAGAATCGTCAAGGACTCAAGATACATTAGTATCTTAAAATAAGTACATTATAAAATTAGTTTATAGGATATACAAAGAGTCATGTGCACAACTTTTACATGCACTCTTCAAAGGAATGTATTTAATTTAGATTTTAAATAATCGCCAAAGATAATACTCCTCCCCTGAGACCTGAGTTCTATATTTGGAGATTGTCTTTTTGTTTAATAAAATTTTTCTTTTGGTTGAAATTTGTTCGCAATTTATTTGAGTTTTATTTATTCTCGTTGTGAGAGTTTGGTGTGTTTTGGTGTGATTTGATGTCCGCGACGTTAGATCTGCCGGATTGTCATGGCTTTGATTCGGTGATGGTATGAAATTGCAACTACAATCGATAGCTCAAATTGGTTTTGGTGAAGGTTCTAGTGAAGGCAATACATGTATATATATCAATTTCAACAAATCGTCTGATTGTGTCTTTGTAAAAACTAAATTAATCAGTGATATAATCTGTTTTATGTTATTCGACTCGATTGTTCTTGTAGATGTCATATGGCTTGTCATTGTTGAACTAATTCTTTGAAAAGAAAAAAAAAAGACGTTTGGCCTCTCCGTGCACCAATATACATTACGTGGGACTGAGGGAATACTTGACATGAGGACAGTCCCGAATTAACAGGTTCAGGTTCAGTTTCACCCAAATACAATCTTCATTATCTACTCCAATGTGTAGGGACCTATGACCATTCTTCCACCTTACAAAAACTTGCTTTCTTAGAAAAGACCGGAGTATTTTAGTAAAACCTTCAAGAATAAGTGAGTGTTTGTTTAACACTTATAAGTCCAGCTTCTGAGATTATAAATTAAAGCATTTATTTGTACC
The DNA here is from genome assembly GCF_001625215.2 of Daucus carota subsp. sativus. NCBI lineage: Eukaryota > Viridiplantae > Streptophyta > Magnoliopsida > Apiales > Apiaceae > Daucus > Daucus carota. Next base: position 17,175,029 of record NC_030386.2, read on the forward strand.
GTTTGTGTAATAAGTTAAGAAGCATTTATAAAAAGTTAGAAATGCTAGTTTTTATTTCAGGGTTTCTACTTATTTCTCAAACACTTTAATCATTTATAAGTCTTATATTGCTTCTAACTTCTACTCCATTCATTTATTTTAAGCAATAAGCACTTATATTAAGCTCAACCAAACGCCCCCTAATTCACCTTTTCAGCTGACTTTTATCTAATTACCCTGCGGTTTTGTACTCGTACAACTCTTCTTTTAATTTTTTTGTTTGGCAAAATCTGGGTGTTATACGAGTCTTAAATGATACATGAATTTTGGACGGTTGAATATAATAAAATTCCGTAATGTCCAACAATTTTTTTCTTAAATTAGATAAATAATCAATTCAGTAATTAACAGGAAAAATCGCATAAAGTAACTACTTATTTAAGTTGTTTTACAAAATCGACGGTTATAAAATGTGTTTTTGTATAAGTATTTCCAAAATCTTTTGTTTGTTGATTAGATATATAATCAATTTAACGGTTAATGAAACAAATTAACAAAATATATAAATACTTATTCTAGTTGTTCAACAAAATCAACAATTATAAAATTGTGTGTTTATAGTAGGTTTTACTGACACACATATTCTGGGACTGCAGGACCCCATATATTTTACTGATTTTGCAAGTCCCTTTACTTCTTTGGACTAGTATTCCTTTTTCATCAAGTAATAATCTTTCTGTGATTTATTGATTTCTAACCGTAAATATTTTTTGACCCACTCCTGCGAGATGCTTGTTCTCCTCTTTCACGAGAGATGAATAAGAAAAGCGGGATTTAAAAGGTTGGACATGTATAATTTATCAAGTGCGAACTAAAGATATTTAAACTGATACTGTCTATTTTCTGGAAATAGAAACTGCAGATGAACACGACCCATTTTTAGCCCATAACGTATAGTTTCTGATTTTCAGTCCAGATCCATTTACTTCTTTTCCTTGTACACTGATAGGACGCATACTGATAAACGAAACGGATAGCCCGTGACTATTTATCTATACAAAAGTACTATTTATTCATGAGTGAAAAATAATTGTTTGTTTATGTATCTAAATAAATTTATCAGTAATTTACAATTTATTAGATATAAAATTGGTTATATGATATTAAAATCACAAATTATTTCATAAAATAAACATATACATTTTTGTGAAATTAAATTCAAAATAAAAATATATTATTAAAATAAATTTGGACTCTTATTTAGATCCCTTGTGTCACCCGATAGTATCATAGATCATGTCAATGCATAGGAAATGATTGCATTATGAATTTGTCATCTAACTAACCTAGAGCAACACAACACTAATCTATATAATAATTCTTAAAGCATGAGTCATTTTTTAAGGTTGTTTTAGTAATTTCACATTCTCTTGGATCAACCCGTTAAGTTCCGGATCGACCCAGCAGTTTTCTCATTCAAATTAACACTATGAAAGCATATTTCGGGTTTTTATGCGACCCACCCGATTTCCATTGGATATGCAGCATGTTCCTGCCATATCAAGAGCGTTGCATTTAATGCTGTTCCTTCGATCATGCCATTCATTACGCTTTTTGTATGACAAGTCTAATTATTTTTTGTATGTTTTCAAAATAAAATTTATAACTAAATTTCAGTATATTCTAAAAGGAATACAAAAAATCATATGTGACACAAAACAAATGATGTCCCAATCATAATGAGATGAGATTTTTGGTATGTTATCAAACAAATTTTTATATAGAAAATTATGTTTACTGATATTATTGACAAGAATATCCATTAGTGATACGGTATTTTTATTTGTGAGTTCCTTTTCATTGAAAAGAATATCAATCATCAGTGATCTTCTTCAACAGTCCTTCTAATTTAAATATTTGATATCTTTGTTATTATCAATTAGCACGACAAAATTATCAAATTATGAGCTGCTTCTACTCTAAATCTTTCTTTACATATCTTTATACAATTTAGTTGAAGCAGCTGTGATATCCTTCCGATTGAATACAGAAGAAATGCATGATCAGACATGCAAAATCAGTGGCTTTGACCGTGTTTCCTCCTTTAATACATCAATGCTATAAATAAAGATGCAGAATTGTCATCTTTCTCCAAGGCTCCTGCAGGACACGCCAATCATACAGGTTGTGTTTTCTTTTGTCACAGTTACTATGTTCTTGAGTGCTTTCTTTCATACACATTCCTCAATGTGCTGACCCTGTATTTTTACATATATCTCTTCTAGTGATGAGCTTCCACGAACATATCTTCTCTATTGACACAAGTAAGCTGACATGGACACTAGAGGTGAGGGTTACAAGGATGTGGCCGACACTTGATAATCAAGGCAACGTTGTTAGGCACAATATGATTCTTCTGGATTGTTTGGTAAGCGTCTTCTTCCCTTTTTTTGCATGGTCGAAGTGTTGCTTACATTTGAAAACTGTCCCAAATTTGATGGACATGCACATTCACGCAATTGTAAGGCCAGAAATTGCACCACTGTCCATTCTAGAGGAACTTATTGAATCTGATGATCCAGAGTACAAGCCACGTTATGCAGCAGGTATGAACAATTTTATACATTATAATACCTTATGTACTATATCAGGTAAACAATATATTGATGTTTCGAGCAGACGTGGTGGGAGTTCTTCATGCGCTACAACCTATCCGGATTATAAGGTCAAGTAATATTGACAAGCATGTCGTCCGTTTCTCTATATCCGATGGCAGGTTTATTTTTTTCGAAAGCTCTATCACGTGCTAATTACTATCATTTTCTGTCAACTATACTATATTGGACGAATTAAGTTTTTCACTGTAACATGTAGTGATTCGTTTGGGTTTTTACAAGGATCTCAATCCCGGTTCATTTCTTAGGGCCACCAAACGAAAACACTGAATCACTATACGGCCATGATCTTCAGAATTAGATAATAGTTATTCTTGCATGTGTGAGAATTAATTGTTTCGAAGGTAAACATCTTTCACTCTTGAACTTTATTTTCAATCCATATATGATTCGTTGATCACATTCATGGGTGTAATGATCTGTCACTATTTTCAAAGAGAATCCACATCACCAACTTGCCTGGCTCAAAGATTTACATTAATCTCCAATATCATGATGTTACTGAATTGAGGCAGAGGTTCAATAAGTAATTTTTTTTAATTAAAAATTTATTTCATAAATTGTTTCATAAATATCACAATATCACTAATATAAAAAATCATCATACTAAGTCGTGTTGTTTTCATGTCTTAGGTTGGCAGAAGATGAAGACCATAATCCGTAGATAAAAATCTGCAATCGCACGTTATCTGCTTCTATATAAGATTACATTTCTTGAGTCCTAGAATATTTCTATAGGTTGCCCTTTTAAATTAAAAATAAATAGATTATCATTTTGTTAAGGAGTTGTGATGATTTTGTTTCCTTTGAATAAGGATATTTACCCAACGTATTCTTAATCACAATCTTCATGTAACAGTTTATCAACAAATCTATTGGAGATACATTGTTTATTTTAATATTTTAATTATCAATTCCAGGTTCGTTGTAATTGTTTCTCTTATTTTGTTCTCCCATAATATGGGCCTTGATTTTATCACCTCATCCTACAATATAATTGATAAATTTCAACTAAGTCACTAAGATTGATACAAAATCTTCCTCTCCTAAATTATAGCCCATGATCAAATAATATATTTAACATATCAATTATCAAAATGTCCACATCAAAAATTTATATTTACTTATAAGTATTTAATTCTATAATATATAATATATAATTATTTATATTTATTTATTTATATAAATATTTGACGTATATATGTATTTATTCCTAAGACTAATTTTTATCGAATTGAAGGTGACTTAACACTTGATCATTGCTATATTTATTTGCTTTAACTTTTCAAGTACGTTTTCAATATAGAAAAAAAAAGGTACTTCTACACGTTATTTTTAATATTTTTAATAGGTAAAGTTTATATCGAAGAATATAAAGTTTATTGTAATAATTATAAAAAAAAATAATTTTAACTCAAATATGTTGAGGATTCTCATAAATCCATTTGGAGAAACATATGATCAACTTAATTATGATTATTGATCACTAATATACATATATCCATATCCATATTCCAGATTTGTTGAAAAGACACCACACACATGACTTCTAACGACCAGATTCATTGTATCTTTCTATCGCACATGTTTTTTTTCTACATTTTAGGCCTTAATTTTAGCACATCAACCTAAATTTTTTTCATAAACTTCAAGCAAATCATTGAATTTTATAATCGATCTTCTTCTCCGAAATTATGGTCGAAGATTAGAAATCGAGATAATCTGAAATGTTATCACAAGCGTGAATTATAACGACCAGGTTCTTTTTTTAATTCTATCACCTATGTTGTTGTCTTACATAATAAGCCTTGATTTAAGCACATCATCCACAAAAAAATAATTGACAAATCATTGTATTTGATAATGCATCTCTTTCTCCTAAATTATAGCCAAAGATTGTCCCTTGAATGATAACTAAATTAGAGAGTTAGAGGACTAGATCAGGTTATATATCTTACGATAAATTATTCAAAAATAAATATAAAATTTCCTAAAATTTTAAAATTCGAGATATATTTTACAATTTCTCTTCAAATCAAAATAAGATTCTAAGTTGGTTTTTTTCGTAATGCGCGGTTTTACTATGTTTGTCTTTTGAAAGTTGAACTTCTTGCTTTCAATTATCATGATGGATCTTTATTATACCTTTTTTTTCTTTGGTAGCTATGTTTGCATATCTCGAATAAGTTAGAGATTAGTGCTTACTAGTTGCAAAACAATGGTGACAGCTACGAAGTATGCATATTCTGTAATTTGAACTCCAAAATTGTTATATTAGTTTATTAAATTTTATAACTCCAAAAATGTGATTTTTATAATCATGTTATTGTCCTACGGCCTTGATTTCACCACATCATCGACAAAATAATTGATAAACTTCAACAAAATCATTGTATCTAATAATGCACCTTCTTCTCCTCAATTATAGCCCAAAATTATGTACACGTGTATATACACTTTACTGATTGTAAATCATCTCTCGAATCATGCACTTGCATCATTTAAACACTTGCATCATTTGAAAAGCTATGATATAAATATAGGTATCTTGGTATTTATTTTTCATCGATCATCTGTAATTATCTTATATTTTCTACAAAAATTCTTTAAGCTGATCTTTTTCTTTGCTATGGAGGACCATCAATATATTGCATTGGTCAACGAGTCCCAGACAGATTGGATCATAAAAGCACGAGCAACACGAATTTGAGCAGCGAAAAGACAAAATGGTGACATTAGTTTGCATCATTTGATTGTCAGGTATGATATGTGCTGATACGGTTTTTTCATAAATTATTTATTATTTATATGTGTTATGCGTTATTCTATACAAATTATTTTACAATTACAGAACAATCACGTGAGTGCCACTGTTAGGCCGAATGTTTGGGAATTGTTTCGTGATATATTTCGCGAAGGCGGTTTATACCTTATAAACAAGATGGTTGTGCGACCGGCATTTGGTTATTATCGGCCTGTGAGTTCGGAAAAAAGGATCATTCTACTTCCATCAACCGTGGTCACTGTGTTGAGCGATGATGGTGTGATTCCGGATCATAAGTTTGAATTTGTTCCTCTTCAAGATCTGAATCCGTATTCAGTCGATCCTTTACAGGAACATACAACAATTTTTTCACCAGGTTGTTTTACTGTAGTAAGCATAAAAATTACATTTTATGATATTGTAACACGAATTTATAAATATTAAAATTTCATGATTAGTTAATTATTACAATTGGTTTTGACTGTGATGATATGACAGTTTAAAAATTATTCTGCAGACATATTGGAGTTCTTGAAAACCTTCAACCAATACAGACTCTTCAGACCATCCATGTTCCGAGAGAAGTTGTAAAGTTTGTAGTCTCTGATGGAAGGTAGTATCTATGTTCTATGTGTTATTATGTTACCGATACCAGTAGCAATAATCAGGCAATGATAATTATGTTATATGTTCCATATGTTGTGTAATTATTTAAAATTATATAAAATTATATATTTTACAATTGTGTAAAAATATATATTTATATAATTATATAACATAACAACATATATTAATATAATATATGATTTAAGAAATAGAAAGTGGAAGTTGTGATTCACACTAATCCTTAATATTGTTAATCTTTAATATTGTCACAGTACCAGACACCTGGTAAGCTTTTCTGGGCCACTTGATGCAAACACGGAGCAACTGTATAATCATCCGCCTACGGAATTGCCGAGGATTCTAATAATATCAAGTATTAGGATTACCAACATCATGGGTATCAATTAGAAAATTACTGCTAAAAATTTTCGCTGGGTGATGCAATTATTCATATAAACATCTATTTCGCTGTATTTTCCAAGTAAAATGTGTATATCCAATTTACCGTATTCGCGTATATACATCGATCTCGATCTTTCAGAAGTTTTCTACTTCAAGCAGAGGTAATTCTTTACTATTCAAATTGTTTGTTTTTCTATAAGTTGTTAGCACTTCATTAGTGTGTAATGGTTTGCGTTTTTTTGGTACTTCAATTGTTATTTTCAGGTTGGTGATGGAAGGATACCAGCCTCCGTTCTTTCACGGATGAATGATGATGATCAATGTCAAGAGATTTAGAGATTTTAATGTGTAATTCGAAACAATCTTTTTGATTATAACAATAACGGTTTCTTATGCTTATATTCAGAAAATTACTGCATCTAATCTTTCGTTAAACTGCTTCAAGGTTATTTTTAAATTGTATTTTTGTATATTTAACACCTTAATTTTGTCAATAAAAAAAATTGCATAAATATAATGCCAAGTCATTAGTTTTATGTACTTTGATTACTCATACAATAGCAAGATTACTCATTGCAATATGAATTTTATATGAGTAACAAGATTTAAAAAATTATAGCCCATGATCAAATAATATATTTAACGTATTAATTATCAAAATGTCCACATCAAAATGTATATTTATTTATAAGTATTTAATTCTATAATATATAATATATAATTATTTATATTTATTTATTTATATAAATATTTAACGTATATACGAATTTATTCCTAAGACTAATTTTCATTGAATTGAAGGTGACTTAACACTTGACCATTGCTATATTTATTTGCTTTAACTTTTCAAGTACGTTTTCAATATAGAAAAAAAGTACTTCGACACGTTATTTTAATAGGTAAAGTATATATCGAAAAATATAAAGTTTATTGTTATAATTATAAAAAAATTAATATTAAATCAATTATGTTGACGATTCCCATAAATCTATTTTTAGAAACATATGATCAACTTAATTATGGTTATTGATCACTAATATACATATATTCATATCCATATTCCATATTTGTTGTAACGACACCATGACTTATAACGACCAGATTCATTGTATCTTTCTATGACACATGTTTTTTTTTCCAAATTTTAAGCCTTAATTTTAGCACACTAACCTAAAATTAATTTATAATATTCAAGAAAATCATTGAATTTTATAATTGATATTCTTCTCCGAAATTATGGTCGAAGATTAAGAATCGAGATTATCAGAAATGTTATCACAAGCGTGAATTATAACGACCAAGTTCTTTTTTTATTTCTATCACCTATGTTGTTGTCTTACATAATTAATAAGCCATGATTTAAGCACATCATCTACAAAAAAATAATTGACAAATCATTATATTTGATAATGCATCTCTTTCTCCTAAATAGCCAAAGATTGTCCCTTGAATGATAACTAAAATAGAGAGTTAGAGGATTAGATCAGGTTATATATCTTATGTTAAATTATCCAAAAAAAATATAAATTTACGTATATTTGTTTTATAATATATAATAAATATTTCTTTCATAATATATGATATATAATATATATGGAAAGATTTTTGTACAAGATCTGTCTATTTCTTAGATTGGTTTTCATTGAATTGAATTTGACTTAACAATCCTACCGTTCCTATACAAAACTTATTTGTTTTTTTATTAGAAAATGGTAATTACATTTGTATTTTTTTAGAAAATTATTTAAGGGTCTTATATCTATGCGACCTTTAAATTGACTTTGTGTCCTGGTTTTTCAACAAAACTAATTACCATTTTTTGATATGTAAAATAATATGTTTAAAAAGTTAGATACTCGGATATTGTTTGCAAAATAAATTCTGTGTAATAAAATCCACAGCGATATTGAAATAAAAATGTAAATATTTTTTATACTTTATTTTCGAAATGATTATATGCAGTAGAATATCATCGTGATATAATTTTTAGTGTAAAGATATGTATTTCAAACTACGGAGAAAGATTTATGGGATATTCCCCGTTCTTTAAATGTCATGAGAGATCTTATGACTATAATAATCTAAGTTACAAATTACTTACATTTAAATATGGTTATCAATCATCTTAATTGATCTGATAAAAAAAATAAGATCAATTGCATAAATACCCTTCTAACATACCTGTTAATAACTTCCACAATATTTCATATTTATAAAAACATGTCTATTTCCGGTTAATATCATATCTTGATCGTAATAAATTCTACCTCAAATATTTCTTAATAATGATCATTACAGCAACAATACTTTATCTGCAAGATTATAATATTGCAATGTAGTTAAGAGAAAGTAAATATGTACGTTGTATGTATGTCGTCGACGTACCTTCAAAAAGTCCAATCTAATTGTGATTACAATTAAAAGAGATCATATGCTTCTTATAATCAAAGTCAAAGGGAAAGAGGAGAAACAACTGGCCTCCAATGCGGCAGTCTTGACAACGTCAGCTAGAGAATTAGCAGCTGCTTTATTGGCTTCTACAGGAGCAGTTACTGTTTTTGCTTCAGCAACTCGAACTTCTTTTTTCCCAGATCTCATATATCCTTGGACCCAATTTGTGCAGTCCTAGAAGCAATCATTACTCTCTTATCTATTATCATTGGTCCCATTTAAAATATATGTGCAATTAAATTAACTCTAATTGTAGTAAGAAAAATTATGTGAATTGCTGCAAATATGTAAACTATAACAAATTCTCTTAGTCATATAGTCCTGTAAACTGATAGAAAGTAGTTTAAAACTTAGTCTAACATTAGAATGTAATTAATCTTAGCATTCAGGGAACTAAACAAAAAATTAACTATTTGTAGTTGTATGCTGGTTGTCTTAAAAATAAATATTTGTAGTATATCTATGCATCTGAGCTCACACCATGTACCCTGTAAAATAATAACAGATAAAATTATATATATATATACAAACATCAATAATTTTTATGTCTTCATGCGAAACCAATAGTTCTAACAAATTACACTGAAGAGACAATCAAACTACAGCTGGTATAAACCCTCGAAACTAATAATCCTATTTATTAACAATTAGCTTACTATCTAATTTTTTATACCATGTAACAAAGCTGATTATAACAGGCTAGTAGTGTAGAAGTTTGAGTGACAATAGAACAAACCTGTCTACCTTAGAATAACTTATGAGTTGAAGAAATTCTTTGTGAATCTGACTTTAGAGCAACCTACGCAATAACAGATCATAGTTCCATTAGCCAAACTATACTCAAAGGTTGTTGTAAGTATGCAATTTAAATCACCATTGTTTATATGCATATATATATATGAATGCATCTGGTATTAGGAGCAGTTTGTATGAGTTGTGTGACACGGGTCGCTGGAAACAAAGTCCTGCATATATGAATATCAAATTTGATTAGCAACACACGAAAATATGTATAGTTTTCAAAGGCAGTGTGGACGCTTAGATATAACTAAAGATGTCCCGCATAAATTCAACACAAAGAATTTATATACATATATCATAGACTTCTAGGTGAGCTTTATGCTATTCTTTTTATAAAATTGTAAACTAAAATTGTCCGATGGTAGACTCTAGTCAAATCTATAAATATCCTAATTTGATTACCATAAACATTGATGCCTATTGACATAGACTCTACAGTGTACTAATACATTGAATATTTTGCGCAACATATTAAAACTATAAAGAGCAAAATATACATACATATGAAAGTGATTCTGCTAATAATTAATCCACTTAACAGTGAAATAATAATTCAGTGCAATGGGAAACACTACTGATGAGGAAAAATAAGTGCAAAAATAATAATTAATCATTCAAGAAATCATGTGCCTCGGTGTCTGGGACTATTTGGAAAAACTTACAAAATCTTTGTCGGCAGACCCATACTTTCCTTGAATCTGTGAACATGAAACTGAGTGTGAACTTTGGGAGGAAATAATTAAGAAAATCGAAGAACCACAAACTTACCTTCAGCGAGAAGTCAGTAATGTCTAACAACAGCAGCCTAGCTCCAAAATAATGAGCTAACGCCTTTGCAAGCATTTGTTGATAAGGTTCTACAAAATCAGATATAGGTAACATGGTGAAATTATTCTAGTGTAGGACAACACATAAAAATTTATCAGGAGACCAACCTGCTGGTCCTGAGAGCAAGATAGTTCGACTTGCTGGAGCAAGGTTCCTTGTGTGCTTTGCATATTCGAAATTCTTTAGATAAACAAATGCAGCACTTGTTAGCAAGACCCTTGTCTGCTCACTGTATTAATGTCAAGAAATGTCTAATTAGCATGATGATTTACAATACAAAAGCAATTTCTAACTATACTATGGTAGTAAGGGAAATATTGACAATTAGAATGAGAAGTCGATGTTAATATACGAATAAGCTAGTATAGGAGGATAATATCAAGTTACCAACACAACACAAAGCTTAAAATACAGAAAATTTTAAGAAAACCTGAGATAATAGGGAAATTCATCGAAAGTGACTTTGCTATCTCTGCAATCAACTATGAGATTGAGCATCTCCTGCTCCATAGCTTGGGGTGTAACAGCGTTTGAAGCGGAATTAGCACCACCAGTCCATTTGCTCACAGTATGTCCCGAAGCCAATACAATCCCGACCCCTATTCCCACCCCCAAAGCTGACATCAGAATGTGCTTCTCCTCCCTCTATAATTACTCTACAAATTTTTCCCTTCTTGAAATCGAGTCTTTAGAATAATAAATAAACAATTTTCCGCAATCAAGTACGAATTACACACTGTGAACAAACAAACAATTTTCTGCAATCATATCAAATTTTCTTACTTAGGGATGGACTCATGGGCACCAAATCCAAGTGCCTGCAAGATTAAAAATAACTTATATCATTCTCTGCACTGTAATTATTAATCCATACAAATAAATATCTTATGTTGCAAACATCGCCTTCTTTAAAGAATGATAAACAATAACTAAAACTCTGCCAAAATTATAATCAATCTGATAGCTCAGTAGATATGATTGTGAGTCTTTGATAGGACCACGGCGTTTGCGAACAACACATGATAAGATATAGTAACAACTGTAGACGCCATAACAATGCTAATATGTTACCAGTATTACCATTACACATATCACATTCATTCGGGGATAAAAGCACCGAAAAGATTGCAATGATAAATGGTGGATATAAGGCACCGAAAAGCATCGTATATATTTGCATACAACTTCAAATATCTACTACCGACAATCATTGATTTTTACCCATGCTTGTTATATGGGAGTTGATATCATGACTATGATTCCCATTAGAGTGCCAAGTATACATCGGAGTTACGTTTTTACCTACATAAAAATTGTATTGTCAAAAAAAATAAGATGTAATAGTCAGGAGCATAGAACTGCAGAGATCTTTGTGGAAGCAATATTGAAATTACTGACTGGACGAAACAAAAGGTTGGAGCAGAGAATGACACCTTTGGTTGTGGTTCCCATAACAAATGCAAGCGGTGAATTACGATGAACAGTAGACAAAGGAGACCGATTGGACCCTGCAAAGAACGAAACAAACGGCAGCTGGTTATAAACTTAAACTATACTGTTATTTCAAAGGAGTGGGGAATACAAAGAAATTAAACCACATATCCCAAATCAATCAACTGGCATCCTACATACACATGAAGAATACATTTCAAAACACACTGGTCTAAAAATAACAAATCCCCAATAATATTGAGTGGTGGTGATGCTGGCCCAACCCACAACGCGTTAGCTCTTAAATAATTTTTCTCACACTTATCAGTTGCAAATATTTTATCTACGAAGAATAACATCAACACTTGCGTATATGAGGAGGTGTCACCTGAGCTATTTTGAAGAGACCCTTCGACAGGGGCAAAATCCGGAGGATTGGTCCTAGACTTCTTGATGTTTTCTGCACGTTTTTGTAAAAATGAATCGAGCGCCCTTCCGCCTGCATATTCTCGGATGCCTGAAACATAAAAAAATGTGAGTTGATGGATAAAACACGTGGTGTTCCCCCAAATAGTTGATTGTTACGAAGAATCACCGGAGAATGCACCATCCGAAGCGTTCTCTTTGTTTCTTTTATGACTTGGCAAATTAAATCCATCAGCCATCGTCAAATACGGATTGACACAAAATAACTATGAAACAACAGTGATGTGGTAGGAATCAACTAATAAACCATCTTCACATCTCAGTTTTTTTATCAAGCTGCGAAATAAGATTTATTCTGACCGAGATCAGTAGTTGAATCCATGGTACATTAATCTTTTTATCACACATAAAACAATTACACCAGAGCCTAGCTATTCGATGAGATCATGACTATGCAAGAAATCTGAATTTTTAAGTTAAACATACAATGCACAGGGACAATTGTCTGAGTTAGTGACTTACCATAGTTCCAGGCAGGATGATTCCAAATTTGAATCCCTGATTTGCTGTCGCAGTAATTGTCCGTGTAAGCCCATTAAGGATTCCTCGAGCAAGGGAAGCCTCAAGATAGAGTTGGGAAAGCTGGGTATATACCGGTTATCAAAAATGAAAACGGGTCATGCATTTAAGTTGTTTAAAGGGTAAAATGCGGGTCAACAGGCTAACCCGTGGGTAAAGATGCTAAACGGGCTGTGCACTCTTTAAGAATATATTGATAATGGTTATTGATCACTGATACACATATATCCATATTTGTTGAAAAGACACCATACACATAACTTCTAAGAACAAGAACTATCAAACATGTTTTTCCTACATTTTAAGCCTTGATTTTAGCACATCAACCACAAAATAATTGATAAACTTCAAGAAAATCATCGAAATTTTATAATTGATCTTCTTCTCCAAAATTATAGTCGAAGATTCTGAATCAAGATTATATAAAATGTTATCACAAACATGAATTATAACGACCAGGTTCATTTTTAATTTCTATCTCCTATTTTGTTGTCTTAAATTATAGGCCGTGATTTATGCACATCATCCACAAAATAATAATTGACAAATCATATTTTTTGATAATGCATCTGCTTCTCCTAAATTATATCCTAAGATTGTCGCTTGAATGATAATCTTACATCAATTGAAACACTTGCATCATTCGAAAAACTCAGATATAAATATAAGTCTCTTGGAGTTGGTTTTTCATTGTTCATCTCACAATACACATCATTTCTTCGGGTTTTCGAAATTTCATATAAAAACTATGATGACTAGCTATGATCCTTTGTGTGCACTTGACAACACTAGGACGAATTGGAATATCAAGGTACGTATTACCAGGATGTGGGCGTCTATATCGACCAAAGAAGGGAAAGACACACTCAAAGGATATAATCTGATTTTACCCGATGAAGACGTGGGTTTTTTCTTTTCTGTTGCTAATCTATTGATCTGTTGTCCTATATTCATTGTTGACTAATATACTCTAATTACGTGTTCATTGTAGAATTTTCATGTTCATGCTTTCGTGTACGCTGATAATTGGATATCTCTTGAAAGAAAGATAAAGCTGGAAGAAGGAGGAATCTACAACATTACAACTTCTTATACCAAAAATGCAACGGGTCATTTAAGGCCTGTCTCTTCAAAGATCTTGATCAACTTCTCGAACAGTACGAGGGTCATGAAGATAGATGAAGATGACTTCACGATACCAATGCATAAATTTGAGTTTGTTGATCTCGGCGGCCTGTTCCCACTTGCCAATTCTTATCCAAAACCAGAAAGTCCTGAATTCTCGACAGGTTACACCTTTCAAAACCATTTTTGGACTTATCTTTTTAATAATGTTTTTATTTTCATTTTTGTTGTTGTTTGATATTCAAGTTCAATTTACAATTCAAGCAGATGTTATTGCGCTGTGAAAGATTACATAAATTGTACTAAAATACCAACTGTGCATGGACCTCGCGATATTGTGAAGTTTGAGATAACCGATGGGAGGTATTTAAATTCCTTTGTAATTAAGAACTCATTTAGTTTTATGATACTCGAACATTATGTTTTCTCTTTAACTTCCGTTGTTTTTTTAATAAAACAGGTACTCGACTAAGGTAACTGTGTGGGGAGATCTTGTTGTCGCAACAGAGGCTGCCTACCAAAAAGCTGTCGTTAAACCAGTTGTTGGCATTGTTTGTAGCGCTAAGCCCAAGATATTTTTAAGTAAGTATGATTTTATAATATATTTTTTCAGCATTGGACTGTGTCAGTACTTAGACACTTTTGTTATATTGATATCATTGATATTATGGTCTGGAAGATGCTGTCCAAATGAATACAATCCCTTCGTCAAAAATCTATATGAATCTTGATACTGATTCAATTACAGCGATGAGGCAGAGGTGCGATTAAATCTATTCTTAGACAATTAAAATCACTAAATCGGATATACAATACCTGTGATTATTCTTTTCTCAACACAGGTTGATACAAGAAGGATATGTTGCCGAAGAAAATGCGTTGACATCACCCGTGGCAAAGCCCGTGTTGGATATAATTGAGACGTTAACTTTGAAGCAATTGGGTGACATAGCTGGCGAGTCGTACAAAAAGGTTTGAACTGTATTGAGTTTATGAATTCTTTTCGTTCATGTAATCTGAACTCATTTTCATGCCTAATGGTGTAAATCTTTATTAATGTAAACTTTGGACAGAAAACTGTGTTTTGTGAGATAAAAGTGACCACTGTTGAACAAGGTAGGAATTGGTGGTATGATAGCTGTGGATGTCAATTTGAAGTTGTTTTGAAGGATGGAAAGCTCTTTTGCGGTGAATGTAAAAAAAATATCCCCGTCGCAGAAAAGAGGTATGGTGAAATATTAACAATTGTGAAAATAAAATGTGTCACGTAATATTGAGATATTATTTATATAATTTATAATTTATATATAATAATCTAAATATTCTGCTACAACTAAAAATTCTGTCAGGTTCAGGATAGTGATACTCGGGGAAGATTCTGATGAGGCGTACAATTTCATCTTGATGGATCGTGCAGGTCGGAGACTTATTGGAACAACAGCAACCAAAATGTTGTCAGACATGATAAAGGTAATACAATATAGAGCCACAAGTGCTGTGTTGTCTGTATTGTGTGAACTACAATTTTCCAGTCAATAATCAATTATTTCTATAAAATCAGGAACAAAAGGTGGATGTCTTTCTTCCGAAAATTGCCGCATTGTCTGGGAAAGTGTTAAAACTAAATTTAGTCTTTTCAGACGATAATATATCGTCAAAAAGTCGTTTATACACTGCAGTAGATGCATATGATCCTAGCCGGTTTCAGGATCAGTGTCATCTACACCGACTTGCTTTACTTCTACTGTTAGAGAAGTAAGTTCAACGTTGAAATCCAACAGGAATCATATATTTAAATCTTAATTAATTCCTAAAATTCCTAAAATAATTTTACTTTTTTACAGGAAAGTTTGGTTGATTTGTCCGTTAGTCATGACACTCCAGGTTCTGCATCTTCTACTTCGAAGAAGATAAAATTGATACACCTCTAATGCATTGGTTATATTCAGATTCAGTTTAAATCAACTTTGTTTAGACTTATTTATTTTACTTACGTTTGCTTTTATTCTGTGCTGGAAATCTGAGTGCCTTTAAAGCTGGATAAATGGCAGACTATTGCATAAGAAGGGGAATTGTTTGAAGTTTAATAATTTCTTGCTCTATTTGCTTTATTAGTATTTGGTATTTGAATTTTGTATTTGGATAAGAGGATTTGGTTGGTTTGCTTGCTTATGAATATTAATTGTTGCGTGAATTTCTCTTGAATATTATGAGACGTCTATAATAACGACTACAACACATGAAGCGACAATAATATAAACTAAAGGTCGAATCACAATATAAACTATAGATTTAGTAGATAAAAAAAAAAGAATAATACCTGTGTGCGTAGCACGGGCAAAGAAAGCTAGTATAGTATCAATATTTAAGAGATTTTGAAGTACGTTACTTAAATCCCAAAATTTTTTGCGACATTTTATTTAAAATCCGCATAAGATAGAAATCATATATAATTCATCAAAATTCATAAATTATATAAAATCTAAATTGAATAAACTATGTCTGTCATTTGTATCGTAATAGTCCTTTTTATCGTCGTAAGAGCAACTCCAATCAGCCCACATCTGTTAGCAATATCCTATGTGGCAGGCCCATTTAGCTATTGAGATAGAAAAGCACCAGCTCCAACCCTAGTCTGTAACTAATAATTTTTTTACATAACCCATCTGCTTATCTATATATGTCAAACGCGTACAGATCTGTAAGAGCATTCCACCTCATCTCCCTCCACTGCCAATTCTCTCCCGCCCCTTTTTCCCTCCAATTGCAATACCCTAAACTATTTTCCCCCCAATTTACCTGATTATCTTTCTCTAGCCCAGAAGCCAAAACCATAGTTGATCTCATTTTTTTCAAGGTCATGGAGGCAACTTTTATAGATTTACTTAACAACGGGACATATGATGTTGAAGAAATATTTTCTCAATCATGTCAGCAACAAGAGCAATCAAGCCGCCAACAAGAGCAAGTGAAGCCCAAGAAAGGCCGTCGATCAAAAAATTTTACTATGGAAGAGGATATGCTACTCATATCTGCTTGGTTAAATGTCAGTTTGGATCCAGTGCAAGGTACAAATCAAACGCAACTAACCTATTGGAATAGGATCGGGAACTATTTTGATGAGCACAAAAATTTTTCAAGTGATCGTACTCCAACTTCTTTGTGTAACCGGTGGTGTGCGATTCAAACATTGGTTAGTAAATTTATTGGGTACTATAATCAGATCAACGGAAGGAATCAAAGCGGCGTGACTGAACAAGACAAGGTACTATAAATTTTAATATGCTTAAGGTCCGAAAATGCTATATGTTGTTTTAATCTGCTGGTGGCCTGGTGCTATTCTAGATTGGCGTGGCTATATTAATCTGCTGGTGCATATGTGTGTAGTTTATAGGATACTATAATCAAATTAATGGTAGACTAAATTGCATATTGTTATATGGTAAAATGAATGAATTGCTTGACATTGTTGGTTGAGAAGACAGAGGTATGAATTGTGTATACTTTTCATGTTTGGTTGTAAACCAAGTATTCTGGGCACATATGAGCCCCAGATTTAGCAACTTTGTTGTAGCGCAACTAACACTACACAATTGCCAGATTTACTGGTATTTAAGAAATAACAATTGGTAACATAAAAAAAGGCAAAAAGTATAGTTTTTGTTAACAGATGAATGCTTTAACTTGATAAGATAAAAAGATAACATTAATTAGAAAGAAATTAGACAGAGCTTTAGTATATATAATTTAAAGCTCTTTTAGTATCAACTTATAATCATGTTTCAGGTTGGACAAGCAATGCAGATGTATGAGACTATGATGAAAGTTCCATTTCCTTTTATGCGTTGCTGGATGGAGTTGCGAAATTCACCAAAATTTGCATCAAATATTACCAAAAAAAGCAAGGCAGCTACAAAGGATAATCATTCATCTTCGCAATCAACTGAAAGTCCAGTGAGTTCCTCTGCAGAAGCATCCGAAGAAGGGATGGAGAGACCAATTGGCAGAAAAGCTGCTAAGAAATTAAAAAGATCCAGAAACGAAGCAACAGATGATGAATTTGTTGAAATTTTTAAAAAGATGAAAGAAGAAGCGCGTCTCACTGCAAGTTCAAGAAACGAATCAATCAATAACATCATCAAGATGGAGGAGGAAAGGCAAGCACGAGAAAGAGTACAACTAGAAATTAACAAAGCAAAAGAGGAACGAGAAAATCAAATTTATGAAGCTTCTATATTGGCCATTGACACAACTGTGATGGATCCTCAACTTGCTCGATATTATCAAGCTTTGAAAGATAAGATTTTAAGTAAGGTTCTGTAACTTATGTTTTGTGTACTATGACTGGATTATTAAGTTATGAATGAACTTTATTAAGTTGTTGTCTTCTGAGTGATATACTTGTCCAGGAGAAATTATATGGTTTATACATAACAAATAAGCAATAAAAAATATAAAGAAAATGCGAAAGCAAACATTCAAAGCAAATTACAAATAAAATAAATAGTGCAAATTACAAAGAGCAAACAAACACCGCAACTCCCAGCTTTAGTTGATGTCACCACCGTGGATCTGCCAAAGATGCTCTTCTAGATCATTTTGCAATTGTAAATGTACTTGCTTATCTCGAATTTGTTGATGAACTTGTATGAATTCTCTAACATCATTTGGACGACTGCGACTCGGAGTAACAAATGGTATTTCACCATTTGTATCGCAGTTCTCTTTCATCTTCCACGATCATGTTGTGCAGAATTATACAAGCTGTCATAATATATTTCATTGTGCCTACATCCCAAAAGCGTGATGGCCCGCGAATCATTGCAAATCGAGCTTGTAACACTCCAAATGCTCTTTCAACATCCTTTCTAGTAGATTCTTGTGCAGTTGCGAAATATTTTCTTTTGTTACCTTGTGGTTTTGGGATAGTTTTAACAAATGTTGGCCAAGAAGGATATATACCATCGGCAAGATAATATCCCATATTATACTCATGCCCGTTGATGGTATACCTCAGTTCAGGTCCACGACCTTCTGCCAAATCTTCAAATAGATGAGATCGATCCAATACATTAATATCATTTAATGATCCCGGCAATCCAAAAAAAGAATGCCAAATCCAAAGGTCTTTTGAAGCTATTGCTTCTAAAATAATAGTTGGTTCATGAACATGACCTGTATACATACCTTGCCATCCAGTGGGACAATTTTTCCACTTCCAGTGCATGCAGTCGATACTCCCCAACATTCCAGGAAAGCCGCGTTCTTCGTTTTCTGCCAATAATCTAGCCACATCAGCATCATTTGGTCGTCTCAAATATTCAGGACCGAATATTTCGACGACTGCTTTAACAAATCTTTTTAGACTCTCTATTGCTGTACTTTCACCAATTCTTACATAATCATCAACAGCATCAGCGGCTGTTCCATATGCAAGCATTCTCACAGCAGCTATCATTTTTTGAAGAGATGAGAGTCCACGAGCACCCACAGCATCGATTCTTTGAATAAAATAAGTATCATGAGCTGTAATTGCTTCTTCAATTCGTAGGAACAATGGTCGGCGCATCCGAAATCTTCGACGAAATTGTGTTTCTGTATATGTAGGAGTATCTGAAAAATAATCATGATACAATCTATTGTGACCATCTTCTCTATTGCGATCAATGACACGATGATTCATTATAGATCCACCATGACGTGAAATTCGATTTTCTCTTTGACGTCGGCGATGAAGATGAACAGCACCCATCATCGTCATCATTGCTTCAGTTTCTTCTTCTTCGGCCTGCATGATCTCATTAATAATTCGTATAGAATTGGCCATTGAATTGAATTTAGAATGAAAAATAAATTTGTGTTTGTGTGTTTTTCAGTCCCCAATGAAGTGGTCTATTTATAAACAAAAGAAATAGAGCTGTTGGAATATGACCGTTATAATATAGCCGTTAGAATATAGCCGTTAGGATATAGCCGTTATAAAGATAGCTGTTGGAATATAGCCGTTACAAATTTGAAATTTTTAAAAGTTAATAAAATATTGTTTTTCAAATATAGATAACGGTTATAGCTAACATGGTTGGAGCAAGTCACCTTTTTGGTTATGTATA
This sequence comes from Daucus carota subsp. sativus, assembly GCF_001625215.2. Lineage (NCBI taxonomy): Eukaryota > Viridiplantae > Streptophyta > Magnoliopsida > Apiales > Apiaceae > Daucus > Daucus carota. Next base: position 17,195,206 of record NC_030386.2, read on the forward strand.
ATTTAGCAAACCATTATTTTATTATATTTTAGCTAATGGTTATAGATAATGGGGTTGGAGATGCTCTAACAAGTTTAGTAAGCAGCCCTTATACAAGAGAGAATTATTTCACTACTTAAATTATAATTGCTAGTTGATCAGATCAGTTTGCAAGTAGAAGCTTTAGGGCATTATAAAATGGAACAGTGATTTGATCAACATATATCTTGATATTATAAATATCTGAGTGAGTGGATACTTGGCAATTACCAGGAAAACCAAAGTTCAAAAAGAAAGGATCCGAGAATGTATGACCCAAGAATCCACTAACATTATCATGACAAAGTGCAAGATTCTTAGAAAGTGGCTTCTTAGAGCATCTCCAAGCGGATGCACCTGTTAGGTATAAAGTCTATTGTCATGTTAGGTTTTAAAAGTATAGCTAATGGTTGCAAAACAGAGTACTCCAACGCAGTGAACTGTTAGCAATAATTATAAATAACATAAAACACGCACGCTACATTTGTTGATTGAAAACCCATCATCTATATTATTTCCATGTCATTTTTCTTTAAATATACTTTACTTTTATACTTTTGTCACTTACATCTCTCCTATGTTGCTTAATAGATATATTATATATACTCTAATTCTAATAAATTTCTTTATTAAATTAATTAAGGTATCTCCTATATTATATAATCATTATATTATATATACTATACTTTTAGTTTCTTTATTAAGTTAATAAAGCTAAATTCAATTATTAACTTTTAAAAATTAAATAAAAGTACAAATAATTAAGACATATTTTATTATTTATTATAAAATTATTATATAGATACCAACATGTATATATATATATATATATTATAATTATTATTATCTATATATAACTTATATTTTTTATTTTTAAAATTTTCATATGAAACTAATATATATATATATATATATATATATTATACTTGCCAACAAAATATAAAAAATTATGGGAAAAAGTAATATGAAAATGATAAAAACATAAGTTGAATATATGTTATTTGTGATTTTAGAAAGATATTATTTTATTTTTGAAATATAGAAATATTATTTGTTAATTAAATTAGTTTTAAAACTTATATGATTTGATTAAATTTAGAAAACATTACTTATGAAATTTATCTATAACAGATAATTATTATTTAAATTTGTTAAAATTTAAAAACAATAATATAACATATAGCTAACCATTATAGCTAACACCGCTGGAGCAGAAACGCTTACAGGTTCAGCAAATTTTTACATATCATTTATTTTTATCATTTTAGCTAACAATTATACATATCTCCCTTGGGGATGCTCTTAGGAGCATCTCTAGCAGATTAGTTATACCATGTCCTAAGCTAAAAATTTAAAGAATATGGACAAAAATTCACTCCAGCAGAATCCCTACTCATTTCCCAAACTTTAGGATCCACTTTTCATTCCTCATAAATAGGTAACCTCCAACTCATTCTTCATTTGTTTTTTAATGATTAAATATTCAACTTGCACTATTTGGACACTTTTTCCCATATTTTTCTTATTATTTTTTTGTTAAAATAATTTGAATTTAATACTATAATAATAATAAGGAACACAAATAGGGATTATTGTTGGAGTTCTCAATCAGTACAGGATCCCTATTTCTTAGAATTTAAATTGTTTATTACTCCCTCTGTCCCTCTCATTTCTTTACAGTTAGTATTTTGGGATGTCCCTCTCATTTCTTTAAGTTACTATAAATAGTAAGTTTTTCCCATCATTACACCCACTATCTTCCCCTACTATCTCATATTTAACAATAAAAATTACTATTACACCCACTACCTTCCTACACTATCTCAAATTTATTATATTAAATATTGATAGGTCCCACCACTTTACCCACTTTTCATATAACTTTACTCATTTTTTATACATTGTCTTAGTCTCCGTGTCCCCCTCCAATGTAAACAACTGAGGGGGACGGAGGGAGTATATATTTAGGGAACCTAGTTGGGATACTGCTGGAGATGCTCTTACTTGGCCATTTTTATGGGGTCACATCAAAGCCCGCTTGTGTTAAATTAAATGATCCCCAAATGATTGTAAAATTTTGTGAGATTTTTTTACTCCCCCGTCCCAATTCTTTTGTCTTGTTTGACTTTTTGTGGTCAATTTGACCAAACTTTGACCGATGATTAGTAATTATTCTTGCATGATCTTGAAAATCGAAAAAATACATTTTAAAGTAACATGAATGTAGGTTCTAGTAATATAATTTTTATAATCTTAATTATTTTTTTGATATATGTAAATTTCAGTCAAAGTTTGATCAATTTGATCATAAAAAGTCAAACAAGACAAAAGAAGTGGGACGGAGGGAATAGTAGGATTACCTTTGTTGAATTTTAAAATAATCTTTCGTGAATTATTAAATTTTAAAGAATTTTGAAAGCATTACACCATTGTTGAAATTTTAATACATACGGAGCAATTATTGAATCATCGCGGACAAACTATCGTGAAATTCGTGAATCATTGGGGCCGTTTGGGTTAGCTTAAAAGAAGTGACTTCTTGCTTTTAGTAAAGAAGTGGGGCTCCGTATCATTTGTAACCACTCTATTCAACCACTTTTCAAAAGTAACCAGTTTTTTTTCGAGCTTTCAAAACTAACCAGTCTAAATGAGGGGAGAAAACGCGACCCAAACCAAAAAAAATTTCCAGTAAGGGTCGCGCTTTGAAAGAGCGACCCAAACATAAATATATAAGTATGGGTCGCGCTTTCAAAGGGCGACCCATATGGGTTATTTTTAAAAAAAAAAAATCAAAAATTAGAAAATATTATTTCAAAGGGCGACCCATATTATTTATATTATAATATTTTATAATATAATTTATATAATGATATAATATAAAAATATTTTATATTATATAGTGATATATATATATATATATATTTATATATTTAATTGAAGTTTTAGTAAATATTTATATTATAATATTTTATAATATTATTTATATAATGATATAATATAAAAATATTTTATATTATATAGTGATACATTATTTGTGATATTATATTTTATATTATTATATTATGTAATGATATAATATAATATTATAGATTGTCATATTTAAATATTTAAGCTCATATAGATTGTACTTAAAAGGTAATTCGCATTACATAAACTTAAACGAAACAGAAGCATTACATAAACTGAAGGGAAATTACATATGATTAAAATGAGAACATGACATAAGTTCTCAATCCTGAGTGAGGTCCACAATATAGTCGGAATCATATCCTTCATCATCATCTTCATCGTCCTCAGCGTGAGCATCATCGTCTCCACCATCATCAGCAACACCGCCTTCCACTTCATCTTCATCGACCCACGGGGTAGGCATTTGCACTCGACGGCACTGATAAGTTACATTGTCCACATCTCCCCACTCGGCCCAAAATCTGGCTTCCTGACTTCCCTCGAGTTTAGCCTGCAGTGCGGCGCACTCTTCATCGATTTTAGCCGCATAATACCTCATGCGAGAATCACCAAATGGGATATCCATCTCACCCATCTCACGATGGCGTTGAAAATAGAGTTTGTGAACTTCAGGGAATTTTCTGTTATGGATATCATCTTCCGCCTCCGTCATCACCCAATCTTTGCCCCTTCTAATCCTCCTATAAACATACCTGCAAATATAACGGAAGAGTTTGTTCCACTTCTTCACGTTCTTTTGATGTTCAACCTCGAGACGTCTCTCTTCTCTCGTCTCCTCTATCATTTTCTTGATGTCAAAGTCAGTGCGCATCCGTCCCAACGGTGGCCGAGTTTTCTTTTGTTGCACGACCGGTGGTGCCTTGCTTTTAGGAGCTGGTTTAGGTTGGTTGCTTCGGTTGTTGCGCATCCCTCCCAACACAAGCTCCGGCTGTCTCCTATCTTGTTGTTGTTTGAGGCGTTTTTCGCAGCCGGGGGTCATTGGTGCTTTCCCCTTATCCATTGGTGCCTTGCCCTTATCCATTTTCAGCTTAAGTGATGAGTGAATTTTGTGTTTGTTTAGTTGCTTGTATGTGTATCAACCATAATGAAGACCTATTTATAGGCGAATGGATTATTGTTTAGCTGAATATATTTAAAGGACTTGTCAATTTTTGAATTGACAAGTCCTTTAAATGAGCTGAATCTTTTCTTTCAATGCATGCTATGGTTTGGCAGTATGAAAACGTGGGTCTAATCTATAAAGTGAGAAACTTTGTACAGTCTAATCTTTACAGTGAGGCACTTTACTTTTGCAGAACCTTTACTTTATGACCTACTGTACACCATGTGACCCTCTGCATTATCAGATACTACTTTTGCAGAACCTTTAATTTATGACCCTCTGCATTATCAGATACTACTTTTGCAGAACCTTTACTTTATGACCTACTGTACACCATGTGACCCTCTGCATTATCAGATACTACTGTTGATCATGTGAATATCAGCATTATGAGATACAACTGTTGATCATGTGAATATCAGTATTATGAGATACAACTGTTGATCATGTGAATATGAGCATTATTTCGTTGCAATGTTATGCTGTGCCTATAAATAGGTTCACATACAATATTGTCAATGCACTCACAACCATAGAACTCGCACAAGAAATAGTTCAACATAAATCATGAGTTACACACCAGGTGATCTGTTTGTTGCCATGGGTAGGAAATGGTGGTGTGAGGATGAGTTTAGGTACTCTTTAAATCCTAATTTACGCTACTCCCCTGAGTCGATTACCACCATGTTGGATGAGTGGACGTGGCGTGTGCGTTCGCTTGAAGTGTGCAGGGAACGTTGTGCACTAGCTGGGATTCCAATTCCTAAACAAAAGGCTCGTACTATGCCTCGAGAGACGCCGCAGGAGATGGAGGCCGCCCTATTCAGAGCGAGAGAAGAGGAGAATCGCATGCAACTGCGTCTGCAGCGTCAGAGCCTATACGATGATGCTAGGATGTTTCGGGAAGCAGGGGACTGGTTTAAGGAACAACAATACCTTGCACTGGTCACCAGTCCGGATTATTATTCTGATAGTGTAATGTCGTCCGAGGACGAATAAGTGGTCGTAGTACCATCGTGTTTGTTATCTACCTTTCAGTCTAAGTTGGTTTTCTCGTTCTTTAAATGTTGTGTTGTTAAATTTGTCGCAATTTGGTTTCAAGCACTTGTAATGAAATATTTTCAAGTTCATGTCATGGATTTAATTGTTGTACATTTATCTATCGTGCTTTAGTGCCTGATGTACATTTATCTATCGTGTTTTAGTGCCTGATGTACATTTATCTATCGTGCTTTAGTGCCTGATGTAGTCATTTTACCAGTATAGGCCTGTATTGAATTTCCCTTGTCATTTAAAAAATGTAAATATGAGTTGTCTTCTCACCACTTTAAACAAAATAAAGACAACACTGCAAAAGAAGACTGCAAAGAAACAACACTGCAGCAGAGAGTTGTTTTTTTAAAAATGTAAATATGAGTTGTCTTCTCACCACTTTAAACAAAATAAAGACAACACTGCAAAAGAAGACTGCAAAGAAACAACACTGCAGCAGAGAGTTGTTATTTCAAACTTTTAAAAATGTCAGGCTTATTACTGTACACATGTGAACCATATCTTCCATCAAAATAGAATGGATTTAAAGAAATCAAAGCATGCATTTAATGAATACAGTTGGATTTCAATTTTTGCCTAACAATAATTCGTTGGCGACCTGTCTTATAAATAGGTCCTCTAGTCTGTCTTCTACACATACATTGAACTCAGTTTCCACATTTGAACTACGAAAAAACATCAATTCAGCTGCACCAAGATGGAAAAGGGTAAAATGCCAATGTCCCCTGGCTACGAAAAACGCCTGGAACAGCAACAACATAGAAGACAACAACCAGAGCTATTGTTGGGAGGGATGCGCAGCAACCAAAACAACCAACGACCTGCAGTAGTTCCTAAAAGCAAACCACCACAAACGTTGAAGATCAAGCGGGATCATGCGTACTATTTGCAACGCAAGTTCTCTACTAGGAGAGCCCGAAACGGCAAAGATTGGGTGCCGACAGAGCAGGAGGTTGAGGACGAGGGGAGACGTTATCCTGAAGTTGATAAACTTTTAGAAGACAGACTTCGTCCGTTGGATAAAGTAGTTTCTGATGCTCGCTACAATCGATACATGGCTGGAATTAAGCAAGAATGCGATGCATTGCAGGCTAAACTTGATGCACGTGATCAAGCTGATTATTGGGCAATTTGGGGAGATGTTGACGCTGTGGATGATGAAGATGATTATGAAGAATATGGTTCCGACTATATTGTAGACATCACCAAGGATTGAGAACTTAAGTCATGTTCTCATTTTAATCATATGTAATTTCGTTTTAGTTTATGTAATGCTTCTGTTTCTTTTAAGTTTATTTATTGCTTTAACACCATTACATTAAATCAATTAACGAAAATGGATTAACAACAATAAAAAACAAGGACTGAAAAGAAAAATACAGATTAACAATAAAAACTAGATCATGCACTGAAGCACAATATGTCATTACATGTGCTTTAAACCAAATTGCGACAAATTTAACGACACAACATTTAAATCACGAGAAAAGCCACAAACAATGCGATCATTAAACAAAGTAATCCTACTACGGAAGTCAATGCCTTATGCATTTTCCTGCTTCTCTCCAGGATAATTGCATTCTCGAGTTCTTGCACCCTTGTCTCACAAGCGTGAAGAGTGGCCTGCAGATGTAGACGCTCATCATTCAATCGAGTAATTATAGCATCATCCTCCAAAGGCTCATCATCAATCCATTTGAAATAATAACAGCTATTTGCCTGCAGTTAAATATTTTACAGTTTTAAGCACAAAGAATGTAAACATATGCTGTATATGCCAAAACTTTACTTACAATTGGAGAACCGCAGCAGTAAAATCTCTGAGCCATCATCTCATCATTCCAACAAGTTCGTATTTTAGCCCTCACACCACAATTACAGAAGTGGTTGCTTGATGCAACGAGAGAGCTTGAAGACAATGATATCATCGGAATTGTAACAAAATGATGTGTTTTATGTGTTTGTTTGGTTGAATGTATGTGTATCAACCACATAATGAAGGCCTATTTATAGGCCAATGGAGTATTGTTCAGGTAAATATATTTCCGGATATGATAATAATTTTGGAATTGACAAGTCCTTTAACTGAGCAGAATCTTTTCTTTACATGCTTGCTATGGTTTGCCAGTGTGTAGTCTAATCTATACAGCCTTTCTTTTCACATCACTTTACTTTATTATATATTGTCCTTTAACTGAGCAGAATCTTTTCTTTACAGCCTTTCTTTTGCCAGTGTGTAATATCTTGTCCCGAATGCTTCTGTTTCCTTGAAGTTTATTTATTGCTTCAACACCATTACATTAAATTAATTAACAAAATTGGATTAACAATAAAAAACGAAAGAAAAAGACAGACTAACAATAAAAAACAAGGACTGAAAAGGAAAATACAAATTAACAATTAAAAACAAGGACTAAAAAGAAAATGGCAATTAAATTACACAGTAGGGTCAACATTGTACAATGGACACCTTTTACTACGTCTAGTGTGTCCTTCTTGCTTGCAGCGGCCACATTTGTGACTTGTACGGGAACTGTCCATCTCCGTGCGTATTCTGACGGATTGACCCCTTTCTCCTCGTTTACGCCTTCTCTTTCGCAAGGCCTCGTTCGGTACCACAGTTCCAAACATTCTCCATTGCACTGGCAAATCAATATCCCAATACCCAGTTGCTGGTAATGGATATATCATTGGCTCCCACAATTTCAACAAAGTAGAGTTGTAGTGGAAGGGGCCAATCCACTGTTTCCAGTTTAAGTGATTGTGGTTGCAAGCAGCAATCAAATGTGAACACGGTAGGCGGTGGCAAGCCCATTTCCCGCAAGTGCATGTACGCTGAGTTATGTCAACCACCTGCGTGTTCCCGCCCTTATTGCACCCTTTTACCATGTACCTTTGCGTCTTTACGGAGAACAAACCGGTTCCTCTATTAAATGTCTCGACCCGGTGTGTGTTAGCTTTGGCTGCAATCTTCTCCAACTTATTTCTCGTCCTTAGACAAAGTTCATGACCCTCCCCAATGCCCTCAAGCACTGCGTTCCTCTCCTTATTGACCGTCCTAACAGTTTTATAAAACATGAATTCAATCATTGCGGTCACAGGTAGGTGCCGAGCCACGCGCACGTTACCATTAAAGCTCTCCGTGATGTTTGTGGTAGCTTGGCCGAAACGAGCGTGGCCTGTGTCATGACAAATAGTCCAGAGGGCTAGACTTATCCCTAGCAACCACCTCAAGCCTTGAGGCGAAAGCTCTCCAATCTTCTTCATGTAGGCATCATATTTCCTAATCTGTGGCGTATTGCCGGCTAGCCACATTAACATTTTAAGCTCCTTTCCCGGGAATGCCTTGGAGAAGTTGCTCCTAACATGATGGAGGCAGAATCTGTGATAGCCCATCGGCGGGGTAAAACCACTCGCTTCGTCATTCATTGCAGCAAGGATCCCCGTCGCACGGTCAGATATAATACAAACCCCCAATCTATCTCGGCATACATGTCTACGTAAAAGACGTAGAAACCAAGACCAATTTTCAGTTGTTTCCTCATCAACAAGGGCGAAGCATATGGGATATTGGTGGTTATTAGAGTCGACTCCCACCGCGACCAGCAATTTCCCATTATACTTTCCCTTAAGAAATGTACCATCAATGGAAATAACTGGCCGTGCATACTGCCAACCATCAATCATTGCTTTTAGGCACCAAAATGCACGAACAAATGTCGATGTACCCCTCTCTTTATGATGTGGAACAACCTCAACCACAACTATACTTCCGACATTTGTACTGGCCATGACATTAAGGAACCGAGGGAGCTCGTTGTAGGTTGTCTTCCAGCTTCCATAAACGCTTTCCATGGCGACCATCTTCCCCCTCCATGCTTTCAAGTAACTAACCAAATGGTGGTACTCATCATTGACCATTGTGATGATGTTGCTTACCTTCAATTGAGGGGTCTGGGAGATCTGTTGAAACAAAATATATTAACATTAACGATGAATAATAAACGATAATATTTAGACATATAATGATATCCAAGGTTGTAGGACTTACGTAGGGAGCAACCACATAGCCAATCATTTTTGCTGAAATTTTGCGGTGGTCCTGCGTGGGTCTATCCAGTAGGCATGTGTGAATCTCTGGACATTTAGTCATTTGAAAAAGGCCGTGGGACTTCTTCTTCGCGGCCCTTAGCTTCCACTTGCAGTTTGAAACCACACATTTAACTTTGTAGACTTGCGTGGAGCTTTTCTCCACGATGAAATTTCGATCTATACTTATGTGTGCATGTTTCACAGCAGCTATGAGCACTTCCTTGGTAGCAAATAGAGCTCCTTCGGTCAACTCATCGTTGGCGGGATCAAACCCGAGTGACATAACTGCGTCCTTGTTGGACACAATCACAGGCTCGTAATCCTGGGATCCAAACCATGCAGCTCTAGGTTCATGAATAGACAATGCCTGTGTTTGCAAGTGCATGTTTCCCTCTCTTTCTTCATCGGAATCAACCTCCGAAAAATCTTCACTTTCCGGAACATCCTCCTGTGATAGATTCCACTCCGAATCGTCACTGCTGCTTATGGCTCTTTCCGAGCCATACTCTTCATCATCCTCCTGGTTCTCCAGTGCAAGAGCTATAGCTGCACCTCTTTTCGGGGTTTGACGAGCCGGTGATGGCTGTCTACCACTCAAATCGTCCTCGTCCACAACCTCTTCAACAACAAAACGACCCGTATTACTCGAGCCACCACCATACTCTCCAATCGTCCCGTAGTTGTAGCCGCTAGACCACCCTTGCATGCCCTGGCTTTGTCCATAGTTTCCCCCATAATCGCCTCCAAAACTCCCACCGTAGTTTTCAACATAATTTGAAACTTGGCCACCTGCAGCGGTTTGTCCGGTTTGTCCATAGTTCCCCCCATACTCGCCTCCATAGTGTTGGCTGGGTTGAGCAATACTCTCGGCCTCGATAAACAATGATACGTCTCCACCCAAGTGAAATCTCTCGGGGATACTTAACATCCTACGAACATCGTCGTCCGATTTAACAGACTTCACAAAGAACCCCGAAACGAGGTTACTAACCCCGATTCGAGGATATTTCACACTAAGCTTGACATCCCAATGATGCCTACTTATATGCATCAACCCGAACACCATATCTCGTAGTTCTTCAAGTGAGCTGCTCAATTTCACATACATCATTTCTTTCGGATCTAAGGTGTAGAGAACATCGTTATCTTGTTTTATGATTTCACCTCCCCAGAAGAAATTGACGTTTACGTAACCGTCCATCTTTGTTTTGGTTTTTTTGGAGTGGTTTGCTTTTGGTGGTTTTGGTTTTCTGATAGCTTGCCAATGAGGTTTTTTCAAGTGATGATGGTTTTGTGGATAGGCAACCACAAATGCTTCAGCTTTTAAGGACGAATTTCAAAGTTAACCACTGTGCTTCAATAGTGCATGCAATTTTTGTGTCCACTTATTGGTATGCAGTCAATCTATCAATGAGCAATAAAGTAATGAATGATTCTCTGAACAAGCTACTGCATAAATCCATTGATATTATTGCATGCTGCACTATGTGTTAAATGTGAGGGATGTGACCATACAAAAAAAGCTGATGCACACTGTTCAAAAACTCATAATTGCATGACTTTAAACGAGCTCATAATTGCAAACAGATGATGCACACTTTCAAAAAAATCATAATTGCAAACAGATGATTTGACCATACGTTTTAAATTTTTTTCACACTCTTTAGAAAAATACATTAAATAATATACATATATACACACATATATAATATATATATATATATATATATATAAATAAATAAATAAATATATATATATATATATATATTTCAATCTTTAATTTATATATATATTTATTATTTACATTATATATTTTATATTATATAACCGTTAAATTAAATTGAGACTTTTAAGGACGAATTTCAAATGCTTCAGCTTTTAAGGACGAATTTCAAAGTTAACCACTGTGCTTCAATAGTGCATGCAATTTTTGTGCCCACTTATTGGTATGCAGTCAATCTATCAATGAGCAATAAAGTAATGAATGATTCTCTGAACAAGCTACTGCATAAATCCATTGATATTATTGCATGCTGCACTATGTGTTAAATGTGAGGATGTGACAATACGAAAAAAGCTATTGCACACTGTTTAAAAACACATAATTGCATGACTTTAAACGAGCTCATAAGTGCAAACAGATGATGCACACTTTTCAAAAAATCATAATTGCAAACAGATGATTTGACCATACGTTTTAAATTTTTTTCACACTCTTTACAAAAAATTATAAAATATAAATAATAATATAAAATATAAAATATCACAAATAATGTGGTATTTTCAAGCTTGGGTCGCTTTTTCAAAGAGCGACCCCTGCTGGAGAAAGTGTTGCCGTTCGGGTCGCTCTTTCTCGCCTCATTTAGACTGGTTAGTTTTGAAAGCAGTAAAAACATGCATGAATAGTGGATGCATTTGATTTTTCCAAATAATGGATTTGCAGAATCGTCCTCTCACAAAAGAAGTCATCTTTCAGCAGTGAAAACAGGCTTGAATATTTGATGCAGATTGCTTTCTCTACTTAATGGATTTGCAGAAAAACGTCCTCTCAGCAAAAAAGTGAATATTTGAGCAGTAACAACAGGCTGGCTTATTGAATTCTTGAATGATTTCAATGAAGTTGGCAGCTTTGTCCAGTGTTAAATCAATGTTTTGTAACAAAAAGCTAAAAAACCTACTGCCTTAGATGTGACCATACAATCAAAATTATTTGCACACTCCTCAAAAAATAATTCTCTGCATCACATTTTAATATTAGGTAAATAAAATTTTAAATATTAGATAAATAATTAATAAACTATAAATATTAGGTAAATAAAAAAATATTAGGTAAAAATTAGATAAAGGAAAAAATATTTCCGAATTAAATTAAATTAAAAAATATAATATTACAATCTATAATATTATATTATATCATTACATAATATAATAATATAAAATATAATATCACAAATAATGTATCACTATATAATATGAAATATTTTTATATTATATCATTATATAAATTATATTATAAAATATTATAATATAAATAATATGGGTCGCCCTTTGAAATAATATTTTCCGATTTTTGAATTTTTTTTTTTAAAATAACCCATATGGGTCGCTCTTTCAAAGGGCGACCCATATGGAAATATGGCAGCATGGGTCGCTCTTTCAAAGCGCGACCCTTACTGGAATATTTTTTTGGTTTGGGTCGCGTTTTCTTCCTCATTTAGACTGGTTAGTTTTGAAAGCTCGAAAAATAACTGGTTAGTTTTGAAAAGTGGTCGAACATACTGGTTAGAAATGAGAGGGAGCCAAAGAAGTGGAGTAGAAGTGAGAAGTAAAGAAGTTAATAAAGTGTTTGGAAAAGAAGTAGAAGCTGTGAGAGAGAAGCTAGCATTCTCAGCTTTTTAAAAGTGGTTCTACTTCTTTACACAAACGGGTCAAGAGAAGCTCTGCTTCTCTTAACCAAACAGCCCCATTGAATCACTCCTTTCTTCCGCTCTGTTTATCTTAGTATTACATATCTAAATAAAGCTGTATAAGAATGATAATTTTATAATTTCTTTTTATTTTTTGAACAAAATAAAATATTATCTTTTAAAAAAAACATAGTTTACTAAATAATTAGTATCATTAATTTATCCCAACTTGAAAGATTATTATATTAAAATGTCCATCATTCTGTGACAAAAAAAAATGTCCAGCATTCTCATAAAAAACTATGAAGTGATTACTTGATCTTTACAAGAACTCTTTTTTTTTTTTGAAAATGAGAATAAATCTCACAAATATGAACCGACAATTCACCATGATAATTTTTTCATTCAAGAAAGTTTATTATCTAACCGTCAGACATGCAAGATGACCGGGGAAATTTAGACAATAAAATTTTAATGTCCGAAAAGAAAAACCCGTCTTCTTCAAGAATCTTGAAAATAAAACAAAGGAAACAAGAAGAATATACGTTAATATATAACAAATTATATTTGTTATAAAAATAAAAAATATATCCAATAATAAATTATTAATAAACCACCTGTATAGCATGTGGTGATCAAAATATTCACACAATTATGATAACTCATAATTGAAACAATAAAACTCTTAATTAAGGCACAATTAATAAAATATTAACGCCCTTAATTAAGACACAATTAACGTCTCAATTATGAGGCACAATTTACGCCCTCAATTATGAGGCATAAACCATCAATTAACGCCTTCCTTTCGGAAATCGGATCGCATACTGATCGTGCTGCAACCCTCAGCCACGACCGCTACGCACACGACCGCCAAGAGGATGATGACCACCCGAAATATATTCATCTCCTGGTGAGTTGCGAAGGAAGCAAGGAGAAAAAAACAGCAAAAAACATGGTGAATGATATCTATGGAATCCGTCCGATGATCCGGCTAGTGATCTTACATCTGGTCCAAATATGAATCTTCTTTAAAGGAAAAAAATATTACTTCCTTTCCATAGGCATATCTGATAAATCCGCACATTATCCGACGACCCACCAGAGTAACTGTAAAATCCTGTGATTTTATTTATTTATTTAAATATTTTTATTCAATTAGTATTGTTATTATGAGTTAGATATTAGATTTAGATTGTTTGTATTTATATATTTAAATTTTAGTATTAATTGGAAGTTTCTAGAATTTATTTTCGTGTTAGTTATTTTGAATAATAAAGTAGAGAAGATTCTTTATTGATGGAAAGAAGTGTGGAATTATTTTCGAAAATTGAAATCTTTTTGAGAAGACCTTATATTTGGAAATTGGTTTATGAGGTGGAGAAAATTGTGACCCAAGTTTGGAAATTACTATTTGCAATTTGGTTTTATGTGCTATATAAGAATCCCTCTAGAATCCGAATAAGTCGTACAGTACTTTACGTGGACGGGTATGTTTTCTTTTCTCTTCGATCTTTGCAAGTATATGTTGATTTGAGATATTGATTTCTTGTTTGTTGTCATGTGTATTTGATGTGAATATATCTTGTTTGCCTATTTGTTTATGCTGAAATTCGTACATAGCAATTTCTGTGAATCAGTTGGGTTGTAAAAATCGTAGTAAATTGAAAATTGATCGGATTTTGTTGATTCTGGACATTCTGAAAAGCTCCTTTCGTTATCTACAACTTTTGTCTCAGGACCTATTTCGAAATTAGCAGTGTATCTATGCTAAAAATCACATTCTTTGTTACCCTTCTGTTCTTAGTCGCGAAACTTTTTCCCATGTTCAAAAATTCGCTATAAATTGATCGTATGTCGAAAATCTACTCATGATACCAATCTGGAAAGCTTGAGATATATTATTTCGTTATCAGTCATACCCATTTGTTTTTTAAATTTATCTAATTGTCTAAACTGACTTACAAAGATTCAGGGCTGTTTATACCTTTCTGCTGAGTTGTTCCGTGTTTAAAAATTTGTATTTCCCTCGTTATTTGTCATAAAATTGTGATCTTTACCAATTCTGAAACCTCGGAGAATGCTCTTTAAGTGTTTAGTTATAGCCTAATTGATATCAGTTTGTTTGCTTCGTGAAAATCTGCTCTGAATGTAAACTGCTCCTGAGTAAAATTCTGCTCTGTTACTTGAACTTCTAAAATTCATAACTAATTCGTTATCTGTCCGTTTATTATGAATCTGGTCATTTTGGAATTCTTGTTGAATGTACTTTAATTCTACAGTTGACTATTTTCTCATATTCAGAAGTTATCTTTGGTTAATATTGAGATTTGTAACAGCATGCATGTTATTTATCTTATTCGATAAATGAAAATGTGTTAATTGTTATTATTTGTTAAAGTTTGATTTTGTTAAGACTTGTTACGTGACTTGCTCTTTATTGTTTAAGATGTACTATAAGTTAATTTTGTTTTGTTTATTAATTAAATGTATAAGATTTTTATTTCTGTTCTGTTTTAAATTTTCGAAACAAAATTCTTATATCTTATAACAAAAATCTGAAATTGACAAAATCAAAATATCTTTTCGAAAATAAAAGTAAGTCAAAAAGTACTTACCTCAAAGTCGACACTTAAAATCCGAAATTAATAACACGAACAAAGCCTATACATTTAATTAATAAACAAAACAAAATTAACTTATAGTACATCTTAAACAATAAAGAGCAAGTCACGTAACAAGTCTTAACAAAATCAAACTTTAACAAATAATAACAATTAACACATTTTCATTTATCGAATAAGATAAATAACATGCATGCTGTTACAAATCTCAATATTAACCAAAGATAACTTCTGAATATGAGAAAATAGTCAACTGTAGAATTAAAGTACATTCAACAAGAATTCCAAAATGACCAGATTCATAATAAACGGACAGATAACGAATTAGTTATGAATTTTAGAAGTTCAAGTAACAGAGCAGAATTTTACTCAGGAGCAGTTTACATTCAGAGCAGATTTTCACGAAGCAAACAAACTGATATCAATTAGACTATAACTAAACACTTAAAGAGCATTCTCCGAGGTTTCAGAATTGGTAAAGATCACAATTTTATGACAAATAACGAGGGAAATACAAATTTTTAAACACGGAACAACTCAGCAGAAAGGTATAAACAGCCCTGAATCTTTGTAAGTCAGTTTAGACAATTAGATAAATTTAAAAAACAAATGGGTATGACTGATAACGAAATAATATATCTCAAGCTTTCCAGATTGGTATCATGAGTAGATTTTCGACATACGATCAATTTATAGCGAATTTTTGAACATGGGAAAAAGTTTCGCGACTAAGAACAGAAGGGTAACAAAGAATGTGCTTTTTAGCATAGATACACTGCTAATTTCGAAATAGGTCCTGAGACAAAAGTTGTAGATAACGAAAGGAGCTTTTCAGAATGTCCAGAATCAACAAAATCCGATCAATTTTCAATTTACTACGATTTTTACAACCCAACTGATTCACAGAAATTGCTATGTACGAATTTCAGCATAAACAAATAGGCAAACAAGATATATTCACATCAAATACACATGACAACAAACAAGAAATCAATATCTCAAATCAACATATACTTGCAAAAATCGAAGAGAAAAGAAAATATACCCGTCCACGTAAAGTACTGTACGACTTATTCGGATTCTAGAGGGATTCTTATATAGCACATAAAACCAAATTGCAAATAGTAATTTCCAAACTTGGGTCACAATTTTCTCCACCTCATAAACCAATTTCCAAATATAAGGTCTTCTCAAAAAGATTTCAATTTTCGAAAATAATTCCACACTTCTTTCCATCAATAAAGAATCTTCTCTACTTTATTATTCAAAATAACTAACACGAAAATAAATTCTAGAAACTTCCAATTAATACTAAAATTTAAATATATAAATACAAACAATCTAAATCTAATATCTAACTCATAATAACAATACTAATTGAATAAAAATATTTAAATAAATAAATAAAATCACAGGATTTTACATTGTGTTTGCTTTTAAAATATAAACTGTGGGTTGGATTTGCTTTTACAAGTGTTTTAAAAATTATTATTGTTTTGAGGAACAATGTTTTATAAAAACACCCACTGATTTCGAGATTAATTGTTGGTCAAATTGTTACTTGCTGAGCTGTGTAGCTCATCCCCTTTTACAGTTTTTCAGGTTTGATTTAAAAGCGAGTTGATGTGCATTGGAATTGGAGTTCGATGATATGAGATTTCGGATAAGTTTGACACGTGGATTTATAGATTTTAGTTGCGCCTTTGTAATAGTCATCTTTGTAATAGAATTTTAGATTAATAAATTCGTTGTAATTTAGTTTTGGATTTAGTTTTAATATTCCGAAAAGTCGGGATGTTACAGTAACCGAGCATTGGATCCGACGAGCGCTTAGGAGAAGGCACCACGTACATATTTGTGTGTGTAAAGGATCTTTGTTGAGAACGATTACAACTCTTTCCATCTATAATCATTATATATATCATTCCGCTAATTAAATTTTGAAAAAATATTGATAAAAATGTTAACAAATAAATTATGTGTTTACTAGTTTTTAACAACGCTAAATTACTCTCTCCTTGTTTCTGAATACTCTCTCCTTCTCAAACCCTAGCCTCCATCAAAAATTTTCGAGGGGTTTCCATCGGTTTTCACCGGTGGAAAGCCCTGATTTCTTGTTTTTGTTTTCTTATTTAATCTTGTTTTCCTTTCAATAAGTTCCCAATTTATTTGGGTTTTGTTGGTCTCTCCTTCTTGTGAGAGTTTTTTTGTTTTGGTGTGTTTTGATATTCTTTATGACCGAGGTTATCGATCGGCATGATTTTCATGGGTTTGATTCAGATTTGAAGGTTATTATGAAACCGCATCTATGGTCGATTGTTCAGAACAGTCAGGTGAAAGCCAATCCGGTAAAAACGAGTACATATATTCAAATTATCTTCAAATCGCTTAGTTGCCTCTCCAAAGAGGAAGGATTCAACAGCGATATAATACAGCGTCTGTCCAATTTCGATTATATTTGTAGATGTCGTATGGCTTTTAATGAATGAATTGATTCCTTTTTATCAAAAAAAAAATTATGTGTTTACTATAATATTTTTATATCTACTAGTACTCTTCGATTATAGTTCTTTATTGCAATATATGGGGTTCATATATCATCCGTTGATTAAGATTTCATTAAATTTTATGTTAATTATTTTTCAGGATTTAACATAATGATATATACAGTGATTTTAGTGACTAAAATGAGTTTTGGTAATAACTTGATAGTTTTTGACGAGAATGATGGGTACTTTGATATACATCCCTCAACATGAAATATATGCAACTATTTGGAAAAAAAGGAATCAAGGATAGAAACAATACTAAATCTAAAATAATGTTGATATTCCTTTCGTCTTATTTTACAATTTTTTATTAGAAAAAAAATATGTAGGTTGAGAAAGAGAAAAACAATCGTCCTCACAATTAATTTTTGACAAGTTTCCGTATTTCTTACGGTGAAAAGCTCAAAAACGTAAATAGGTAATATGACCTTTACATACACGTAACAAATCAACTATTATGTGGTTGAGTGATAAAAAGTCGCTGATAAATTTTTGTAAAAATAGATTGTGAGGATTGTTTGGTTCATGATTTTTTGGAATTTGGTATGAAGTTTGTTCATTTCAAACCCATACATGGTGTTTGGTTAAGAAAAACAAAATCTGAACTCATATCTTAAACCCCCATGGTATGGGTTTTTGATACTCAAGTGGGGAGGTGGGTATGAGATGCATTTATATTTTATTTTTTTTGTTTTTATTTAAGTAATGAAATATTAATGTTTGATACAAAATTAAATCAATGATGCAAAAATATATGACAATAATAATTTTATTAATATTTTTAATTAATATAATTTAATAACTTATTTTTTTATAAAAATTGTATATATTGATTACTGCACTCAACCAAACACATGATATCAGATATGATACCTCAAACCCATACCAATTTAATTCGATTCCTCATCCAACCCGATACCACTCCTTGAACCAAACTACCCCGAGGTATGAGTTTTTAAAGAAAAAATGAGTTACAATTTTAATTCTTTTACTTGTGATAATTTTTGTGAATTGAACTATGTTTACGTGTATACCAGTTAAACAGTGAGAACAACAACAATATGAGGATAATTTTTGGAAAGCATATTTAAAATTCATTTGACAAAAGTCAAAAAGATAAGGACGAATATCGTAAAATAATTTTTCTGCAAAAGAGGGCGGAAGGACTAAATATAGAAAGGTCGTGGTGGTAGGTTTAAATATCCGCAAACATAATGCAGAAACTTACCACTACTTACCAGTGAGCGACGAATAAATTGAATAATGCGAAGGACAAGTTTACGTGGTAGGGAATAAGAGGATTTTTCATGCATAAAATACGGAAAGTTTGGTAAAGGCTGGGGCGCTCGGCACAGGGGTGTTCACGAACCGAGCAGAGCTGAGTTTTGACCGAGTCGAGCCGTGTTTTAAATTTTTTCCTATCGAATCGAGCTCAGCCGAGCTTTCTTATCGAACAAAAAAGTGTGTTCGAGCTCGAGCTCGAGCTCGTTAACTAACGAGCCGAACACGAGCTTGTTCACGAACAAATACGAGCCGAGTCGAACCGAGTCGAGCCAGAGAAAAATAAAGCCAAACCGCTACTATACTCTTAAAATAGCAAGCCAAATAAAATTTTTAGTGTGTTTTGATGGTACCATATTATAGTTAATATTCTCATGATCGATTTGATATATTATATGTTAAATTCGGCGTTTAATAACATGTATATATTATGAAATTATCATAAAAATATTGCTTTTTTTCGAGGTTTAACGAGCCAAACTCGAGCCGAACACAATAAAAGCTCGAGTCGAGCTCATTTTCTTAACAGAATACATTTATGTGTTCAAGCTCGAGCTCGAATTCTTAACGAACCGAGCCGAACCGAGCTTTTATCGAGCCGAGCTCGAACTTGTTCGCGGACAACTCGGTTCGCGAACAGCTGTAGCTGGGCATGAAATTGCTCTTGGCCTCTTGCATGCTTTGTACCTCCACAGCTCCACTCCTCCAGGCTATAGACCACAAAATATACTCACTAGTCCACTCGGTTTAATATTTATATATTATTAAATATTTTATAAAATAGTGTTTTCTTCCTTTTTCAAATATATATCGTGCATCTGCATTCTATTTTGTTATACATATTCATTCATTTTTTTTTTCCAAACGATAGTTAAGAACCGGCCAGACCGATATAGCGATCATGTTTGTTAACATACTGAATTAGATGTTTTAACTATTTGATTATCGTAATTATTTTGCCTAGCAAATATAATTAGCTCTTTTATAAAAATAATTTGATAAATAACTGATTACTTAGTTTTTTATATTTCAATTAATAGACACCGGCCAAATCTCTAATTGAGGAAACTCCGCCAAATAATTTTTTAATTTGAACTCCTATTTCAATCCGTTAAAATTAGGCACCCATATATTCATCATTAATGTCCTAAATATTAGTCCAGAAAAATGGCCTCCGAATACCATTTAGTAACACTACATCGTCTAGCGTTTTGGTTACCAAAAACGCTAGACGATGTAGCGTTCTGTTAGGTTATCTCAAGATGTAAAAATCGGAAATCGGTCCAACTCGGTTTGGTTTCGAAAAAATGAGTACTCGGAACTCGGGAGAGTACTCGGAATGAGTTATCGGATAACTAATCGGGTATTTTTTTTTCTCATATATAGTTATATACTGATTAATAATAAAACTGTCTAATAATATTAATATTTTAATAACACACTTGAAATAATGAAGTTCAAATAAAAGTTACTTGATTGTTTTGACATAATAATCATTCACAAGTTTTGGTGATAAAACACATATAGTTTCTAATTAATGTCAATACTTTGTAAAAACAATATCAAAACATATATAAATTTACGTTTAGTCTCTTTTGAAATAATTTTCAAATAAAACAATAAAAAATTGATAAGTCAAACTCGGATTTGATCTCGAGTACTCGGAGTCAAACCGAATTCTGACCGATTTTTTAATAAATCGATTTTGAACCCGATTACTCGGAACTCGGATCGGACAAGGGGTTAAAAACGAGTACTCGGAATGAGTACTCGGCCGACTCGGCGATTTTTAGAACACTGGGTTATCTTAACAGAACGCTATATCGTTTAGCGTGTAAATAGGTCAATCCTAATTAGACGTACACGGTGTAGCGTTTTGCTAGGGTTAAAACAGTAAAATACTACATGATCTAGCGTTTTCATCTTAAAATTGAAAACGCTAGATTACATGCGTCTCTGACCAGTATTTGACGTCATTTTTTCCAACTCTGTTACTTCAGACATTACTTCAAGAACATTTGAGATTTGGGGCTACTTTTCTAAAATTAGGTGATTCTTTTAATCAAATTTCTAATATAATCCTGAATTTTCTTTTCTTTTAAACCTCATACTTTCTAACCGGGTCAACAGGTACTTTAGCACAGAGTTCCTTGCAATAACAGAAACTTGTAAAACCAGCCAGGTTACTAAAATCCTTGGTAAATTTTAGTCGCGCATACGCCGAACCTCAAAATTCAGGAGGCAGGTACAAATTAACCAGTAATGATCAGATTTAATTCACTTAATCCCTTCCGTTCCATAATTCATCAATTTATCACAAAGCTAATGGCTGTCTGTATTAACTACTGAAGCACCTGTGACATTACTTGGAAACATATACAAACACAGACCAGGATCATCTCTGTGATTTATTTTCACAACACAAAATATTCGGAAAAATGATCTTTGATCTCCATTTTATCTAAGGATAGGCCTCAATAACAGATGATACAGCCTGAATGTTCTTGATCGTGTGCCTGGTGAAGCCAGCCTCGCGGAGAACATAAGCCCATTCCTCTGCAGTTCTTTCCTTGCCCTTGCTAGTATGCGCCAACATCACCATGTCTAACATTAACCCTACATCCTTGAGTTTGCCTCCCTTCTTGTCCTCGATTACGGCCTCTACAATAATCACTTTCCCAGCTGTGCCATACTCTGAGATCGCTTCTCTGCAATTCTTGAGAATCTGGATGCACTCATCATCGTTCCAGTCATGCAATACCCACTGCATTTAATTTGAACAAGTAAGCTTATAAGCTTATAAATAATTAGTATCTGTACTAATAATAATTCTCGGGTGAGGGAGAGTTGAATCAGAACCTAGGACAACAGAGGATAAGTACGTTAAAAAAAAAAAAAATCAAGGGTACTGACCTTGATGAAAGTAGCATTGGCCTTAGGGACACTGACAAACATATCTCCTCCAACGTGCTCAATACCTTCGTATTCTGGTGCAACAGCCAGCACATGAGGAACATCGAAGTTGATTCCACGAATCCACGGACATGCTTTGATCAGAATGCTAAGTGCTGTTCCATTGCCACCACCAACATCAACAATGGAGCTGAGTCCAGTAAAAACCTCAGGACATCCATCAAGTACCGCAGGAACTGTTAACCTCGTATCACAAGCCATTGCTTCATCAATGAACTTGCTATGGCCAGGATTTTCAGCTGCATACTCCCACACACTCTTGCCATGAGCACAATCAAATGCTGATGTCCCATCATCCAGCACCCGGGCACTCAGAAAATGCCATGGAGCTAACATAACGGAGCTGCTCTCAAACAACAGAAAAGTAGCCAAGCTATTCCTGCCATCTTTTATCAGAAGGCGAGACAACGGGGTCTGAACATACCCCAAGGCGCCTTGCTCTGTGATTTTCTCCTTAAATATGCCCCGGTTCATTAAGAACCTCATGATCCGAAAAAGGGCTGGTGAGGAACAAGAAAGAGCTGAAGATAGCTCAGAAAGTGTCATGGGATCACCCTGTTTTTCGAGGATTTCAGGTATCCCAAGCTCAATAGCACACTTGACTAAAGCCATTTCAGTAAAACCAAACACAAATCTCCATATATCAACTTGGGCTTCAACTGTTTCATCGTTTCCATTTGTTACTTCACTTTTTATTATTCCTGCCATTTCTGATTTCGTAACAATTAATCAATCACGAGTCAGGAACCCGGGGGTGTGAAATTACTTCAGCTTCGGGTCACTGATATAGGTGAACTACTGGACTGTATGATGTATTTAGCATGTTTTCCCCAGCACAATAACGTGGAATAATATATCCAAATATTAAAGGATTATAATAAACATTTGGTAGCTTGGTCTATTAAATTTTATGATTTGATTTGATATTTTATGAGTGTTGTCGGCCATATCACTGTGTTTTTTACTGCCAACAAAAAATATTCGAAATTATAAAAATGTAACAGTCAGCATTGCATGATTAATTTTGTCGGTAAATATTATCAAAGGGTATCGATAATATCGCACTTACAGTAGTAGTATATGGTATGGTGATTGAGTGAAGTACTCACCCCGAACAGCAGAGCACTTCCGCTAACCCTCTATTAAAAATAATTAAAAGTTAGCACTAATAATTTTCTTAAATATTATCTGTAACTTTAATCAGGTTTCTAATTATATTTATCAAACGTCTAGGAATTTTATAATAGGATTTTCACAAAATCTCTTCTCATATAAAGAATGATATATTTTATTTATAATAATATTAAATACAACCTATATTGAATATAATCTGTTTTTCA
This sequence comes from Daucus carota subsp. sativus, assembly GCF_001625215.2. NCBI lineage: Eukaryota > Viridiplantae > Streptophyta > Magnoliopsida > Apiales > Apiaceae > Daucus > Daucus carota. The sequence goes on from NC_030386.2 coordinate 17,218,615, forward strand.
CAAAAATTTTCTCATATAAAGAATAATATATTTTATTTATAATAATTTTAAATACAACCTATATTGAATATAGACTGTCTCATCAAGACATGACGGATCACGAGTTAAAGCAAATGTTACAAAATCGATATTCTATGTTATTTGTAACCAATCTCCTTTTCTTTTCTTTTTTTGACAGGACCAATCTCCTTCAATATGGTTTTATTGGAACATGTTTTGATGGTTGTGATTTTAAGATATACTATTAGATTTTTAGAGTTTAAATGCTTTCGATTAGTTCACGCGTTTCAAATATTAATTTTATCGACTTTTCACTTTTTTTTTAATGAGTTGAAACATCTAGTTTTCGTCCATAGACTAGCCTACAACTTGCGAACCTTGTTAAGCATGTTACAGTATAACATTTATTAATACACGTAAGTGACGTAACAATGATTTGCATGAGATCTGGAACCAATTATCCTGTAAAACTTTATTAAACATATAACATTTATTAATACACATAACAAAACTTGGCATAAAATCATAAAATCAGTCTATTATATTATATTTGATTAGTATGAATGAATTTGAAAATAATAAAATGCAGATGTATTATGAATAATTGTTCAAAAATTTCGGCCATTCTTCGCTCCATTCATTACCTCTTATACTAGAGTTCACACCCTCATTTTAAAAAATTCCATTCCTTCCTATATCCAATTTATTCTAAAATCTCATAATAACAATTTAAAATTTATATATTTATTTTCAGAACTCCCTCCGATCTTTTATGTTTTCTTTTGGTTTTGCTCATTCCACTTCATTTACTCCAACCAAATACTGACGCTACTCCTTTAAAACGTATGTCGGAGAGACTTAATTCCCTCTCAAAACGACGAGTGTGGTGGTATTTTTCACCTTTACTCTTGCAACTTTTAAGTAACAGGCAATCTGATCCGCTTTCTTTAAAAGCGAAATCAATATCACATCATTCAAGAAAAAGAAAGATATTCCATGAATCAGGTGTATCATAATATATTGTATCGTCTTATTATGGTGTATACATATAATATTTGCGATTCGGTGCCTACCGGCCACTATGCTACTATTGGTTCTTAGTATTTGGAGCATGCTATTAGAACACTTTGATTGACTTTTTACAGTCATTCAGATGATATCAGGCAAATAATACAGTTTTCCAACTAATTGGGCCCTGAAATTGTTGCACATTTAGCAAGAAAAAGAATCCAAGAAGCCGAACAGGATATAATGCTTATGCTGATGAGAAGTTAGTGCTAGTATACTGCAGGTATGCAGCAAATAACGGAATTACTAACCAAACCATGCATGCTCAGTATGTGCCACTAAGGACCTGGAAGACGTACCTCACTCGCAAAAATGATATATGCAGCCCTCCTAACCCCCCATACTCGAAAGCACAGCTGAAACTGAAGTAGGAAAGTAGGGCCGGGAGAGAGACTTAATTTCCATCATAAGAAAATTTATCATGCTTTTAGTTCAAGCTACTCTTGGTTAGCTACCTCTCTGTACAAGCATGTCATATGACAAAACTGTTACTTTCCAAAGCTAGACCTAAGCTTGTCTACCTCACTCAAGAGCGAGATGCTTCCTTCACAGGCCTGTTTCAGCAAGTCAAATCTTTTGTCAAATTCATACATCTGAGGCACTGGAAGTTCTTTGCCAAGTTGTTGGTCAGTAGATGGCTTGCTGTATCGAATTAGATCCATCATCATGCTCTGTTATGACCCAAAAAAATAAAATATAAGTGATTATAAAAATCAAATGTGATCTAGTATAAATGTTTCAGGGAAAATAATCTTGTTTATACACTTTGGTTGGGAAGACATATCACCAAGATAAAAAGGCGAAAAAGAATACATCAATATGATCTATATATTTCAGTGCTTGATTGAGCAACCATGTTATACAAGACAGAGCCACAGATCTCAAGTTGCCCAAGGTTTTTCCCTATAGAATAAACAGCTATAGTGGCATTCTTATCAAGTTGGTATGTAAATGTATAATTTGCTCAATTATTATAATTTAAATTTAAAACCTCTGTTTCTGAAAGTCCTAATCACCATGGGCAAACATCAACATACAGTAACATGTTAATGTACATTTAGAAGTACATCAAAGAAACTAGTTAATCTGCCAACTCCAAATAAGAATAGGGAAAAAAGTTTTGTACCTGATGTTGCTTTTTACCAGAATAATCTCTCAAGAGAGATTTAACAAGTTTGTTTCTCACTGTTACCCTATCACCAATGGGATTGACGAAAATAAAAGAGGCTAGGTGGTGCAGAACCAATGTGAATGCAACTGAGCCACGACCAACTGCTCTGTCAAGAGCCCCCGACGTCCATGATTTCACATAAGCCTCCAGAATCTTATCATTGTCCTGCATCATGGAATAGTGTGTGGTCATGTAAAATTGTTCAAAGAAAGAATCACTTTGACCAAATATTATTTTTTGCATCTTTTTCCAAAAAAAAAAAACCCTACAATACTAACAGTTTTTGGTTTATAATAAAAAGATTCTCATTTCATTCTAGATACAGCAGACAATAAAAAAGTCAGCCAAAACCCCCAATACAAAAGCAATAGAAACAATTCATAGCAATACCTCAGCAGGTTCGAGGTACCCTTCAGCCTCTGCAATACATTTTTCTATAGGTGGCAAAAGTTCAAGAACACGAGCATTAGAAAGGGAATTCCATGCAGCTAGTCTTACAGGAGACTCAACAGAGCGATGTAAATACATAGTAACTTGCCGCCCATATATCATATCACCATAAGATACAGCAGCAAACTGCTCTGTCAGTGTTTCGATAAATGTAGAGTAACTCTCATGAACGTCTGAATGGAACCTCAGTAATTCCAGATTATTATCCATCCCTCCCTTATGCAAGAGCCTTGACTTATCAAGATGCTGTCCATATAGTTCTTGCAAAATCTCAAATAGATCTCTACTGTTGTCTTCAAGAACACCCATTCCATCATACAGGCATGCCGATAAAGAATGCAATTTCCATGATAGTGGCACGTGTTGAACTGATGTGTGGTAATTAGAAGAAAGAAAATTCGACACAGATTCAATACCTAAAAGGAAAAATAATCCACCTTTCGCCACTTCTAGTAAGGCAGCATTGTTTTTGCAGTCTAGTGAATCAGGTACACTAGAAAGTTTAGCACTTCTGTCTATAATGTTTGAGAGTGAACTCAGAAACCAATGTGAAGGAAGTGGCAGTCTCTGATGAGCCCATTCTACTACCAGAAAATTTGAATTATGGCCATGACCATTAATGTTTGACGTGTGACAATCCTCGTGTATAGTGTCCAGATTAAATTTTTTATTTTTAGGTGATTCATGACCCAAACGACTCTTTTTACTTTCTGCCCCTGACTTCTTTTTCAGAGACAGCCATCTATTCTTAAAGTGTGAAGTCAAGCAATCACTGAAGAGCTGGTAGTCTTGTTCTTCATATTGCCACCTGATTTCTTTGAATTCCCTGACACACAGATCAAGACACTTAAGGACAGGGATTTGAAACAGGTAGCCTAACAACTTATCCAGCAAGAATCTGTCATTTGGCCCAGCGATTAAACATATATTCAATGCACAATTTATTTTCTGCATAATAAATCTCATCTCTTCAGAATTTGGTGGATCTTTGGCATGCACAACTGGAAGTAACTCAAGTAAGTGAATGACCACATTTGCATCCATTTGAGCCAATAAGACTGTTTTCGACCAAAACCCGCCACCAGAAGCACCCCAACCGATACCAACACCTGGAGCAGGACCACCTCTACCAAACATCTCAATGGATTGCATAAATTGCCACTCGGAAGCAATTAAGTCCATAAAAGTTATCATCATCATTTCTAATTCGGCCGAGGAAGAGTTGAGAATTCCAGCCGCAAGTATTTTATCTTCACTTGAAAAAGTGAATCCCTGGGAGGATGTCGTATGCATGTTCGCAAGTCGGATCAGCTTATCAATAGAATGAACAACTTGAACTGATCCCCGAAGACAGACCACAGAAGCAAACAACATCTCAGGTTCACTTTCATGTCTCAGATAACACAGATACTCGAGGAAAGAACCACACCGAGAAGAATACTTGCCGTAATCTTTGTTGGTCATCCCTGTAAAGCTGAGAAACTCATGTTTGATTACATGAAGTCCAATTTTAGGAACGAACTCTGGAAGCCATGGAAGCTGCCCCCCTTGAAGACGAGAGGTATCCTCTGGAATGACACGCAGTAATAAACTGGAAAGCATGTGCATGACTGATGAAATTACCCATAACAGGGACTTCACTGTCTGACTCTTCACAACAGAATCGCTCCTACTTGCATTTTTCCACTCAAAGCATTTAGAAAGATTTGAATCGCTCTTAAATGCTATCCATTTTAAAGCTAAATCAACAATTGGGCCTACATGACTCCAACACCATGTTTCTTTGTCATCTGTGTCAATTTCTTCTGATTCCACTTGTGAATAGAAGTTTGGAAGTCGTCTAGTGAGAACCTCTAAGACAAGGTATGCTTCATTTGCAATGGAAGTAAACTCGTCAAGAATGTTGCTAGCAATCATCTTTTCAAGTGTGGATACATCCAACCAGATACAAAGAGAAGGGAGCAAATCTGTGAGATAAGATACACAGTAACCATACTGAATGCAGACTTTCCAAAAACGAAGTTGTTCAACCATCAAATCAGATGATTTTTTGCAGTTCTCCCTTCCCGATTTCACCCAGTGGTCAATGGAGGATGTATATCGATACAAATGCCAAGTCATCTTCTGGAAAGTTCCATTCTTTGTAAATTCTAAACAGTTCTTCTCATATTGAGCCAAAACCTAATTAGGAAAAAAAAAAAAAAAACTAAATTATTTGACAAGACTTTTAAGTCATCGAATTCTGAAGAAAGCTACATATGTAAATGGCTTGCCTTCATAAGTTTAACAGCCTTTATCTTGAAGGAATTGATCTCCATTTGGTCATTCATAGTAAATCTTTTGACAACTGTGTGAACAAGTCTTTCACAGTTTATAATTGCATCTGAACAAGCCGGGGAATGCCTTGCTATGGCTATTAGTATAGAGATTACACATTCTTCTAGAACTGATGAAGGGTCCGTCTGAAATTGCAAGTGACAAATGTTAACTAAACCACAAAAAATCTATAGGATTATGGTAAATACCAGATTAGAGACATGCAGATAAACCTCCACAGCATGTTTCTTTATCAACAAGTATTGCCGACTTGCTCAACATACCGCATTAAACAAGTTTATATACCAAATACAAGATGGTATCTTGCTAACCATTACAAGAAAAAGTTTAAACGATACCCAAGTAGCTGTCTTGTCAGTTGTAAAGGTTTTCCGAGGAAACAGTAAAGGAACCTATTTTAATTTAGACAAAATTGGCACAGGCCTCTGACCAACTTTCCGGAGAAAATATGAAGCTAGAGAAAAGACATCATGGGTTCTTTGATGTAAGAAAATTCGAAATTCCACAAGTACATGCTCTTGGGGAAGTCAGAAAATCGACCATGGGGTACACTTTAATTCAAAATTTTCAAAGTTTCATGCTACAATTATCTCAGACTTATAAATACATCCTTTTGCAAATTCTTACCTCCAAAAGATAGCGGATTCTTGAAATAATCCCCATTCTGACCAAACCCGCTGCCAAATCTTGTCCTGCAACAACAATGTCATCCTGAATAGTTTTCTCACCTTCAGCTTCGTGGTGCATGGTGTTGTCATCAAAAGGAAGAAGATCTGAAGGTTTAGTATTATACTTCCACAAGCCACCTTTAAGAAAACTATCTTCGATTCTGGGTCTACTTCTAAATACTGGAGCAGTACAGACACCATTCTGATAGGTTACTGTTTTCTGAAAGCATGTGTAGCAAAGTTAAGATACGATAGAAACAAAGAATAACGAGAACCCTTGAATTGATATCTACCTCGGAAATATCAAAAAAACTCTCGTTGATGTCACAACAAAGTACAGACTGAATGACTTTGGCACCAGCTAAAACCACAGAGTCATGGTTATCATCAAGAGACATCCTGCAAATTAAAGAAGCTGAAGGTTAAGTAAACAAGAAAATCACATCAATGGACAGCTCGACTCTTGAACATGTTAAAAGTTACAGCTTCAGTTCATACTAACAGTACACGGGTCAATTTACTTTAAAAATCAGTACTCAACTTTATTATATACTTGATTCAAGTTTCATAAAATGAATGCAGGCCTCATTTTAAACCTCAACACTATGGACAGACTTCGAGCTTCGTCCTAGAATCTCAATTGAGGGAGTAATAGCTCCTTAAATTTATTTTCTCCAATATTTGACCAATTGCAACTCAGACAAGTACGCAAAACAAAAACAGCAGACTCCTCGAAATCTACCAAATTTATGTCAGCTAAAGGACCTCATCAAAACTTGCAGCCGCATGAAACTTAACTCATACATCATAACAATAATCGTTACATCTTTATTTTATCCTTGGCTCCAGAGAGGCAGACCTGACCACTTAGACTTGTGAAGTGAGGCATATTCTGTTGACCACTTGTAGGGGCCCTTTAGTTCATGGTTAATGAGCCCCGGGAATCGGAACCTCAAACTCATGTTGGTGTTTGGATTAGCAATTTTGTTGTATGGAATGGGAACCCCATTCCCATTTTGTGCGGAAAGCATTCCATCCGCACACCTTGGGATATCCGTTCCCATTCACGTTTCCCCATTCACGCCTACCATTGAAACGCCCCCTTAATCAGCCAAGTACATAACAAAAACCATAGACAACTCAAAATAGTACAAAATATATGTCAGCTCAAGAATCTCGAAAGTACACAACAGATTTTGTGTCATGTTTAGGTTTTACTTTGGGTCCCAAAAAAATATATTTATTAAGTGAGAACTACATTATATATATAAACTTTATACAGTATACTATCATTGTATGTAAATACGAATATAACAATAGATATTTTTTGTATATTTATAGATTTATAGATATATGCACGAAGAGAAAATATATTAATTCTCTTTTTATCTAAATTATATCAAAAACTTTTTTTGTGTGCACAAAAAGTAGGCTGATCCATTTAATGTTGTGTATATGGGATTGGTCCTTAGCCCAAGGAAGGTAGACCCAACCATTTTGTAGAGTAAAGTGAATCATATTCTTCCTCTACACACCTCCCCCCGAGGCAGGGGGGAAGAGTAAATTCCTCTTCAGAGCATCACTAATCTATATAAGATACTTGCATAGCACAGGAAACATATTTGTCTGTGGGGTATAGCTGTCCCTAAAAGAAACATGATGTGTACATAACAAATGTGATGATACTGAAACCTTCAAATGAGGGGGGGGGGGGGGGGGGAATTTTGAGACTCGCCTAAGTGAAAATGCAAGCTCTGGCTCTGGGCCTAATATAAAAGCCCAGATAGCCCCCCAGTCAGCAAGTCTGTTGTTAGAGCATTTCCAGGTGTCCCCAACTTGATTTTGCAGGATGCAGCTTGATGCCCTATTAAGCACAGATGCAAGTAAATGCAATGCAAGGACGCGTTGCCCAGGAACCTGAAATTTGCATCCCCAAATTGTTCATAAATACAAGTCCAAAGAACAGTAGTAATTGCTGCAGGTATAACATTTGAAGACCAAAATGTAGTATAAACTAACCACACTCCTAATAAGCGCTATTGCTTCTTTGATGGTGTAACCTGCAGCAGCAGGGTCACCTTCAGTTCGAAGAAGGTCACGTTCTGAGACATTTCCCGCACTATATCCACTCTTAATACCTTAACATAAAAAATGAACTCTTAAAAGCTTGATTGGATAATTAGTATAAAAACAATTTAAGGGTACATAAATCATATAAAATATAATTTTTTTTATATGTTATGAGGTATAACCAACATATCCAAATAACTATACTAAGTGAATTCCTACCAGACATATCAATGACATTTCCTTCCAATGAGAACCTCAATTCCCTAACAGATTCAACCCTTTTGCTCCAAGCATCCCATGGACTGCCACTATTGTCATTTACTGGCATTGCTTTGTCAGCTTGTGTCATCACCAAATCTGTCTCTGTCGCATTTAATGATGTTTCACTCTGAGGAAATGTAGATTTATCATTCAAATTTTCACCCCGAAGGTTCCCGACTTGACCACCAATACGTACACCTGAAGTTGAATTTTTTTGCTTCTTTGATTTGTCTTGCCCCCTTCTCCTTAAGTTTTCTAGTACTGAAGGACTCAGCCTCTTCTTCAGCTCATCTTGTGCGTCAGCAATCTCATCAGCTGACATTTCCTGAAGACGAGCACGATTCTCAGCATCGATTTGACTACCAAGGGTTTTTGGTTCTTGTTCAAATCCCAAGTATTTGTCGACACGACCAGGTTTCAAGACAGATTCCAATATATCATTCCTATCTAATGCTGACTTATACGGGTTCCTATGGTTTGTAGGTTCACTGAGAAAAAGTTCATTATGCGCATCAGTTGACACATCATCAATATTCATATCCGAGACATCTTCTTCTTGTTCTACCACCACATTCTTCTTTGAAAAATCTGCAATTTCCATCTCCACATCCTGTACCTTGTAATCATTTCCAAAAACCCCTCCCTCTACCTGAACAGCATTCTCAAAATCAACATGCCTACTCACATTCTCATCAATTTTATTAGCCTCATTAACTCCATTTAGCTCTTTAGGCTTTGCATTAAGCTTATTGCTTTCCTTATTAGAACTCATAACTGCATTAGTCATTAGCTCCTGCTCTTTCCTCTGCACTGGTTTCGAAATCATACCGGCATTATCATTTATGAGCTCTCGCCACCGACTAAAATCCACACTCTTCTTCTCTTTCCTCTGAACTGGCTCAGCAAACTGTGCCATCATCTCCCCATTATCATCATCATCCTCATTCTCATCCTCATCATTCAAGTTTCCAATAGAATCACTCAATTTAGGTGCCCAATGCTGTACCAATCAATACAGACTCAAATACATAAGCTAAACAACACTAAGAACACAGAAAAAACAAAACAAAATTCTAATCCACGATCAAAATTCAAAAAGACATTTCAAGAAAAGAAGGCAAACTTCAACTAGCATTACATGCATAGGTCCCCAACGGCTAACGCTATCACAATCCACAATCGAAACATACACCAATAGCTAACCAAAAAACCACTAAAACCCCACACCTAAAACCCCAAAAAATCAAAAACAAAAATACAAATTCTTAAACAAAACCGGGGAATTCCGATAGCAAAAATCTACTAGCATCACTTGCTCTATCACCTGATGCTGTCACAAAAATTCCACACACCAAAACTAACTAATCACCACTACAAATACAAACCTAATATGAGTAATAGGACTCTTTTTGACATTTTGCACGTAACTAATTATTTTTTTAACAAAATCTAATCTTGTCAATTTTATATACCGAGTAAAAAGTCGAAATGACTACTAATTTGGGACCGGCGACTCAAACCTAGAAAAAGTGAAAACGCGTGGTCGGAAAATTCTATTCAATATCGAGATTAAAAATACATTGTCTACTAACTTGTCGAGGTTAGAAGGATGGGGAGGGCTTACAGGGCCATGGGAGCGATGACGGGCGACCGGAAAAGGAAGGACGGTGGCGCGTGGGAAAGAGGAAGGGGAGAGTGGGGTGTTTTCGGAGAAGCCCTTTTCAACTATGCCGCCGACCATCGGCGGCGCGTTGGATGTTTTCTTGCCGTTGCGATCTTTCTTGTTCATACTTGCGGAGTGGGGTTTAGTCAGAAATTGAAATTAATTTTGTGTGTGAATGTCGAGAGCGTTGTATTTATAGTATGTTATTCTAGGGCCGCTCTGCCAAGATCCCATCGCATAAATAAATTCTAAATTTTAAATAAATTTTTAAATATACGTTCCTTTGAATTGTGTATAAAAAAATTATAGATATATTACATAAACATCATTTTTTTCAAGTCGGATTCAAAATAATCCTATCCTAATTAATTAGAAGGTTCTAAAAGAATCTTGACCCTATTATTCTATATGTTGGCAAGGATTATTTTCGTGTTTGCTAAATCCATTTATCAAAAATATAACATGTAATTTTGATTGTAATTTATTTTTTGAATGTAATTTAAGATATTCTGATCGTTAATTCCTTTAGAAAAAAGAATTAATATTTTTATATATGTTCCGCGAAAACAACATATAGAAGTACATCTTTTTATCTTGATTGTGTAAAAAGTCAAAATAATTATTAATTTATAACGAAAAAAGTAATTTTTTATCAAGCATAATAACCAAAGATCATTATTATGACTTATTATTTATTTACTTTGTTCTATGCATATGTTTAATCTTTTTATACAGCCAATCAATCCTACACCATGCAGTCATTTACTATTTTGTAATTTCTACAATGTCTAATTGTGTGTTGTCTTTGTCTACATGAGAATATAGTGAGGGTGATTCATAGTTATGGACTTATGGTGGGTTTATCTTCTTTTCCCGAATATTCTTGCATAAATTTGCTTAAAAAATTAATTTACTACAACCCTTTAACATAATATTCACATTTATATAAAATATGATCGTAGACTGCATTAATATAAATGTACTAAGTCTTTAAAGACCGTGAGTTATTTAAAAATACTTGTAAAAAGTTTTATTTTAACATAATTTTCACACGGTAAGAATGTTAAAGTGTGATCCGTAAACACATTAGCGCGATTATATTTTGAGCGATTATTAAGTGTATATTATTAACAGCTTTCTTGAGCATATTATCGACAACCTTTTATAATCATATTATCCGCAACTGTTTTTAGTTATATTATTGACAAATTTTTCTAACAAGATGATTATAATTCTAAATTTTTATCGTAAATGTAGAAGCGCTATAATATCCGGCGGAAAGCCAAACTACACTAAACTCCAATAGAAAGAAAACGATTCGTTCCAATTATCTAAAGCTTTTTTCAACTGGTAATTTATTATAAACATTCATGTATTCTAAACTTCATTAAAACATCTTTAACACGTTTGATTATATTGGTCGGTTATATTTTAAATATCGTATGTATTAATATTTTAGATTATTAAAAATGAAAAATATCATTTTAATATGATAATAAATAAAATGAAATCTTATTTTCATAATAAACGATGTGAAATATTCTTACACGTCAGTAGAGATTTAACAAATATAACCAACATAAAAAGATAAACGATGCACATTAACATAGATTCAACAAATATAACCAACATTAGTAGGGTGACTATATTTAGATAGGAAAATTTTATTATTGGAGTCGAGTATTTTTCATAATCTCTATATTTTTCTATAGCATATATTACATGGTTGGACATGCTCATAGACAGACAAAATAAAATTTATTCAGAAATGGAAAAAACTTCTTCATACCATATATAACAAGGAACATCTACTTCACTGTTAGAGGAATTGATGAGAAACTACGACTCGAACCTTCCGAATATGATTCACCCCGTATCTCTAATTTGTCATAGCCATATACAAGACCTAAACTACCGATCTATTCATTAGGCATCACTTTCACAGTCCAGCTTATAGCCTGTCTTTGCAAGTTCATTCCTAAGATATGTATAATTATTTATCGATTTCAGGACCATCTTCAGATATTCTTCTAGCACTAAGGTTTCCAGCATAAGACCACAGCTTATCCAGGTCAGCTGGCATTGGCATGCTAGGCAAACCCTTGAGACCATTACTGATAGGAGGGGAAGAACAGAATGTTGGAGTAGCAAAGGGAGAAGTGTAGGGTGTGTGCTGAATTGAGAATGGACTAGGTAATATCCGCTTTTGAATTGGTTGACCAGCCAAATTCCCCCTGCTGAAGATAGACATAGATTCTGCAGCAGAACATCTATTGGCAGAGTCATCCACGTATAATACATCATCGATCCTTGCCATTATGTTAAACGCCAAGCTCTCCATTACCCTTGAGTAGCTTTCAAGAATTGACTGCCCTACATCCTGAATATATGAAATAAAAGTAAATCCACGGGAAATAAATCAAGCATATCACAATATGTGTAACCAAGTGAAGCAACTCATCATTATTTTTCAACAAAAAAGACCCAAGAGCATATACAGTTACATGGTGCAGATATTGCATGGTTATTCAGATACTAAAAACACCCCATGACATATGTCAACATCATCTTAACTCTTTTACAGTCTGATTAAAAGGTCCTTGAAAATATTTTCTAAACTTTCTAGTTTAAAGGGTGCTGCAAATCTACAAGGTTTCGTAAATCCGGTGTTAAGAGCTAGAATATCATATACCTTTACTAATCTTCTGCCCCTGAATAACATAATGAAATATAGTTTCATGAAAGTGAAGAACAACCATATATAACAATTTTAGTGACTGTAAGTCTGTAATAGTCCTAAAGAATTTGACTTCTGTACAAGTCATTCCCATTTTCTAAGTATCAAGGAAGTGGTTAGGAAAGAAATTACCTTGTTATATTGAATTTTGTTCATGTCCAAAGCAGTTTGTGGAAGACCAGGAAAACGCAATTTCAGGCTGTGCAACAAGGTCTCTGCCCGTTCAGCTAAAATATGGTTCTTTTCACCATCAGCAACAAGACCCTTTACCTTGCCACTCCAAGATGAACGCTTAGATTTAATATGACTAGAATGGTTTTTCTGATCTTTAAGTTTCCATACATGCACAGCTGCCTCTATTCTGTTTGCTACATCCAGAGTGTGGTGCTCCGACGACAGATCTAAGCAATCAAGAAGACATTCTGGAGAGAACTGGTCCGCTGTTATGTAGCGATAGATTATTTCACCCAGACAAGCTTTTCCATTCTGTAATTGGGTGGCACCATCTAAGTTATTAGAGAAAAATACAAGGTGATGCTGAAAAGATATATCAACTAATAAAATTTTTTTATGTTATCACGTGACCATTAATTTTATTGATGCAGGTTCTGTTATCTTTTATTCCTCATTTTTTTTCATTTATGTACTTCTATCAATACATCTTATGTGCAGTTGAACCAAAAAATTATTATTAGAAAAATGATAGATTGTTCCATATATACTACTACCATGTCCTAACAACGTAAATACGAATACCTATCCAAGGCATATATATACATTTGTTCAGGATAAAATGTAAATAAAAGCAATACTATCCATGCACTACCTGTAATCTCATCAATTAAATATAATCAATTCATAAATACAATCAAGATTTAAAACTACAGTAGCAGGAACTTGGTAGTACTTAGTAGTACTTGTAAGTAGTTTTTGTGATAGCCCCAGCGGTATTAATGAGAGAAGATTATTTAACATGAAATCTATGAACGGATTTTGTCTATTTAGTGCGGTAATATACAGACAACAACTTTTTATTCATCAAGAAGCCTGAAAGCTTCAAGTGCAAGTCACCTTCAAGAGAAACTCTTTTGATGACAGTGTATAGCACTGTCTAAACTTTTTTGATAAAACGAAGAACTATGCAATCATAATATATCAGTCAAGAAAAACAAAAACACAAAACAAGCAAATGCACGATGTCAGGCATCTTAAGCTAAACTGTATCACATGAGTAAGATACCAAAACCCTGAGCCACACCTTAGGTAAGGTTTCCGCGTAAGCACTTGGAATTTCCATTTCAGCAAGCACGTTGCTGTTAATTGCTAATGCTGCCTTCAGTATCTGATTTGTGCAGTCTCTGCACTGCTGCAACCTCTTCCTAGCATCCTCAGACAACCCTTTCGATGGAACTTTGGGACAAGGTAACCACCATTTCTCTTCCTGCCGAACTGAAGGCCTCCCACTTGAAAACGCAGATGAATAGGCATCGCCGCCATTGCCTTCAGCTACAGCCATTCCACGTTCAACATACCAAAATTCCAGATCTTCAAACCCATCAAGAATGCTAATCAACATAGCATCAAGCTTTTTAAGGGCAGGGAGATTAATATACAGATCTGACCGAGGTTGTGTTGCCATTACTTCATAACTCCCTCCACCAGGAAACTGTTGTACAGACGGAACAAGCTCGACAATTGAATCACTGACCCACAGTAAATATTCCATCTCCCTTCGCCACATTGCCTTCTTTTGTGGCGCCAATGGCTCCAGCCTCCACAATTCACCAAATACGGTAGCTAAAAACAAAACAACAAACATAAATCGGACATTTATATACATCCAGACATAAACGTCACCAATCACACCAATACACGACATTAACAGAAAAGGGGTAAAATTGCACTAACCAGAGAGATTTGTGATGGCATTTGAAATGGCCAAAGCAGTACAAACACCCTTACCCCCTCCCGACATATCCTCTCCAAGTAGAAGCTTAGCGAATCTTTCCTTTATCATCTCAACTTCTACAAGTTCCAAACACAAAAATAAATACACATCAAACAAACACATGTTAATACAACTAAACTAGCATTAATCAAATAACCACATTTTTACTTACTTAAAATCATATTAATATAACAGCAATACACTCGACAATTTCAAATAAACTCGACAATTTCAAATCACAAATATTACAATTCATATAAACCTAAACAACCTCATTGTGTATATAAACACACACATTCATAGCTACATTGTGAGTAAATTGATTGGATCTACTTGCTCTATAATTCACATACACTGGTCTATGTTTAGACCTAAATTAGGAAACTTTAAGCAAATACAGTTAGATAAATAAAATGAATGACATCATTAATTAATCATCAAAATTTTCGATTCGATAGTGTATTTTTAACTTAAATAAACGAATAATCTCAACAAATAAATAAAAATGAATCGCATCGTATTCATTTATCGAGATTTAAGAGTATAAATAACTACCTGACAAATCAGCTTGTGATTTCCGAGTGCTCTCCTCCCAAACCACCACATCCTTACCTCCGACCACCGGAAACATCACCGGCGCCGTAAACCCCTCATTTCCGGCGAAACCGCGCCGCGGCAACGGAGACTCGGCGCTCAAGCTCTCCACATCGAATCGGCGGCCGGA
Source organism: Daucus carota subsp. sativus (assembly GCF_001625215.2). NCBI lineage: Eukaryota > Viridiplantae > Streptophyta > Magnoliopsida > Apiales > Apiaceae > Daucus > Daucus carota. Next base: position 17,233,712 of record NC_030386.2, read on the forward strand.
GAAGCCGCTGGAACTCTCCGACTCGCTGACGTCAGCGCTGAGACTGTAGCTCCCGCAGCGCTCATCGGAAGCGTCCTCCGACGAAACGCTCGTCATTAAAGTAGTATAAGTTAGCTGGTAAAGGAAAATGAGAGCGTTTTATACGCGCATTGCGCGAGTGTGTGTTGCGTGACTCTGTGGAGATGAGGATGAGATGATTGGAAGATAAAGTGGTGGAGGAGTGTAACAAAGTGAGAGCAGATAAAGCTGATGATGAATAGCTGCCTAGCTATCTAGGACTACTCCAGAGTCCAGAGATATTATGGTGTCAAAAATTTTTGTGCATATTTATTCTATTTCCAGAATATTAATGGTGTAAAAAATGTGTATACTTTTTCTATTAAAATTATAATTGTCTCAGGTTCGAATATGAATAATCCGAAAAGTATTAGATTAGATACTACTCCCTCCGTCCCTATTTATCTGTCCACTTTGGAAGTGAAAATTTGTCCCTATTTATCTGTCCATTTATACTTTCAAAACTAATTTAATGATAGTTTTTCAAATATATCTCCATAATTTCAATTTTCAAGGCTTGACTTATTTAAAACTTGGTTGAATTCATGTTTTCAAGACATAAAGTAGGGGTATTCCACCATTTTCAAGATATTAATTAGAGGTATTTAATGAAAAAGTTTATACAATCAAGTATTTCTTGGTATGTGTTTTTTTTTCCAAAATGGACAGATAAAAAGGGACGGAGGGAGTAATTTGTAAGGTATATAAGATTGAATTTTCAAAAAATATATATATAACTAAAATTATATGTGAAATCAAAATTGACCGTGTTTAGTATTTATAAATGTGACTTGTCATAAAATTTTAATCACTTAAATTATCAATAAATATAGATTGTGATTTGTGATACTTAAATACTCAAGTCTGATTATTTATGAATGTGAATAATCTGATAACAAAGCTAGGGAAAATGAGGTGGGGGTTTGGAATATAAATTTCAGTACTTTTTCTCAATCATTTTTTATGAATGTGAATAATTATTTGTTACTCCATTGTAGGGCTGTCAAAAAAGTCCGAAAAATCCGATATCCGTCCGAAAAATCCGCATTCGTATTCATGATAAAGCGGATATTATCCGTATCCGAGCCAAAGCGGATATTATCCGCATCCGAATCCGACAATTCCGGATACGGATACGGATATAGGCATATTTGTATCCTATAATATCCGAATCCGAAATTAAATATATATGATATTAAATATTATATATTATTATTATTATTATTCAATAAGTATATAATGTGTGTATTTATATATGTATACATAAAACAATATATTTATATAAATTTTGTATAATTTTAAAATATTATAGACATATATCATAATTTTATTTGAGTTTAATATTTTAAAGATAACAAATTTATATCGAAAGATAAATAAGAATTAATTTTTGAATTAATATAAACATTCTTTAATGATTTTAATTTTTTACTCAGTTTATAAAAATTAATTTTAAATTTTTTATGATTTTTTAGAAATTTTAATAGAAAAATAAAAATTCTGATTAAAAATCATATTCGGATATAATGGGGCCGTTTGAGTGAGCTTAAAATAAGTGTTTTTTGCTTAAAATAAAAAAGTGGAGTAGAAGTCAGAAGCAAGTTAAGACTTATAAGTGATTAAACTGTTTGGGAAATAAGTAGAAGTCCTGAAACAAAAGCTAGGAATCCTAACTTCTTTTAAGTGCTTCTTGACTTTTTACACAAACGGTACAAATAAGTGTTTATAACTTATAAACCAGAAGTCGACTTATAAATGTCCTGCCAAACACCACCAATATTCATCAGATCCGGATTCGAATATCATCCTTTAAAAAATTTCGGATTCAAATCAGGATACAGATATTGATTTTCAGATTCGAATTCGGATACGGGCAGATCCGTATCCAAATCCGTTTGACACCCCTACTCGATTGTGAAAAAAATACATGACTCCATACGATGTGGTGTCCCCGCAGTGAGGACATGGCAATTTGGCTGATGTGGACCCACCATAAACTAATTGCCGTTGATTCAGGGTGAGTCTGAAAGGCGTTGCGTGTGGGAAATCTCATCAAATGAATGCAAGTATCATAAAAATGTGCATTCATAAATCGGTTTTTCTATGGTGTGCCCAAGGGCACACACTAAGCACCAAAATTTATGAATTTGGATGATTTCTATTGCCTAACTTTCATTAATAATGGTGGACCCTCCTGCAGTTGCAACAACCACACCAGTCAAAACCCTCCAATTTTATAAATGTTAGTGCTTAGCATGTGCCCATGGGCACACACTAGACAAACCCTTCATAAATTTATAAAATAAATAATTTCAATTATTAGTTTAAAGGGATTTTCTATGGTGTGCCCAATGGCACACAATAGTCTCTAACTCCAATAAAAATAGCTTCTTTTGATTGGTGGATGAATAATAAATGATAATGGCCCCCTGCATTCACATCAACTCCACCAATCAGAATATGCCATTTTTATAGAATTTAATGATTATTGTGTGCCCTTGGGCACACATTAAAAAGACCGTGGTTTACATATTCCATTCAACCCAAATTAGATGAGCTAGTTAATTTTGGACATCTAACTTAAGGTGTATTTATTGTCTAGTTCCTAAAATTTGTTTTTTTTAAATGTTTTTTTGTAAACGAAAATTTCATATTTTAATTTTTATATGTAAAAATAAAAATTTAAAAAGAAGTAATGTAACTATGCAGACAATGAATCTTAAATTGTGTGCCCGAAATTAAGTTCATCTAATTGGGGATGGATGGAGTATTACGGTAAAATAACATGAATCGTACTCGTAGCCATGCCAGGAGTCATAGGTCGCTTGACTTTCTAGCAAACATTTATAAGTCTTTTCACCGTATAGTTAAAATTTTTATTTTTAAAATTCTTTCTTTTGAATAATACTCCCTCCTTCTCATTTTAATTGTCCACTTTGCTCAAATCACACATATTAAGAAAAATTAAATATGATATGTTGTTATCATTGTTATGCATTAATTATACAAAAACACTACTCCCTCCGTCCCTATTTATCTGTCCACTTTGGAAGTGAAAATTTGTCCCTATTTATCTGTCCATTTATACTTTCAAAACTAATTTAATGATAGTTTTTGAAATATATCTACATAATTTCAATTTTCAAGGCTTGACTTATTTAAAACTTGGTTGAATTCATGTTTTCAAGACATAAAGTAGGGGTATTCCACCATTTTCAAGATATTAATTAGAGGTATTTAATGAAAAAGTTTATACAATCAAGTATTTCTTGGTATGTGTTTTTTTTTCCAAAATGGACAGATAAAAAGGGACGGAGGGAGTACTAAATTTTCATTCATTTTGTTAAAAGTCAACATAGTTTGCATTGTAAATCATGAAAATTGTACATGCTAATAAATGTTAACATTGAAACTTGTATAAAATTGTATTGGACAAAGAAGTAGGACAAATAATATGGGAAATTTTTTCTTTGCAAAGTGAACTATTAAAATGGGAAGGAGGGAGTAATATTAACCATACATTTTAATTCAATTTTTTTTAAAAATAATGATTTTGACTATTCGATTAAAATACTTAAAAATATGTGCCAAAAAATCAAACTGACTTATATTTTAAAAAAAGAAAATACTAATTTCATAATTTGTACTTAAAGTCTAGACAGTGTATTTGACTCTTTGACTTCCAATCTCTTGGCCAGGATGTGTATCAGTGCAATATCTTTTTCCTCAGAATCGAATCAATTTCTGAAAATTCCTTCAACGTACACTGTGTGGTTTACACTTGGGAACTCCAAATTTCAAACTTGGAACTGTTCAATTTTGACTGTCAAAGACTCATATGGTCATCTCGAGTTCAAGCTAAAGTTCGAGGTCTGTTTTTAAAAATAGAGACGTCTAGTAAAATTTCTAATCGCAGTCCAATACTTATTAAAGATACATGGAGTATTATTTCAAAGTTCGAATATTCATGAAAACATTCTCGGAGTATAATTAGTCAAATGTCAACTTCATATTACACAGGATTTGTGCGTATAACCGTGTTAATTTTGATGATGCTAAACTTAATTATAATACGACATTGAATATTTACTTTAAAACAATAAAATCCTAGTTTCATGTTCCTACTTTGTTTCTGTATTGTCAATTTTTTAATTGTGTGTACATATCTTATTTTTCAAATTTTGGCTGAAATGAAAAATTTTAAACAGAAAAACGTTAAAAAATCTAAAATTAAACAAGTACAAAATTTTATGAATCATATGTATAACATTATTCTCATTATACTATGATAGTATCACTTAACGAATAGAACACTATTTTATAATAATTTTTTGTATTCTAACACTTCTCTCATTTGATTTATGCAGTTTTGCAAAGATTATTAACTATATTTAATTAATTTTAAAAAATGCGTGGTTACTTAAAATATTGTTGTATCCTTGAAAATTTATTAAAAATAAATAGTAAAGAAAATTTGATGATAAAAAAATATAAATAAAAAAGGTTGCACCTCTGACTCGAACATGATTGAAAGTGTGAATTTGTGTGGTAAACGATTTATAAGTGTGTGTCAAAACGTCAAACGACTTATATTTGAAAAAGAAAGAGACTATTTTGTTTCAAATGTAAATATAGGTGGAATAACAAACAAAGAGTAACGATTTGAGGAGGTGGGGAAGAAATTTAGGTCAATATAATAATGTGGTTGGCATCGGGCATGCATGGGTTTCCAGTTTCCACTCGAAGCAAAGTGAAGAACAACATGCTAAAAGGGGAGAATCACGACACATGTTTAACCCGAATGATGAAACTGATTTATATATGAAGAAAGGAATCTTGATTTCCCACTTCAATTACAATCCACAGAGCTCATATATATTCATGTAATGTGATTCCTGCTCCTGGGATTTCCTTCGTCATCATATATCTCTTGATTGATGGGTCATATTTAAATTATTTGTCACCCACACTTCCTTTTAAACAAATATATGTGTATATGTCATTTTATTATTTATTTTTAAAAATATCTTTTTAATAAAATAAATAAATAACTAAATTCTTTCAAATAAAAATTTAAAAAACTATTTACAAAGTCATATTAATACACTTTAAATACATATAAGACTAAAAATGACTATCATTGTTTTGGGACAAACATAATATGTCGACGGAAATGAATCTTTTATGATATTTAAGGTATTCAGTTTGGTTTATCGAATACCGAATTGGAGCAATTTGGTTCGGTCGAAATAATTATGTTTTAATTCAGTAATGACTGAATCCTTCCTATATTTATATAAACCCGCTCGACCTAGTTAATTTTTCAATTTATCAAAGTTTAAAGCTTTCTTTTGACACTAATATAGACAATCAAAATTAAGTTTTAAAAATTTTAAGGTAAAATATATAGGTTTTCTCATAATTAATTAAGTTACGAGATAAATATAGGACGTCGAAAATTTAACACATGACTTCACTAAGTCCCGAAAAAAAATATATCATCTGTTCCTCTGTATAACAAGGCAGGCTATGAAGCCGATGGTCAAAACAATTTTTGAAACCAGGACTTGAAACCTCGCTTAACTTCACTCGCAGCCTAAATTAGCTAAATTTGTTTAAGCATTTTAAATATGTTAATAAATATATTTTTGTAATATAAGAAATTAAAATGAAAACAATCATCTAACTACCATAACAAAAAATGAGTATATAAAGTTCACCTCACGTCCATTTAAGACTTTCATGGATGTACTTTCTGATTTTAACCGATTAAATCATTGACTATTTCAATTTTTACTCTAAAAAGACTCGTACTTTTTGTTAGCGATGTAGATTCGGTTAACCGAAACCGGAACTTTTTTCGATTAATCGAAATCGAAACTCATCAAAATCCTCTACCAAATAGTGAACCGAATTAATTTCGATTTTATAACCGAGCCGAACTTTAAATTCCGGTTATTACCAAAAATCGAATTTATTAACCGAAATTTAAAACAAATCTGAAAATAGGAAAATCAGCATTGTGTTCCGGCCCAGTTTGGGGATTAGCGTTTAGCGGATTTGAATAGATATTTTGACTAATTCATTGAAATAGATGATCTGACTAGCGGATTAAGGGGCCATTTGGGTTAGCTTAAAAGAAGTGACTTCTTGCTTAAACTAAAAAAGTGGAGTAGAACTGAGAAGTAAATAAGTTAATAAAATGTTTGGAAAAGAAATAGAAGCCGTGAGAGAGAAGCTAGCATTCTCAGCTTCTCTCAGCTTCTTAAAAGTTCTTCTACTTATTTACACAAACGGGTCAAGAGAAGCAGAAGTCAGAAGCTGCTTCTGTCAAACAAACAACCCCTAAATTAGCGGTTTCTCATAAAATTGTTTGATAAATAATTAATTGATTAGTTTTTTCTGACACAAACCAAAATCTTTAACTCAAAAAAACTCCTCAAAGTAGCTTTTTCAGAATTAGTTTTTTGGATCCGAAATTCTATTTCAATCCGCTAACTACGAAACACAAATATTAGTTTATTCTAGTGGTCAAACCTCTAGTGTTGTCCAAAACCTCTAACTGTAAACCTCAGGATGTCAGGAGGAGGAGGAGGAGGACAATACTTCCCCTACTTGTATGAACCTTCGATGAAACAAACAAGTAAAGCAACAATAAACAATAAACAAGACACCAAGAATTATACGTGGAAAACCCCCTCAATGAAAGGAGTAAAAACCACGGGACCGTAGTCCACCCAAACAATTCACTATGATAAATTATATGGGTAATACACCAAGTTCTTCTCTAGATAAAACTAGAGGAATACAATCACCTTCACACTCTTGGAATAACTCGTCAAGAAGTATGGAACCAAATAAGACAACAAGAGAACAAAGACCCACGGCTAGGTTCAGCCTCTCCACGGCTCTTTAGCTACTGCCCAGCCCCTCAAATTCACCTCCGAATCCAATCTCCACCGTCCAGAATTTAGATATCGGTGTTAGGAAGATGCTGTCCGAAATTCAGGACGATCCGACCGTTGGAACTCCGGGAAACCCAAAAACAAGGTAGCCAGCGCAACCAGAAAATTTCCTGCGAATTTTCACACAATATCTCTCTTTTGCCTATTTTCTCTCTTGCTTATTTTCACAAATATCCTCCTATATTTATATATAGAGTTCCCTTTATTTTTATCTCCTTGTGGGCCAAAACAAGGGTAATCCTATTGGGCTTTTAATCTCATAGGTAGAAACTAAAACCCAACAAATCTCCCCCTTTCTAACTATGAGAAAGAGTTCGCCATTCCGGCGATCGAACAACATACATTTAGCTTCCTTTTAGCTAAAGACTTTGTCAACATATCAGAACCATTATCATCGGTGTGTACCTTTTCCACTTCAAACAACCCTTCTTCAAGAGCGTCTCTAATCCAATGATACCTCATGTCGATATGTTTGGTCCTTGCATGAAATGTTGAATGCTTAGCTATATCGATAGCTGCTTGATTATCACAAAGAACAACATAGTGTTGTTGCGGGAATCCAAGCTCCTGCATCAACCGCTTTAACCACAACAACTCTTTACAAGCTTCAGTTGTTGCTACATACTCTGCCTCCCCCGTAGAAAGTGAAACACCCTTTTGCAACCTAGATTGCCATGAGACTGCTCCCCCTGAAAAAGTCATCAAATATCCAGAAGTGGATTTCAATGTATCCTTATCACCTGCCAAGTCAGAATCTGTATATCCAATAAGCACTGGTTTATCATTCCCAAATGTAAGACCCAATTTGGAAGTACCTCTAAGATATCGCATAATCCACTTAACTGCTTCCCAGTGCTTCTTACCCGGATTTGTAAGATAACGACTGACAACTCCAACTGCAAAGGCAATATCAGGTCTCGTAGATACCATAGCATACATCAAACTTCCTACTGCTAAGGCATATGGAACTCCATCCATCTCTGCAATTTCTTCCTTCGTAGAAGGAGAATCCTTTTCAGTTAACTTAAAGTTGGTAGTAAGGGGAGAACTAACAACTTTAGCTTTATCCATGTTGAACCTGCAAAACACCTTCTTAATATATTGCTCTTGTGATATATGCAACTTCTTGGCCACTCTATCTCGATGAATACGAATGCCAAGAATCTGTTTCGCTAGCCCCAAGTCCTTCATGGCAAAGGACTTACTCAACTGTTGCTTCAGTTGGGAAATTCTTTCAATATTTTTGCCAACAACAAGCATGTCATCCACATAAAGCAATAATATGATAAAATCATCATCTGAAAATCTCTGAACAAAAACACAATGGTCAGAAATAGTCTTACGGTAGCCTTGCTTCTTCATAAATGACTCAAACTTTTTATACCATCGCCTTGGTGCTTGCTTCAAACCATATAGACTTTTTAGAAGTCTACAAACATACCCCTCTTTACCTTTAACCTGAAAACCTTCAGGCTGCTCCATATAGATTTCTTTGTCCAAGTTACCATGTAGAAAAGCTGTCTTGACATCCATTTGTTCAACCTCCAAATCAAGACTAGCTGCTAAACCAAGCACCGTATGAATTGATGTCATCTTAACAACGGGAGAAAAAATCTCATCAAAATCAATACCCTTTTTCTGACTGAATCCCTTGACGACCAACCTAGCTTTGTACCGTGGTTGTGAAGTATGCTCATCTTGGTTCACTCTGTAAACCCACCTGTTCTTCAAAGCTCATTTTCCCTTAGGTAGCTTCACCAACTCAAAAGTATTATTCTCATACAAGGATTTCATCTCATCTTGCATGGCATAAACCCACTCCTTCTTGTGCTCATCTTCTATAGCTTCTGCATAAGATTCAGGTTCACCACTATCAGTCAATAGAACATACTCATCAGCAGAATACCTGTTAGAAGGATGACGATCTCTGTTAGACCGCCTGAGTGGAACGAATGGTGGAACATTTTGTACCGGTGACTCCTCATGGGCATCATCATCCATGTCACTATTTTCTGGAGTATCGGTATTAGTGTCATGTTGGTCATTATCATGAGCATCATCTCCAACCTGCGAGTCCACATGTCTTGGAGGAACTGGATCCAAATCAACCAGATCATTGTTATGTTGAGGAACTGACTCTGCCTTCCCAACATCTTTCAAACTCTGATCTTCAATAAAGATAACATCTCGGCTTCTCACAATCTTCTTTGAAACTGGATCATAGAGCCTATAACCGAACTCATCTTGGCTATAACCAAGGAATATACACTCTTTAGTCTTCACATCTAGTTTAGACCTTTCATCTTTGGGAATATGCACAAAAGCCTTGCATCCAAAGACACGCAAATGATCATAAGAAACATCTTTACCACTCCAAACTCTATCTGGAATATCAAACTGTAAAGGAACACAAGGTGAGAGATTTAATACATTTACCGCAGTATTCAGTGCCTCACCCCAGAAAGACATCAGCAACTCAGCATGTGAATGTAAACATCTGACCTGCTCCACTAGTGTTCTGTTCATCCTCTCTGCCAAACCATTAAGCTGAGGTGTCTTTGGTAGAGTCTTTTGATGCCGAATACCCTGCTGTCTGCAATACACATCAAAGGGACCTGTATACTCCCCTCCATTATCTGTCCGGATACACTTCAGTTTCTTCCCAGTCTGTCTCTCAACTAAAGCCTGAAAATGCTTAAACACATCTAATACTTGATCTTTAGTCTTCAAGGTATAAACCCACAACTTCCTTGAATGATCATCGATGAATGTAACAAAATATAATGAACCACCATTGGTTCGGGTTTTCATGGGACCACAAACATCGGAATGCACCAAGTCAAGTATATGCTCTCTACGAGAGGGAGGACGACTCTTAAAAGAAACTCTGTTTTGCTTGCCAGCAACACAGTGAGAACACCTTTTCAAATGTATATCAGTCAGACCAGATAGTACCTTTTTCTTCGACAACATATTCATTCCTTTTTCAGTCATATGAGCAAGTCTCTTATGCCATAAATCGATCATATCAACATTCTCCACAGCGTTAACAATGTCAGTAGAGACTTTAGGTTGTGTCATATATAATTTTGGACACCTCTTTCCTCTTGCAACAATTAAAGAACCCCGAGTGAGCTTCCATTGACCATTACCAAATCTGCTAACATACCCTTCATCATCAAGAAGGCCAGTCGAAATTAAATTCATTCGCATATCTGGAACGTGCTTCACATCATGAAGAAATAACTCCATGCCCGTGTCAAACTTCAGACATACCTCACCGACGCCAACAACTTTTGATATGCCACTGTTACCCATTTTAACATCTCCAAAATCACCAGAAGTATAAGATGTAAAGAAGTCCCTTCGTGACGTAACATGACACGAAGCACCACTATCAATAGCCCAACTCAAATCATCTTATGCAAGGTTAACAATGTCTCCATCACAATAGATCAGGTGCTCATCAGTAGTAGCAATCACCACGGAATTATCATTACTACTGTCAGTTTTCGTCTGATCGTTGTCTGAGCTCTTTTTATTTTCTCGCTTCAACTTTCTGCAGAACTTTTTCGTATGTCCCTTCTTACCACAATGATAACACTCAACATTAGAATACTTACCTCTAGAACTACTCCTTTAATTACCTCTATTGGTTGGACCTCTGCTTTGAGCTCTCCCCTTCCTTTCGGTGACTAGGATTTCTGACTGTGAAGAGGAACCCTGTGACTTTCTTCTCATCTCTTCATTCAGAATACTGCTCTTAGCTAGTTCCATACTGATATTACCATCCGGATCTGAGTTCGACAAAGACATCCTGAATGTCTCCCAAGAATCTGGTAAAGTACCCAAAAGACACAATCCCTATATCTCATCTTCAAACTTGATACCTATTCCAGCAAGCTGATTCATAATTCCTTGGAATGCATTCAAGTGATCAGAAATTGTAGTGCCATCTTGATATCGTAGAGACATCAACTGTTTAATCAGATACAACTTATTATTTCCCGTCTTTCGAGCATAGAGTTGCTCGAGCTTGTTCCACAAAGTACGCGCATGTGTCTCTCCACTAATATGGTTCAAAACATTATCATCCACCCATTGCCGAATATACCCACAAACCTGTCGATGCAAAATAGTCCATTCTTGCTCGGTTTTATTTGCAGGCTTCTCCGTAGTAAACACGGGTAGATAATATTCCTTCACATAAAGAAGATCCTCCATCTTCCCTTTCCAAACATGATAATTAAAACCATTCAAATTAACCATTCTACTCGTATTCGTTTCCATCGTTCAAACAAGTTCAAAAACAATAACCTCGCTCTGATGCCAATCTGATGGGAAAAAGTGACCACAACGGCAACTGCTAAGTGCAGAATTAATCTTCGTTGGACAATACTTCCCCTACTTGTATGAACCTTCGATGAAACAAACAAGTAAAGCAACAATAAACAATAAACAAGACACCAAGAATTATACGTGGAAAACCCCCTCAATGAAAGGAGTAAAAACCACGGGACCGTAGTCCACCCAAACAATTCACTATGATAAATTATATGGGTAATACACCAAGTTCTTCTCCAGATAAAACTAGAGGAATACAATCACCTTCACACTCTTGGAATAACTCGTCAAGAAGTATGGAACCAAATAAGACAACAAGAGAACAAAGACCCACGGCTAGGTTCAGCCTCTCCACGACTCTTTAGCTACTGCCCAGCCCCTCAAATACACCTCCGAATCCGATCTCCACCGTCCAGAATTTAGATATCGGTGTTAGGAAGATGCTGTCCGAAATTCAGGACGATCCGACCGTTGGAACTCTGGGAAACGCAAAAACAAGGTAGCCAGCGCAACCAGAAAATTTCCTGCGAACAATATCTCTCTTTTGCCTATTTTCTCTCTTGCTTATTTTCACAAATATCCTCCTATATTTATATATAGGGTTCCCTTTATTTTTATCTCCTTGTGGGCCAAAACAAGGGTAATCCTATTGGGCTTTTAATCTCATAGGTAGAAATTAAAACCCAACAGAGCAGACAGTCAATATGGCTCTAGTGTTGTGGGGCACCTGGACGGCTAGAAATTTGAATGTATGGGAGCAAAAAACATTGACACCTGTCATTGCAATGCAATGGAGTGCAAAACATATTACACAGAGGAGAGAAGCTCAGAAGTTGCGAGGAAACAATTAATAAAAAAAAGGTTCAAGATCAGAGACAAAGTGCAGCAAGATGGAGTCCACCAGAAGAAGGTAGCTTCAAAATTAATGTAGGCCTTTGTCATTACGGGACTACTAGATTTCAGTTGCGGTATGACAAAGAGGAGAAGTGACAGCTTTTGAAAGAGAAGTTAGAGGAATGTTGACAACTCTAAGATGGGCTAGTGAATTGAATGTTTATAGTACTGCCTTAAGCAACAGCAGCACAAACTACTTAGAGGTGGTAATCATGATCCAAGAATGCCGAAATTTACGGCAGCAGCACAAACTACTTAGAGGTGGTAATCATGATCCAAGAATGCCGAAATTTACTGAAAGAACGTCCAGATTTAAGTGTTTCTTATGTAAGAAAACAAGCCAACATAGTACCCCACTTGTTAGCAAGGGTACCTTGTATGGTTGATTGTTTTCATGATTTTTCATCTCCTTCACAGATAGTGTTGGAGAACCTTGTGTATGATGCTTCCTCGAATTAATGCAAATCCTTATTTTGTCAAAATAAAAATAAAAACAATAAGTCTATATTTAATTAAATCATTAATTTTTTAATAAATATATCGGTTAAGCGTTCGGTTAACCGAGGTTTAAAAACGGAAATACCGAATTTTAAATAATTGACTATCGAAAACCGAACCGAAATATTTAGTTCGGTTAACTAAACTGAAATAATTTCGATTATTCGGTATGGTTTTCGGTTAACCGAACTGAATGCACACCCATACTTTTGATTTATCAGGATTATCAACTCCATTTTCCAATGATTTTCCAAATACTGCTCAGGCTAAAGTCTAGCGGTTATGCTGCTTAAATAATATTATAATAAGTTTTAGAATAAGCGAGTGCTAAACTGTAAAACAAAAAAAAAAAACAAATTCTTATACCGCGTGGACTCTCAGACTCCTAGATCACAATTAGAGATACAAGCTGCCTATTTTTTGTGCAAGTGATTTTATTTTTTTAAAAGAATCTGGTAGAATACGAGCCTGTTTGGGGGCGGCTTTAAGCTGGGGCTTAAAGTTGTTTCCAACTTTAAGCTGCAAAATGCATGTTTATGTAATAAGTTAGAAGCCGGTTTAAAGTCAGAAATAAGCTAGAAGCTGATTTAGAGTCAGAAGTTAGTTTGAGGTACTTTTTTGAACAACTTACCTTTTTTTGAAAATAATCATCCATAAGTCATAAGTTATTCATAAAACACTTTTATTTTTATTATTATATATTTAATAACCCATAAGTTGTTAATAAGTTAAAATTATCTAAACAGACACATTAAACTCTCAACTTATCAGATAAGTCACGTTGAGTCATAAGATAAGTCACGTTGAGTCATAAGTTATAAGCTCAGCCCGTTTGGCTGTACAGGGTATAGCAACAATTTTTTTTTAAAAGACCATCATTTTTGGGAAGCCCATTAGGTGATACGAGTAGCTAGCTAATATAGTAACGAGATCATTGTACTTAATTATATCCCTTGGGCCGAAATAAGCCCAATTCCAGGCCCACAACTAAGTGCACGCAACATTTTTAAGTCTTACACATCTCAGTAAACAAAACAGACTACTCCATTGAAGAGCTATAGATACAATCTTGTGTACGTATATCTCCGATCAAAATCATCGCAATTCACGAATTCAGGCACTCACCGCGGACGATCGGAGATGCCGCCGAAGAAAATGGGAGTGAACAGCAAAGCCGAGGCGGCTCGGTCTCGCAAAAGCGCCACCGAGAGCGAGCGAAAAGATCGCGAAGCTCGCGAGAAAGAAGAACAGTACTGGCGGGAAGCCGAGGGCGCGAAATCACGCGCCGCGAAGAAGCGCGAAGAGGAAGCGGAGAAGCGCGCCGAAGCCGCGGCTCGGAAAGCCGAGGCGAAGCGATTGGCGGAGATAGAGGAGAAGGAGCTGGAGAAGGCGGTGAAGAAGACGGATAAGAAGGCGAATCGAGTTTCAATACCGGTCCCGAAAGTCACCGAGGCGGAGCTGAGGAAGCGGAGAGAGGAGGAGCAAGCGGAGATGAAGAAGAAGGCTGAGGAGGATAAGAGGAGGAGTAGTAGGACTGCGGCTGAGGAGGAGTATGAGAGTGTTGTACTTGTGGCGAATACGAATCGAGATGAGTCGGTAATTGAGGCGAGGTCGGTGGAGGATGCTATTGCGAAGATGAGTGTGGTGGAGAGTTTGCCTGTTGATAAGCATCCCGAGAAGAGGCTCAAGGCTGCTTTTAAGGTTGAATTTCATGATTCTGTTGATTGTGTCGTTTTGTTGAATTGGATTAAATGAAATTGAATTGCTTATTGTTTGATTCGTATACTGAATTTGTCGAGTTATGGCTTATTAGGATAAAAAGGTTGTTAAATTCGTTGGAAGTTGGAACGCTATTTACTTGTTTTTATTGTTTGTTTATTGATATTGTAACATCCAACATCGATTAGCTAAAGAGTATCTAGGCCCTTTGGGCTGACCTGTGGTGGGTTGTTGGGTCATGTATGCATCTAGTTGTGGGCTTGAGATGTAAGAAATTGAGTTTTGATGAATTTCTATTGTTTGACGTATATATATTCTTTAAATGTAGTTGGCATTTACTAAATTATAGTCAAGCTCACGTATAATGACTAGGCTAAGCTAATTAGGTGGATTCGCCGAAAGAATCTAAAAAATTTGTATTTTCGTTTTAATTTGAATTGTAGAGTCAGGGATTCTAGTTTCTGTGGAAGCGAATATGCTGTTAAATTGAAAAGTTTTTCCTACATAATTTTTGGTATATATGTATGCAGGCATTTGAAGAAGCTGAGCTTCCAAAGGTGAAAGCAGAGAAACCAGGGCTTACTCACACTCAGTACAAAGACATGATATGGAAGCTGTGGAAGAAATCTCCCGACAATCCTCTTAACAAGGTGATCTAGAACTTATACTCGACAGTTGTCTCTATTATATTAATATATTAATAGTTATATTAATAGGTTATTACCAGATTTGGGTTTTTATCTATGTTTGCACGTGGTTGTAATGTTGTGTCTTGTTTACGAATGTAATTACTTCAAGATGATACTAGCAATTATTTGAATTCTGCCATCCAAGTGCTGTGATAGTAAAGAACCTATAAAAAGACGCTGCAATTATTTCCATTTAATGAGTGTCATGTGAAGATCTTTTCTTTAAACAATGTCGAGTGCATAATTTTGAATAAAATACTAATTCACTGAACAAAGATATGTTCGCAATCGGTTCTCAGAATTTCTTACACAGTTCCCATGTTATGTTGACATTGACTTGATAAAAATTACTGTAGACCATGCAACAGACTGTTTAAGATTTGATTATCAAAAAGCACACAGCTCTCAAAATTTAATTGTATTTTTATAATAGAATTCAGGGTTATATTTTGATCTGATTGTTTTACATTGGTCTTATTTGGGTGGCAAACGAACTGAGCTGAGTTTTACCAAGTTCAACTTTTGAGTTTTTTCTTACCGAGTCTAGCTAAACTCGATGAATTTTAGTTTTTAACTTTTGTATAAGCAGCTTTGTGCAAAATATGAGTATAAAAATATCAATGTAAGTGTTCGAGATGTTGTGGAACTCCCTAGAAATTTTGCTGATTATGTATGGTCAATATCTGATCATGTATTGAGTTGTTAATGTATTATATATACACGGTCATCCCCACCATTAGCTCATTGTGTCAGTGTGTTCCAACCGGGTTTTAGAATACTGGACTAATCGAATTCCTTGGCTTTATGACCAAAAAAATTCATTTCATAGCGGGTATGACTGTTTATAAAAGACACCAAATGTGTACAGTGAATGTTATGGATCTATAATTTGTATTAATAACTGTGTGTCTTTGGCTCCTTGCCATAGGACAAAGTGTCGTTTTCTTGTAAAGAGAACTATCTATCTTGAATAACCTGTTGCTTTATCTGGAATGCACAGTCAAGTCATTTATATTTTTATTGACCGGCTTACACGTTAGTTTTTCTGTTCTTGGTAAAGTTGTATTATAATTTTATCATTAATCGGAAGTTGTCTACAGACCAGTTGATTGTTTAGGGAACTGGAACTAGGACTGGAGAATTCATGGTAATAATTTAGGTTTCGGTAATTAGATATTCTATTCGCAGCTTAAGTGATGATTAACTAAATTTGGGGCATACCCCATATACTGTTGTTAAAGTTGGACCTCATCTTGATAGCACAAAGCAGCATTTTAAGGAATGGATGATTATTTACAATAAGATATTTACCATATAGAATAAAATTAAACACGGTTATATCTATAGAGTAATGACTTTCTATTTAATATTCCTGTTCCCTTTTGCAAGCCTGAATGTATGCTTAGTCTATTACAATATGTCTTGTTACTATGGGTCTGATGTCCTTATATCAATGTTTTGTACAGGTTGCTGAGAAGGCATGATTGGATGCTTTGGAGATGGAGGAATTATCAGATCTAGTTGTAAAGCAGTAGCTTCATGTGTATCCTAATGTCACATTTGTTTGTATGCCCAGTCAGGGCCTGCAATCTTGTTCTCTTTTGTATCTCTAAAGGTTTAACTAATATGATAAACAACCTGCTATTTTAGCTCCATGGGATTATGGAAAGTTTTAACAATTGCTTCTCTGTTGACATACCTATATTTGGTATGATGAGAAATCAGAAGATTATTGGCAGTCCATTTGTTCTGTTCATGGCCCGAGCTTCATCCTCCTGTCTTTGTTCATGTTGGTTCATTTCCTTGATCATGTGTCACTCTTGACGCATTATTCTTTTGGTCGATTCTGTTCGAATCTTATCTTCAACAGAGTTTTTAAAGCAAACGAGACTGTATGGCTGTGATAATATGATGATACCAGGCTAACTAGCTATTGCTTATCATCAAGGAACCGCCTGATTGTTGGTAATCATGGACCAAGGGCTTTAGGTTGAGCTCCTCTGTGGTTGGGATCATAAATTGATGTGATTCCTGAAATAAGGACATATCAATTGATGACGGACCATACGGAGGTGGTTGAGCCTGTTTGTTGATGTTTACCTAACTTACTTTATTATTACCTACAATTTAACACCCAGAATCGGAATGATAGATCCATCTATCTGTAATACGCAACGATGGTGTGGGACTGTGGATGATGACTCCAAATCTTCCCTTTAGTTCTCTCCTTCCTTGCTTACGATTACGAAAAAATCGAGCGTTTCCAGCATGTATCCCTGGGAAGAAAGCGATAATACATTTGTCCCCTTGGCCACAGGGACCTTATTGTAGACAACTGGAAGGGACTTGGAACTCCAATTAATGCCCAACACAAGAAGTCTTGAATGCTCTTTCGGACAGATTTTGATGTCCTATCTATCATACTCCAATTAATGTCCAACTTGTCGAAAAATTTCCAGCTGCTGTAAATGCAGTCTTCATAGTGTCACATTTTAGAGTTCTTGCACATGATTCTGCATGCGCGACTAGCTCAACTATATGTTTTTTCCTGACTATTCATCTGTTTCACAGTTCTTGTCCCACTTGAAGAGCATTCATATCGATTCACTGGAACTTTTACGAGGATCTAAATAAGCCTCCTTCCCGGGCTCATCAACCGTCTCTTTCTTATCTTATGTAGGCTCTTTGTTTTGTAACTACAAGGAGTATGAGGAATTTAATCTTGGAAATGGCCTAACTGAAGGTAAGTGTTCAATTCCCCACCTACCGTTACTTAAATGCTGAAATCCATCTACAAAATGCGACATTTTATGACAGGATTCTATAATCAGCTACCATTTTTTAATGTGATGCATCGTAGGCTAACAAATAAAGCTAGTAAATTGTACAAAAGGGACATTTCTCCATTTCTCTGATGAGAATTTATGCTGACTGGAAACTATACATCTGGTGTTTTTGACAGTTCGAACTTCATAAAAAGCTGTACTGCAGGAATGTTCTCCCTGCTACGGTCCAGGACAGTGAAAAAGAGAACGATTGTTGTTGGTTTAAAAGATGATCACAGGAGCAGGGAAGTTCTGCTGCGTTTACTCAACTTGGTGGCTAACGCAGGCGACACTGTTCTTGCTGTTCATGTGCAAGAACTAGATGGCTGCGGATTTGATCCCAATACGTTTCATATTCATGAAGATGTTTGCAAGGCCAAACAGGTCAGAATCAATCTTATGTTTACTTATTGGTCATTGATGAATTGTTATTTATTGTCTCAAGAAAAGGTATTACTTCTTATCTCGTTGCAGGTGGATTTTCAGGTAAAGGTTTGTACCGGAAACTCTTACATGGTTGCACTGAGTCATCAAGTACGGACTAATTTTGCGACAATTCTTGCCCTCGGATGCAGCAGCTTTCTGTAATGCTTAACTTTGTTTTCTCTCTTCAAGTTCTCAGTTTGACTCTTCTATTACAAACTCATTATTCGAATTTGTGACATAGGCCTGAGGATTCAAAGGTTTCAAAATGCTTGAAAACACTGCCCCCTACTTGTACCCTTTTAGTAATGGATAGTTCCGGGAAGATTCTTATAAAGATGACAGGGACTTCACAGCAAGGCTCCTCTTCCACAAATAAAGTCCTTCGATCTTCTTTATCAACTCCAAATTCCAACATCTCCGATCAATCAGCACGGAAAGTACATCTGGTGAAAAAATCAGTGTCAATGCCAGTTTCATCAGCCTCACCCTCAAATATCAGAACTGAAATTTCAGCGAACGGTGATACACAACCATTGATGACTCCGAAACAATTTCAAAGATTAGCCACTTTGGATATAAAAGGATCTGGCAGGCGCTTTAGTTCGGAACAACTTAAACATGCAACAAATAACTTTGCTCATGGAAATCTTATTGGAGAGGGTGGTCACAGTATGGTATACAGAGCTAAGCTTGAAAATGATAGAGTTGTTGCTGTGAAAGTTCTTAAGACCATGAAAAAATCCTCTGAGGATTTCTTTTTCCGAGAAGTAGAGATTCTAAGTAGTTTAAATCATGAAAATATAGTTCAACTTATTGGGTATTGTTATAGTCAAGATATGAAAGCTGTTGTCTGCAATTTACTGGACTGTAGCTTGAAGCAAAGGCTGAAACAGCTTGAATGGAATGACAGATTGAGGGTTGCTATTCATGTTGCGAATGCATTAGATTACCTCCATTCTTTCTCTCCCCCAATTATACACAGGGATGTGAAGTCATCTAACATTCTTCTCTCAGACGATGGCCAACCTCAAGTAAGTTGCAAAGTATTTTCTAAATTTCTTGTGTATTGATAACTTATAAGTTAATTCATAAAAGGAAACCTACTAAGGGTCAATTTGATACATGCAATAGACTAAATATTAGAACTATCAGGTCTGCAAGTTTCTCTTTTTAAATATTGACACCTATAATTGGTTGTAAATCCGTAGCTGTCAGATTTTGGAGCTGCAACAGTACATCAACAGACTCAGAAAACATCTACGCGTGAAAGACCATTTGATGTAGTTGGGACCTTTGGATACATGGCACCAGAGTACATGATGTATGGAAAAATTGATGAAAAGATTGATGTTTACTCGTATGGGGTTGTTCTGCTGGAACTAATCACTGGGAAAGCAGCTATACAGACAAATCAGGCATCTCAAAATCAAAGCTTGGTTTTATGGGTAAGATAAGGCAAAATAAGTCGTAATCAATACTAAAAGGGAAGTAGGCAGGATGTTGAAATCAGCACATCAATTCTTTGAGCATGAATATGATTTTTTCTGCAGGCGAAATCTCTACTTGATTCTAGCTTAAGTGAATGTCTAATTGATCCTTTCCTAGATGAAGATTACGACAAGGATGAGATGGCAACGATGATGACTGTAGCTCGACTATGCCTCTTGGATTTATCTTCCAGTAGGCCAACCATGAAGACGGTAATTCTTCAACATTTTCCCAGCTACATTTAACTAACTTTTCTGCATTTCTATTCATTCTATGGGCCAAACCTAGAAGGAAGGTCCATGGTTCATCTTTGTAAAGCACAACTATTAGAGTCTATGATATAATTGTTTAGGGTTATGTTAAGACGAATTTATTCACGTCTAAAGGCTTTTATAATATATTTTTCTGCATCGTACTACCAAATCAGAGTTTCTCTTTTACGTTTGTTTGTGTATTAAAGTTTCTCTAAAAAGAAGTGCTCTCCTTGAGCAGGTTCTGCAACTATTTGAGGAACCAGAGTATCTGATTCTTGAGCAGTGGTTAGAGATGCCGATTAAGAAACAAGAGCTCTTTGATGGAATTAGTCAGAATGGTGAGACAGAGTCATCTCACTTTGATGAAACAACTTCTACTTGACCATAGCTCATTGATGAGATGAGTAATACATTCCCAAAAACAAAACAAAGAAAATTCCAGCACTTACATTTGTTCAAAAGGTAAAGTTACAGAATAAATCTCTCACAGAGAGCTCTGTGTATTAAGGTCGATTCCAAAATTTTCAAATCTTATAGTTGTACTCAACAATTGTGTATATTAGGAAACATGCAAGTAATGCTACTTGACTGTATATATGGGTTAAATCTGATACGGCTATTATATATGACAGTTGATATGATACGCAGATACGGCCATTATATATGACAGTTCCCATTATATATGGCAGCAGCAGCAATACATTCATAGGTTTGTGATCCATTCTCATCATAACATGCTAGGAGAACCGTGTAAAATACTGTCAAGGGAGGAAAACAAATCCTTCTTTTTTGATGAATGTTCTTCCTTGTAATCGATGAAAAGAACATACCAGCAAGTATCTGACAGGTCTACCAAAACTACAAAGAAATGAATGGGTTTAACTTGAAGCTCCAAAAACAAAATGCTGATTATCTGTTTAACTTGTGAATGAGTATATATGACCGTGCCCTTGTCTGTTTAAGGGTCAATCATAAAGTCACGTCATGTTTGCTCTTCATCTTCATTGTCATCTCTTTGTAAGATTCCTGGAGGACGCGGGATTTCTCTACCAGCTGCCCTGCCACAAAGCAGCACATTATCCGGAATAGATAATTCATTCCTGAGGGATATGACTGGCGTATAGACTCGCAGATAAAATTGCTGGCCAAGGTATTGTCTTGCCCAGATCTCACTTCTCAAGTTCCACATTCCAACATTATCAAGTGCTACATATACAGCAGTCCAAGAATTAGGATATACCTGCAACAATGTGCTATTTTATTAAGAATGTCATGTTTCATTCGTGTTAAAACCTCTTGGAATTTTGTTTATGCAATCACTGACCTGTGTTGTGCAACGGGGAATTGCATCTTCAAGATTGTATTTGTCTCTCAATGCCGGAGTCCACGGACCTCTATCTAGGCTGCAAGTATAGCGCGTTTGTTATGTCCTGATACTGAAATTTACATCATCTGATACAAGGTCATGTGTTCTTACCCAACTACGAAAAAAGAGTAACCATCAAGATGATAGGATTGGGTCACAGGATCATGATTTTCAAACACAATTTCCACAAACTCTCTGTAGTCAGCACTCATCACAGATGTGCCAAGGTGAAATGCCTGATCATCTTGGTAATCTGGGATGCTTCCAATACCAAAAACACCTTGTATATTAAAGTAGTCTGCTAATTTTAGAGGCGTGTCTGCTGGAACGAAGGAGACATTGTTTATACCATATCTCAATTTCCCATTAACATGATTCTCTGAGTTGATAATCATGATAGTTCTATTGACAGGGATTTGGCCATAGTGGTATGATCCCTGTGGATTTGGTCTCGGTCCACTAGCCGTAAGGTTAGTCCTGCAAACATTACAAAACAATAAGACAATTCAATGAAAAACGCGCAATCTGACAATCCTGAACCAAGAAAAAAGACCCTTCTAGGTACAAGTGTACCTGATGCTATGCGCTTGGTAGAGTGACCACAGGACACGCCTGTTGCGGACAGATGGAGGCCTTGCAGGAACCCGCTTATGAGAATTGTTGTAGTGAAGGATAGCTGTGGAGCTGAGGAGATCATTGGTGAAGAGACTGGAAACAATGATATAATAGTCCTGAGGAGCCTGGTCTGCAGTAACCAGCACTGATAAAGACTGACCAACATGAACATCCAGCGATGAGTACGTGTTCTGAATTGTGTGAGTCCCCTCGACTTCAACTAACTTCATTTTGTGTCCCACGATTTTGAAGTTTAGTGAATTTTGAAGCCCCACATTCGATATCCTCAATCTGTAGGTTTTCCCTGAGAATGCAATATCATATCGTAGAGGTTAATATATCGTGTTCTTAAGCTTGCAAAGATGTGGACAACATAAATTAGTATCACCTTGTTCAACAGTGAAAGACGAAGCAGTTTTGTGGCCATTGATTAATATTGCGTCAGGGCAATGCAGCATCCTACCGTGGTCTAGAACTGATTTTAAGCTCTGTAATAATCAACGAACCAATAAAACTAAGAGAACTCAATTTTCGTTGGACTAGTATACTCCTATAAAACAAAAACGGGTTAAATATCAACTAAGTGACTGACTATGTCCAAAAAACAAAAGTAGGTCACTCATTACAAATTTGACTGAAATCGATAATCAATTAACTTGATTTGATCATTCCGTAAAGTTGAAGATTAGAATTATCCAAAATTGAAAAATGATAACAGAGGAGGGTTGAGCTCGTTGTGCGCTTCAATATGGTTACTAAAACTTGCTATTTGGCTCATGAAATCATGATATAATCTGGCTTTGATTATTCGTAACCTCAAGAATAGGGAGAATCAAAACCAGATTTTATCATGATTCCGTGTGTCAAATAGCAAGTTTTAGTAACCATATTGAAGCTTTACCCTCCTATATTATCATTTTTCAATTTTGAGCCATTTCAATTTTCGACTTTAACGTAATGATCAAATCAAGTTAATTGATGATCAGTTTGATTCAAATTTACAATGAACTACTTGAGTTTTTGGACGCAGTCAATCAATATTTAATCCTATATAGAACTAGGCGGTTGCCCATAAGTTAATAGAAGAAATCATGATAATTACCTTGTGATCAGCTGCGTACCAATCTCCGATAAGAACAGTGTAATCACCATCTGGTGGTGGAAATGGAACAGGAATTTTGGGCCTGCTGAGAACCCGAATCGGTCCGTAGCCCCCAGCAGCTTTATGGAAGTAGAGAGAAGGGAAATAAAAGAAGCTTCCGATTTGATCTTTTAATTGCATCCTGTATGTGAAGTTCTTGCCAGGGGGAATAGGGCATGTGGTTCCATACACTCCGTCTTCGTATGAGTTTCTTCTCTGTTGAATCCCATTCCTGCGTCGAGAAATGAACACAATTAACAAACACATGACTAAATATGATCCATTTCAGACACACACATGGAGGACTGACCAAGAGAGGAGAAATGGCTCGTCCAGGTGATTATAAACATTGATAACAACATTGTCGTTGGTAACACAGAATAGCTCAGGCCCTGGAAATTGACCATTTATCAAAATTCCCTGCATTTCGCGATGAATATAATCATGATTCATAATCAGATGCACACAGAGCTCATTAGTACAATGTAAGATTTGAAGTATACAATAAGGTTATAGCAGTAACGAAAATACACAAGTACATTCTTTCAGTGGAGGCAGGAACATTTTTTAGGGGGGACATATATACACTAGTTAATATCAAAAATATTATACATCAGATTATATACCAACATCAACAACAAAAGTCCATTTCTTTTAGATTTTTATGACGGAGCTTAATCTCTGCCTTGATCTTGAAAATTTATTCATTTACTTACTAAGCCGTCGAGAATGGAGACTTAAAAGAAAGATAGTTACACGAGTCGCCAAGTTAGGATTTTGTATCTAATTTTATGTCTATATCATTTTTTTAATACTATATAGGCAAAAAAAATAATACACAAATCTAGGAGGGGCCAGGCCCCGGACCCCCTCCCCCGTCACTGCATTCATCTAAATCGCCTACTATATGCAGAGAGGGGGACTAGGCGGAGCAATCTAATTAATGACTAACCTCCACAAAACTATTAATAAATGTAACAACAGTGTTCTAAAAATATCCGATTCAATCCTAGGTAAGATTAAGCACTTCTCCCGAAAATCGGTAAAAATACACAATAAGGTGATATAAGTAACAAAAATACACAAGTACATTTCATCTACCTCACCAGCAGAGCAATCTAATGACTAACCTCCAAAAAACTGAAAAAAAATGTAACAGCAGTGTTCTAAAAATACCCCGATTTAGATTAAGCCCTTCTCCCGAAAATCGGTCAAAATATCAAAATTCAATCACAAAACATCTTAGTTCTGACTTATAAAAAATCCTAGTTCCACCATGATTTCTGCAAGAAATAGATTCAAGTGCTTACCCTCTGCTTAACACCCAAGGGGAAGATATCACCATAAGTCACATGCCAATGAAAAAATCTATACGGACTTTCAGCACCAACCCTGATGAGACTGATAATATTACACAAAATCACCAAAACTCGAAGCATGTTCATCGTACTCCAAGCATTGCCTGATTATGAGATAATAAAAACCAAGACTCAAGACTATGCACAGACACAAGTCTGTGAGATTATTTATACTGCATGCGCCTTGAATGTGAAGAAGAAAAGGTGAAAATGAAAGGCTAAAGAAATATTTATGCAGATGAAATGGCAGTGAATAGTGAGAGTAACCTACTCCCTCACAACATCTAACAATGTTTATCGCGTGGCAGACCTAATGTTAACAAGATTTATAGATAATATCTTACAACTGAAATGTGCTGGCCGATAAAAGTGTGATAACTAAAACTTTATTTACTCACCTATTATGCAGGCAAAGATCATGCCTCTGTACATTTCATTTTCTTTAAATTATACCAACTAGTTTTAGACTTGCAATACACATGATTATTTAAATTTATATTTTTGTGGGATACCTATTATCACGATTTTAATATAATTTTAGAAAAAATTTGTTTGATGATAATTCATTTTATTATATAATTATAGGGTTAAGTTCAACTAGCTACTTTTACGTATCATATTAATTTATATCATATTTTTGTTATATACGTGTGTCTAGTATCGTTCTGTTCTGGTGCTCAAATTAAGAGCATCACAGATGAAACTTATCGCAACATCTCTTAATTGAAAATTATTAAAAATTTGGCTTCGTGTAATTTTAATATGATTTTGTTGGTATATTGTATTGTAGTAGTAATTATATGTAGATCCAGTTATATATTTGATAAATGATAATTATGTATTATCTATTTTCTGATATCTTTTATTTTTCTTAACGTCAGAGATTACAATATTTGTTTTGCCAATTTATTTCTGAGTTCCATTTTTTTTTATGATATCTATTAAACCGATCGATCTGATCCAAATCGGAATAAATTTTATGGGTTGAATTTTAAATTATTTTTTATGAGTTTAATTAAAGATTTACAATCTTGAATTTAATTGGGTTGACTTACTAAAATATCCCCACCCCACCCCACCCCACCCCACCCCACCCAATCCGCATACACTAACACATATTAATTCATTGAGTTTTGAAATACGAGTCATTTAACTTTTTGGTATACATTTTTATATCTTTTTGAAAGGATATCTTCGATATTAATTTATTTTGGTATTTATAAATAAACGTAAAATTTAAATCACCTAGTAATCCTCCCAATAGGACATTAATTTGCATGATTATCCTTAAGTGGAAAAGTTATTTGTAGCAAGTTATTTGAAAAATCATTTTATATTTCTTCGTATCAAAATACCTATTTTTAAGAAATATATTTTCACGCAATATTCATGCTGAGGGATATCGCCACTCTACGATATTTCCCTATCTTCATATTGCAAAATTAAACTCGCATGAAGATCGAAAAAGGATTATCAAGATTTGATATTCTTTAGAACACTCATGTAACATTATTTTTTTAAATCTCTTAATTAAAGTAATTTATTCCCTGATTTACCAATTCTTATTTTACGGGATAAATTATCTTTAATTATCCAAAAATAAACCTTTCATTCCAAATATTGTTTTCTATCCAAAAGAAAAATTTACTCTATCAAAACATTAATATTTGGATGGTCAAATATTAATATCCATTTTTCTTGGTTCGTTAAATATTTTCTCCAAGGTCTCTCAAATTATTCATCTTTCGGAGAAAAATATTTTAATACTTAGAATGCATTTTAAAATTGTTAAAACCATGATTTATCATGAATCATATTATTCTAAGTATTTTGGTATCAAAAATTAGTCAAGGGTCTACTCGTTTTGACCAAATACTAATTTTCTCGGTTTACGCATATTTCCTTATTTATCGAAGGAAATTAATTTAAATGCTCAAAATATTTCCATAAATCCCAAACTATTTTATTCTCAAGGAAATATATTTTTAGTATTTATCCAAGTCAAAATTCTAGCCAAAAACGTTTTACAAATCGTCAAAAGGATTTACGTATTTTATTCATACCCGAAAAGCGGTTTTTATCGTTTTAATTCCGGATAAAATACTTCCACTTGCTAGAATGACTTGAAACTTTGGGGATGTCATTTTTATGATGTGATGTATGTTAGGTAAAAGTTTCGTGATTTTTGGAGAATGTTTGTCGGGGTGTGTTTCCGAACGGTTGACCCGAGAAGCTTTGACTGAGCGTTTGACCTAGGAGACTTTGACCAAAAATTACCAAACTTCACAGATTTCCATTTTTCAATATTTAGAAAATTTTCATATTTTTTGTTGGATTTATTGGAGATGTTTAGAAATAAGCTAGTTTTATCGTTAATTAATAGTTAATTGGGTTGCATTGGGGTGTGTGCCTTATCCTCTTCCAAGCAATAAGTGCTGAGATAAGAAGTCACATGTTGGTTGTCAAGTTGCTAGGCTAGTGGACAAGAACAATGTAGTCATCCCGTACATCATATACCCATTTACATCATCCCTTACATCACCTTCCACTACCCACTACCCCAAATTTTCCCTATAAATACCACCCCATCCCCATTCATTTTCTACACAAGCTAAAGAGCTAATTAGTTGCTGGGAATTTTAGAAGTATTCTCTCTTTCATCTCTACAAACACTCTCTACAAATACTTCTTCTCTAAAACCTCCATTCTTATACATATATATTTATATATACAAGGTTTTAGTTATATAAGCTTAGTTCAACCAACCAAGCTCTCTCCCAACCCAACTAGCTCAACCACTACTACTTTAGGCCTCCCGTAGGGCTGCCCAAGTTCCGCCACTAAGCCAAAATCCGGCCGAACCTCCGGCGAATTTTTCCGACGAACTTTCCGATCGTTTTTGTAAGTGGTTATTATTTTAGCTTCGATCCGAGTCTTAACCGACCATTATATATACAAGAGCTAGTTATTATTCTCGATCTATTCATCTTAAAGCTCTTCATCTTATATCTCTTATAAAAGAGATTTCTTATTTCGAATTAAATTCAAACACGAACTAACAAAGTCGTGTTATTCGAAATATAAATATATATACACGAACTAAAGATTCGTTGTATATTCACACGAACTAAGTTTCGTTATATTTGAGTTATATTACACACGAACAAAGATTATATCATTCAAAATATTCAAACTCAAATATATATATTTATATATAAACACAAACGCACTTTATTTTATATTTTCGTTTTTATTGTGTTTATAGACTTTCTCTCTCTTCATTTTAAACTTGCTTCATCTAGTCTAAAAGACTACATCAAGAGAAGAGTTGTCTCAAGAAAAGTTAATAGCTAAAGAGCTAACCAAAAAGCTTTCTTGATTTTATTACTTCGATATTAGACATACAAACGAAGTAATAAATTATACTTGTCAAAAAGGACGAGTAACCAAGTCGTAAGCCTTTGAGCCATAGACGACAATTTAAACTCCGAAGATCTTTATAAAGCATTATCTAACGGGGAGTTTAAATTAACAAGTATTCGTAATTTGTAATATTACGAGAATACTTGAAAAAGTCTAAAGCGAAGCACGCTTATAAGGTTTTATTTACTCCAACCAAATACTCATCTTTAGTATTGGAGTAAGTTAAGAAGTATACTTATATTTTTCTATATCCTTACGAAAGTATACTTTAAATATAGGGTTTGTCTAGTGTGTGCCCATGGGCACATGCTAAGCACCAAATTCTATAATTTTGGTGGATTTTTATTGGTGTGGTTGGTGAATTTGCAGGGGGGTCCACCATTTTAAAGGAGTAGTAGCCAATCAAAATCCACCAAATTTATAGAATTTGGTGCTTAGCATGTGCCTATGGGCACACACTAGAAAAACCGTTATATATATATATATATATATATATATATATATATATATATATATATATATATATATATATATATATATCATCAACATATATATATACTCACTATCGGCCTAGTTGTGTCTAGTCCAAAACCCTTTTAAAAAACAGGATTATTTGTCGTAGATATTGTTTTCTAAGTTTTGCAGTGAGGTGAAGTGAAGTGAGGTGATCTTCATTCTAAGACCCAAGTCCTAGACGAGCTAACGGGGAGTTAGTCGTCTTTGCACCGTGAGGAAGAGGAAAGACCCAAGACCTAAGACCTAAGATCCAAGACCCGCAAAAGTTTAGAAGTTCAAAGACTACACCCGGAGTACAACGACTTTGAGGAGGTAACGGGGAGTTACGCTCCAAGACGAGTCTTGTCAGTTTACATTTATAGTGAGGAGGTAACGGGAAGTTACGCTCCAAGATATATATTTGTAAAGGCTTCTCCGCCTATTGTAAAGGAGTTTCTTTATAGTAGAGAAAATCTCGAGTCCGGGGAGGAGCTCGGGGACTGGAGTAGGGGTGAGTGGACTCCAAGTGTTGAGTTAGCCACCGCGAACCAGGATAAAATCTCGTGTGTCGTATTACTCTTACATTGCTTCCGCACACATAAACTGCCTATACTCTCGATAAAAGCTATTCAAAAGGGGGATAAATTTTATTACACCACATCAATTTTTAAATTGGTGATTAAGCTATTCAACCCCCCCCTTCTAGCTTAAATTACACTCTATCCGGACCTAACACCTTTAATATGTATAAATCTTATTAATATATTTTGAATCAGCGCTTGTATTTGAATGTGCACGGTTGATCAAAATGCAGTTACAGATGGGACCCAGAATTACGATAACTTACATTCCCGCACAATGTTTCCGTAAGTTGAGAGGTATTCCTTAGTCAAAATGCAGTTACAAATAAGACCTAGAATTACGGTGACCTACATTCCTGCACAATGTTCCCGCAAGTCGAGAGGTATTCCTTGATCAACATGCAGTTACTGATGGGACCTAAAAATCACGGTGACCTACATTCGTGCACAATATTTTCGTAAGTCTGAAGGTATTCCTTAAACTTTTTGGAGTGATATATACACACTCAGAAGCGGAAAATACACGGTGCCAAGTTCGATGTACTATGTATGCATATAATTTTGTTATTAGATAAATAATGTTTGTTTAATATTTATTTTCATTGAAATATAATTTCAAAAACAAAAAAGAGAAAAATAACGTTTTTACAATAAAAAATATTCATCATTTGATAGAAAATCACGCAGAGATAACTCCGAAACTTAAGAGCATTCCTAATAATGTTGATTAAATTACTTGATTAAAATAATATAAAATATTGATCATCTAAAAATTCGTTGAATAGGTAAGAGAATGTGTACCATGATTGAACTCTATAAAGATTGGATATATCTTACATATAGCATTATAATTTTTATTATTTCATATTGTTGTTATTGAAATATATTAATATTAGTATATGATAACACGTGATGTGATATTTTATTACATGTCTAGAGAAACTCAACAAATATAAATAACATCAAAATTAGATATCTTCAAAAAAAAATGTCAAAATTAGAATTATAGATAAAAATTTCTATTATTAGAATTAGTAAAATTTATGCATATTATTTAACCGAATAGTTAAATACTTATAGCAACTTAAAAAACTGAAATAGAATTATGTTCGAAATTAGTCAATAACAATTTTCTAAAATAAATCAGAAACTCAAACTCTTAATAAATTATGAAAATTTAGTCTCTACTATCATTTTGCGCGCGGTAATCACATCTAATATCCAAATGTTCAATTAATGAAGAGTGATCATTTGAAAAACACAAAGACTATATTGTAAAAAAATCTAAAAACTAAATCAAAGAGATATAAATATTAGGAGAAAGATGCTAAATCGAAATTCTCGTAGAAGAAATAAAACTCATCGTAATAATTTTAGTCCGAGAATGAAAAAAGAGATCCAAAAAAATTTGAAGATGCTAGACAAAATAATTACTTGAAAATTCCTACTTAGAACTGTGTAATCTTTTCACACAAACTTGCTTGTTTGTATTATGTTTAACAAAATATCTAAAACTTGATGAGTAAAAATTGTGCAGCAAGAAAATTTAAGAATCAGAGAGGAGTAGCGTCAATCGGAGAAAAGGGATCGAAAGATGTTGAAGAATAAGTTACCACAAATATAATATGTATTAAATAGCAAAATAGTTTTTTAGAAAATTCATATTTGAGCCCTGAAATTTTTTACATAAACTTACATATATGTTTGTACTAGCTTTATCGAGCTGTCTAAAACATGGTACTAAACACAAAGTTAATATTGTCTACGCCGGGATGGTTGGAAAGGATTACCAACGATCGAAGAAAAGGGATTTCTGAGTATATCTTAGTTGTTTATAATCCCAAATATATACATACATGCGCTTGTGTGTTTGATTAAGAGAAATGGTGAGAGCTAATAAGGAGTCGAGTACCATCTTTTCGATTAAATAAATTTGTTAAAAAAAATTTGCAAAAATTATCTATGTGATCCCTTCAATGAAATGATAGATGGCTAATGAATTAAAAGCAATATTAATAATATATATTTTTTGCACTTATATAAATATTTTAATCATTTTAGGAATTGGTCAAGTTTTAGCAATTTTGATGGACAATCTCTTAACAACCATACAATTTCAATAGGTTGGTAATCAAGTTGTCGTGTCACATAAAATTTGATAATTTTTTTGACAATCTCCATTCGAGATACTCTAAGATGCTCCTCACTCGACAAAGTATAGTTAAACAAGAAATATGTATTATAAAATTTTATTTTTGATAAAAAAAAGTAAAAAACATGACCGAGACCGATGGATCGAGAGGTTTGGAAATTTTGAAGACCCAAACCTCGCAGTCATCAATTAACACAAATCAGGTGAAATTAGAGATACATGATACTTCCTCCGTCTCATTTATACATATCTATCTTAAAAGAAAATTTGTTTCAAATTACATGTCTCTCGTCTTTCAACACAAATTTATTTTGTTTATTAATTATATTTTTGATGCAGCGTACGTGGACAAACAGGCCAACTGTTATCAAGATTCGTTGATTCTAATGAATACCGAAAATTGACAGCTTTGAGGAAACCTCGATTTCTTTTATTATATCCCAAAAAAACTGATCACAAAACATCAAAAGAGTCTTTAAATACCCAAACCCTAATTTCCAGAAGGATAATAATTTATGAAACGACGTCCTAAAATTTTAAAACATTACAAAAACAACCCAAAGCATGCAAAGTACTATTTTAACCCTCCCAAACAACTCTGAACACTGTTTAGAGCATTGTTCCTGTCTTATTTCCGCCACTTCTTCATTTGATCTAACTTTTGCATATAATTAACCTCCAATTGCACTGCATCATTCCCCCCAGGGCAGAGAAGAGACGACCTCGAATCTTGAGCTGCAGCATCGTCATCAGAAGAAGAATCACCCGTAAAAGGAACAAGATGCCGCACATTAAAGACATCGGAAGTACGAACATGGCTGGGCAACTGCAAACGATAAGCATTCGAATTAATTTTCTCTACAATCTCCACGGGACCAATCTTCTTAGCAGCCAATTTGCTATATTCATGGGCTGGAAAACGCTCTTTGGTGAGAATGGCCCAGACAAAATCACCGACTTCAAACTCAACAGCACGACGTTTCAAATCCGCGTGCGCTTTATATTTAGCATTGTTGGCCACCAAATGGTCATGGGTCTGGTGATGGATCTGATGTAGCTGTGAAACAAAGTCTTCAGCAGTGGCATGGGAGCGGACTTTGCTGGGCAGTGCAAGTAAATCAAGAGGACCCCGAGGTGATAAACCATAAATCACATAGAAAGGACTAAAGCCTGTAGTACGATTCAGGAATAAAATGAGCCATCTTTGAAAAGCGATCGACAACTACATAAATAGAATCACTACCGCGCTGGGTACGGGGTAAGCCAAGGACGAAGTCCATGCTAACATCAGACCAGGGCTGTGTCGGTACTGGAAGAGGGAGATATAAACCTGCATTTGTAGAGGACCCTTTGGCAAGTTGACAAACACGACAACGGGAGACAAATTTGCTAACCTCTTTACGCATTGAAGGCCAAAAGTATGACCCTGCAAGTAATTGGAAAGTACGGTCACGCCCTACATGACCCTCATTGTGAAGCTCCTGAATGAACTTCAACCGGAGGCTGCAATCCGGAATGCATAACTGAATTCCGCGGAACAGAAATCCGTCCTCCAACACAAAATCCGTATGTTCACCTTGTTGGAGCTGTGTAAGAATATGAGAAAAATATGGGTCATCCAGGTATAACTCAAGGAACGACTCAAAGCCAGGGACATGAAAGCGGAACTCTGTTAGAAGACCATGGCGGCGACTCAAAGCATCAGCCACACGATTAGAAACACCTGCCTTATGCTTGATCACAAAAGTAAACTGCTGAAGAAAAGAAAACCAAGAAGCATGACGATGAGAGATCTTATCTTGGCTGCCGAGATGTTTAAGAGAATCATGGTCAGTATACAAAACAAATTCCCGCTGGAAGAGGTAATGGCGCCAGTGTTTCACAGCCTGGACCACCGCATAAAACTCGACATCATATGTACTAAAACGAAGTTTAGCACCAGAGAGCTTTTCACTAAAATAGGCAACAGGACGACCCGATTGGCTAAGAACAGCGCCAATTCCAGTTTTTGAAGCATCACAATGGAGCTCAAAAGGGAGTGAAAAGTCGGGCAGAATAAGAATAGGCGCAGAAGTCAGCCTATGCTTAATTTCGTGAAACGCAGCATCAGCTTCCGCAGTCCACTGAAATTTAGTCCCTTTCATGCAATCTGTGATGGGAGCCATAATACCACTGAAGTTAGAAATAAAACGCCGATAAAAGGACGCCAACCCATGAAAACTACGGACTTCAGTAATAGAGGATGGTTGGGGCCATTGTTCAATGGCTAAAATCTTACTAGGATCAACTTTAATACCCTCATGAGACACCACATAACCGAGAAACTGGATAGAAGGAGTCAAGAACTCACATTTGGCGGACGCGGCGTAAAATTTATCGCTGCGAAGAACAAGTAACACTTCACGCAAATGTTCAAGGTGCAAGGCATGATTCACACTATAAATCAAGATATCATCAAAATAAATAACGACAAACTTCCCAATAAAAGGACGAAGAGCTTGATTCATCACACGCATAAAGGTACTAGGAGCATTAGAAAGGCCGAATGGCATGACCAGCCACTCGTATAAGCCTTCGCGAGTTTTGAAGGCAGTTTTCCACTCATCTCCCATGCGAATACGAATCTGATGGTAGCCACTTTTGAGATCTAGTTTGCTAAATACAGAAGCACCGCCTAATTGGTCTAACAAATCATCTAACCGCGGAATAGGGAAACGATAACGCACTGTGATCTTATTAATAGCACGACTATCCACACACATACGCCAAGAACCATCTTTTTTTGGTGTAAGGAGGGCAGGAACAGCACAAGGACTAAGGCTTTCACGAATGTAACCTTTAGCAAGCAACTCCTCGATTTGTCTGCGTAGCTCTTCATGTTCTTTCGGACTCATGCGATAATGAGGCCGATTGGGTAAAGGAGCACCCGGAACCAAATCAATATGATGTTGAATATCGCGCAAAGGAGGCAATTCAGACGGAAGAGAATCAGGAAACACATCCACAAATTCATCTAACAACGGTTGAACTGCAGCAGGTACCGTAGCAGAAGTGTCACTAGCAATTGGGCAAGCAAATAAGACAAATACCACACCAGATTCTTCCATTGCAGCCTGAAAAGGACCACGCGACAGTAAAGTTATCGAGGGCGGAGTTTGAACCGGAGTGGTCGCTGACCCTTTGGGTTTATTCGGAACCAGAACAATTTTCTTTCCACGAAACATAAAAGAGTAAGTATTAGAGCGACCATCATGATGAACAGTATTATCATATTGCCATGGGCGGCCAAGCAAAAGATGACAAGCATCCATGGGAACCACATCACAGTATATAGCATCATGATAAGTAGGACCAACAGAAAAATTAACAAGCACACGTTTCGAAACAGTAACATCCGTACTCTGACTGAGCCAAGAGAGACGATAAGGCTTAGGATGAGGTTCCGTAGAGAGACAGAGCTTAGAAACAGCGACCTCTGAAATCACGTTTTCGCAGCTACCAGCATCAATGATGAACGTGCAAACCTTTCCACCAATGGTACAAGTCGAATGAAACAAATTATGGC
Source organism: Daucus carota subsp. sativus (assembly GCF_001625215.2). Lineage (NCBI taxonomy): Eukaryota > Viridiplantae > Streptophyta > Magnoliopsida > Apiales > Apiaceae > Daucus > Daucus carota. The sequence goes on from NC_030386.2 coordinate 17,268,567, forward strand.
GTAACCAGTCGTTATCAGGAGCCCGAGGGGTTAAAAAGCTACGCTGAAGCATCAAAAGAGGACCAACATCACCTGAAACATATTCTTCATCGACATAGTCAGCATACTCATCGTAAATGTTAGGTCCTTATATAGGTATAATTAAGCTAGAAAGGGGGGGGTTGAATAGCTTAATCACCAAATTAAAATATTTATGGCGTTTTAAAAAGTTTATCACCTTTTTAAAATCTTGTGTTGTGAGTTATAGCAGTTGTAAATGCGGAAGCTAAATGCAAAGAAAGGAAAATACCACACGAGGGATTTTTATCCTGGTTTGCGATGGCGAAACCCCTAACGGATTCGCTCACCCCTAGTCCAGTCCCCGAGCTCCTCCCCGGACTCGAGATTTTCACTATAAGAAGAAATGTACTCCTTACAGGTGGCGGAGAAGCCTTTACAAATATAAATCTTGGTACGTAACTTCCCGTTACTACCTCACTATAAATGTAAAATTACAAGACTTTATCTCGGAACGTAACTTCCCGTTACTTCCTCAAAATCTATGTATCTCCAAGAGTAGTCTTTGTACTTCTAAGCCTTTTGCCGGTCTTGGGTCTTAGGTATTAGATCTTGGATCTTTCTTCTTCCTCACGGTGCGATGACTATCAACTCCCCGTCGATATGTCAAGGACTTGGGTCTTAGAACGAAGATCACCTCACTTCACTTCACCTCACTGCAAAAGTTAGAATACAATATCTACGAAAATATCCTTTGTTTAAAAAGAGATTTGGTTCCGCAATGTCAATCCAATAACCACGGTTAATTATAATGATCAATCGATTATAACACCAATATAACAGTGGTTAGTATAACAATTTATATCTCGCGGAAAATATAAATAGTTGATTTTAATACTGAGCACGTCACGTAAGGAGGGCGCGCTACAAGTATGACTAATTAGTGTTGGGTGATATATAAGTATATAGTGCAGTTAATAATCACACCCACACACACGAGATCGAAGAATAAACAAGTAACCACGTAACTTGTTCGGTTAGTACCCCACGATAGCGGAAAGGCCCAAACGGGGTTTTTCACCAAAACAAGCAAAATCACATCCACACACACGTTCGAGAAATAAACACGTAAACCACGTAACTTATCTTAATGATATCCCCACCAAGCACAGGGCTGAAAAATGGGTGTCTCACTAAAACAAGAAGGGTATGGGAGTGATGGGAATGGGAGCACAAATTATGAGTTAGTGAGCAAGTAAAGTTAGTGCACAAAATTCCCGATAATAACGAGTGGCCAACTCGCGTATTTTGAAATCAAGAGAGCTTTAAGATGAAGAGAATGTTTTGTATAAAAGCCCTTTGAAAAATGGTCGGTTAAGACACGAATAAAATGAAGCTAAAAATAAACCACTTACACGATTTTTGCAAAAAGTTCGCCGGAAAAATTCGTCGGAGGTTCGATACAACTTTAAGTACACGAACGAATTTGGGCAGCCCTTCGGGAGGTGTAAAAGAGTGGTTAAAGAATATGCTAAGATGAACGAGGCTTGGTTGAATAAAAACAAAGCTTCGGGGTTTAAACCTTGTGTATATCGAAGTATATGATGAATCGAAGGTTTAAAAACAAAGTGAAAGAAGTGAGCACTTGAATAGACTTTGGGAGAGTGTTTGCTTCTTCAAAATCTCAGCATGTATTTGGCTATTAGCTTGAAGGAAAATGGGTGGGGGGGAGGCAAGTATTTATAGGCAAAAATAAAGTATGATGTCATGGATGTAATAAGGATGAAGTCATCCATTACATCATAAAGCAAACCTTGGTCACCAAGGTTGTCCCCTTGTCCCCCAACAACCATAAAGTGGCTTTTTGACATATAGAAATGCTGAATTCTCAGCTCCAAAAATCTTCTAGAAGTTGCACGCAAATCGAGATCACGGTAATAAATCCGTTACACTTAAATAATGTGATTTTTCGAATGTGCGAAATAAATTTCAGAAAAATTATGATAAATCTTAGAATATTGGAAAATTGCACTCTGGAAATTTTGGTGATTTTTGGTCAACCCTAACTTGGTCAAACGTTCAGTCGAAGTTTGGACAGACAGCTAGAAAACGCAGAAAAATGAAAGTTCTCGAAAAATTCCGAAACTTTTACCATGCAATAAGAATAATGTATAACTGGCTAATCTCAAGTTTCAAGTCAATTTGGCAAGAGGAAGTATTTTATTTGGATTTAAAACGATTAAATCAGCCTTTCTGATTTCGAATAAAATACGACAATTCTTTTGAAATATCCGAAGAGGGATTTAGGCCAAACTTAAAACTTGAATAAATACTTAAAATATATTCTCATAAAGATAAAATACTTTGGTGGGTTGAGAACTATTTTAAAGTATTTAAACCGATTTTCTAAGATTTAAACTGGTTTACGAAAAACCGAAACAATTCGTCTTTTAAATACTCGAGAAGACCTTTTGACGAATATTTTGATACCAAAATACTTAGAAATAAAGTGTTCATGATAAATCATGATTTTGATACATTGAAAAGCCTTTCTAAGTATTGTGAATATTTTTCTCCGAAAAAAAAAGAATTTGAGAGACCGGGAGAAAATATTCCAAAGGTATATTTAAAAATGATATTAATATTTTTCAAGACCAATATTAATATGAAGAAGATAAATCCTTGATTTAGAAAAATTAAATCATTGAAGATCAAAGGATTTATGATTTTAAAAAGATTTGAAATAATTTATTCCGAGAGATAATAAAACATTTAAGTATGGAATAAATTACTTTAAATGAAATTTTTGTTTTAATGTCACATGAGTGGTCTAAAGAATATCACACAAGGATAATCCTTTTTCGAGCTTCATGTATTTTAGTGTTGCAATAGGAAGATTAAGGAACTCATATTTTACGATTCCTCAACATGTGTATTGCATAACAGAAATATTCCTTTAATAATAAATGTATTTTTAGTACGAAGGAATATTAGGTATTTTAAAAATGACTTGCCAAAAATAACTTTTAACTTTTGATTAATCAATTAAATTAATGACCTATTTGGGAGGATTACTAAGTGAATTTAAATTTAATGTTTATCACAAATACCAAAACAAATATAAATAAATTTATATCGAAGATATCCTTTCAATCTTCCCCTTTTTGGTATTTGTCAAATAAACATAAATTTAAATTTTAAAAGTGTGTGCTTCCCCTTCGTGTATGCATGAATAAAACAATTTATTTTACACGATTAGAAGCAAGTAATCCTTTATATCTATAGTAACCATTCCTGCAAAATTTTGGTTAGTACAGATATAAATAACATTTTATTTTTGAGAATACCTTAAAATTTGAATATATTTTAGTACGTTTTAGACATCCTTTTTGACGTACTTCTCTTCCCCTTTTATTTGGGATATACCAAAAAGATACATGTGTTTTCCTTTTCCTTCAAAACAATGAGCAATACTTGCGAAAGAATATTTCTTGATTGAAGCAACAAGTAACAGTATATCCAATTTGATCTATTTGAAGTATAAACTTATAAATAGTGGAAAGATATGCTTGAAATATTTAATCTAGATATGTGCCTGTTAGTCAGTATTTCTAATTCAAGGCTGACTTATGTAATCCGTTGAACCGATAAAATAAGTTATTCTGAAAACTGTAACCTGAGATGAAATTATTTTATTGAAATAATATTAGTTTGACAAACCGAATGTTTACTTAATATTCATCAATTTCAATTTGTATCCATCCTTGATCAATCCGGTGTTATTTTATCAATATAAAAATCGAAGTGGATAATAAAATTTTTAAATCTAAAGATTTTATTCAAGTCATTCAATCGATTTAATCGAGAATAATCCAATCCATTCTTTTTCTTCCACAGATATAATAAGAGCAGAAAATTAAATGACACAAGTATTTATAAGTACGGGATGTTTTATAGATATATTCCAAAATTTATTCCTTTCTAATCAGTGTGGTTCACTGATTATAAGGAATATACATCCGTATTATTCATACATAAAGCTTGTAAAAAGCTTCCGATTTCATCACCCAAAAACAGAAACTTACACACCAGAAGTAAGTTCAACAGCAGTACATCCAGAAACACGAGCCATGCAGATCAAGGATTGGCAGCAACAAATCCAAGATCAGGAGGGAAGTCAGACAATTCAGGCAGACTAGCAAACTGATCTATAATTCCAGATTCCATTAACTCTTGTTCAACAACCACTCGAGTTACCTCATCAGCTTTAGAATCTAGGTCATCACTTTCTTTTCTTAAACCCATCTTTTCCTCAATTTCAGCAAGCCTAGCACAGACTTTTAAGTGCTGATTTTTAAGATCTTTAAAATTCTCTTTTGATTCCTTAAGCATTTTCTTTAAAATTTCAGACTCTCTAATATAGTCATGGTTGTGCAAACTGGTTGTGCTCCATGTTATAGAGCAAGGTTGGGTTGTATTGTATGTCAGGGTTAGGGTTAGGGTTTGGAAGAGGTTTGAAATCCATTTGGTGAAAAGTTAAAGTGAAAGTGAAAGTATTTTTCTGGTGTGTGTGAAAGGGACAGATGGGGGGTTATATATGGATAAAGGTGTAAGGTCTGTTTGGCTTTAGGGAATAAGGAATGAAATTAAATGTGGCAAGGAGAATAAGGCATGCAGACAGCCCGAAGTGCATGTGTGTGCATATCTAAATCAGTCCATATAATACACACATAAAGCATAGAACTTTTGAAAAGGTAGTTGAGTATAAAAGTATGCTTCCTTAAATGCATAAGGACAGTTTTGAAATGATTTGTTTTGACTTAAAGAAAATATCTGTCCTTTTTGTCTCATTTGTTTTAAAAACAGGGGGACAAGATACTGTTTATAATGACATCACTAACCCATTTTGTCAAAACCTATTTTTAGCTAGCGATAGTCCACAGCAAGCAGGTCCATTTTACAACTATATCACTTAGACAAATAATTTCATACATACATCACATAATCTGTTCAAAATTTTGTTCCATGATACCACATACACAAGCCATCCAAATATCCAGTATAAAAAGAATACATTGATCAGTCCAAATTAAAAAATCTATCTTGACAGATTATATTAGGTAATGAAAAATTGATGTAAGTTCAGAAAATTTATCCAACTATAGTTCCAGTTTAGAAAAACTCTACTTTTATCAAACAAGTTTTATTGTTCCATAAAATCCCAATTTCTCCGTTTTCTCTTTAACTTATGAAAAATTACAAGCAATCAAATGCTCAAATTACAAGCATTTACATATATATATCCATCCATATTCATCCATCCACCATTTTCAGCCTGCAAAAATTCTTGATAAAGAAGTCAGAAACTCATCAACATTAATAATGAAAGAAAAGTTTGCAATTTCAGAGAGAATAACATGGCAAATTATACTCAGTTATACAAATAGCTATCATCAGAAATATGCAATCAATGGGTTTAATGACAACAGACTTGTAATAGTGTTCACATAGATAACAACTCTCAGGATTAATCATTTAAATATTGAAATAAATGTACTAGGTTATGTAATCCATCAAGTTAGCAAGTAAGCATGGTTTATATGGAGCCAAGTAAGATTAAAAAATTTAATACAGCCAAGGTGTTAACACAGGATCATATAAAGAGGTTTTAGTCATATGATTTACACAAATAAAGTGAACTTAAAATATAAAAAATCCACATGTATTTAAACAATTTTAATACCCAATCAGTGGCAAATTACCTAGGACAAATTAATGGCAGATCATGTGACTCATATATATCCATACAAGCTTCATATTAGTATATAATGTGACAAATCATATTATACAACCAGTTTTACCATTCTTAACAGAATACAGGTAATAGCAGCTAAACGGACAGGGCAAGCATGATTTAACACAGAACAGATTTTTTTTTTTTTTTAATAACACCACAACTCAGATTCTTATCACAACATATTTTCAATATAAGAGAGCATTGGCATATAGGGACAAAAGAATCACACGTACTATACTATATGCAGATCGATACATGCATAACAGATTAATATAGAGCTCAACCAGGATTAATAACCAAATCATCAAAATCAGCTTAATCAAGATTCCGAGCAAGCAATTTAACAAGTCAGAGCAAACAATTAAAATATCACCAGCATATATAAACACTTCAGCAGCCAAGACATGGAACACAGCCACATATTCTTGTATAAAGCACATGGATTCAAGGCATAGACTCAACCAGCAGCCAATCTCACCAAACAGATCTCACCACAACCATATACAATAATTACGAAATATGTATATGCATGAAAATATAGAGCGTCTTAGGCCGTTAGAGCCCCTCACCAGGTCCAAGGCATTGAAACTCTTGGATCCTTACCTAAACCCAGTGAATCAGTTTAGATGGAGGTTCTGAAATCTTGACTCAGCCTCCTGGAGAGATGATTTGTGCGCTCATCAGGACACCAAAAACTCGACATCAGCTTGAGATCGAGTTAGGGTATTCAAACCCTTACTCTCAAATGCGATTAGATCGCCCTCAAAACTGATGCGAGGCATCGCCGAGCCATGACATGCCAAAAATCAGACCCCTTTGCTCATCGCAGACTAAGGTTTCAAAACCCCTAATTGAGTCATCTGCAACATAGAGGGTTAGACGAAAAACAAATTCAAATCTACTCTTATTCTTGGCGAAACACATCAGACCACTCGAGTTCGAGTTGGGGTATGAGAAACCCTAACTCTCAAAAGCGATTTAACGCACTCGAGGGGTGCACAGAGTCTCGATTCAACTGAATGGGTACGAAACACAACATCGTTGCCTTAGGGTTTAGAAACCCTAACATCAAGAACCTGCAAAAACAATGAAATTAGTTCAACTAAACTCCGTAGCCTCCGATTCAGCACATCCTGCACAAAAGGGCTCGAAAAGTCGTTAGTTTCGACTTAAAGTTCAAAAACCCTAAAATCAGGGTTTCGTGAAATCAACAACCGAGATATATATATATATGTATACAGATGTCTGGCTTCGATTAATCTCGCCGAAAATGATGATTTCGACAAGAGTATGTATCGAAAACCAATCGATTTTACCCAATCCATCAAGAACACAAAGAGTTTAAATCAAAAACTCGAGATAAAAACTCAAGAAAGATGAAGTGTAGATGCTTGATTTTGTAAAAGAGATTTAAAAGGGACGAAGGCAATCGCCGGAGTAAGAGAGGCGAGATGTTTCGAGAGAGAGGCGGAGAGAAACATAGGAGAGGCTAGGTTTTTTTTGTGAACAGTCCGTGACACTGTTTATATATATATAAATACTTGCGAACGGTTAAGATTAGAGCTGTAGGTAATCAACGGTTCAGATGGATTAGGGTTGGCAGAATGGGCCAATTATAATATTTGGACAAAAATTTGGGCTGAGTGTTTTCAGTTTGTAAAACAAAATACTGAGCTTGCTTTTTGAATTTCTCTGAAACATGAATTTTGATTTTAAGACTAGTCCAAGCCCAACCGGAAAAACTAGATTTAAAATATCAATAATAAATTATTCTTTTCAGCTAATATTTCATCCATATTAAAAAATAAAGATTTAGAAATTTAATGGATAAAATATCATAAAGAGTAATCGAGTAAAATAATATTATTCCTAATACCTAAAAACATGATATATGAGAAGGATTAATATTTTGTTATAATACAGATTTATCCAATTTGCAAAATAATATATCTAAGATATTATTGGATAAATTTGCTGGCAAATAATATTAATCATATTTCCAATTATTCCACTCATAAATAATATTTATCCTCTAAATAAAAAATAATACACGGATAAATATATTTATAAAATATGGTATCATGAATTTAAAGTGAATCTAGTAAGTGAATATTTTGGCAAAAGATAATTCTTTTATAAATAGAATATATGCCATAAAAATAGTATCTTAAAAATATTTTTGAATGACCAAAAATATTCGCTCGCCCAAGAAAGATTATCAATACTTATAGAATTTTTCAAATGATAACTTCAATGAAAATCCGATCAGTAAATTTCTTTACTGACAAATCTGAATTTTCAGAGTACACACAAGCAAATCCGATTGATAATATTTCTTACACGTAAGATGACTATAGATATGATAAATATTCTACCAAGAATATTAAATTTAATTATTAGGCCAAAATATTACTTGGAGGGTTCCAGCATTCCTAAATCCAGTCGGAGTTTAGCGAATCTTGCCGAACTCAACGGCTTTGTAAAAATGTCTGCGATGTTATATTCAGTTTCAATATGAGTCATTTTTATGTCGCCTTTATTGACATGATCACGTAAGAAGTGATGTCTTATATCTATATGCTTAGATCTTGAATGTAACACGGGATTTTTACTTAAATCAATTGCACTCGTGTTATCGCATAAAATAGATATAACATCAAATTTAACATTATAATCCGCTAATGTTTGCTTCATCCATAATATTTGTGCACAACATTTTGCTGCGGCAATATATTCAGCTTCAGTGGTAGAAATAGATACAGAATTTTGTTTCTTTGAAAACCACGAAACTAAACATCCACCAAGAAATTGACACGTACCACTAGTACTTTTCCTATCAACCAAATGTCCGGCATAATCCGAATCAGAAAAACATACTAGATCAAAAGGTACTCCTTTAGGATACCAAAGGCCAAGATCAACAGTGCCTTTTAAGTATCGTAAAATTCTTTTAACAACAGATAAGTGAGATTCCTTTGGCGCAACTTGAAATCTAGCACACTTACAAACACTATATTGAATATCGGGTCTACTAGCAGTAATATATAGCAAACTTCCAATCATTCCCCGATATTTCTTAGTGTCGACAGGAATCCCTTTTGGATCTTCTGTTAATTTATCGGAAGTAGACATAGGAGATGATATGGGTCTAGCATTTTCCATTTCAAATTTCTTGAGCATTTCTTTGCAATACTTAGATTGAGAAATATGAATGCCCTCATTGGATTGCCTAATTTGCAAACCCAAAAAGAAATTTAATTCACCCATCATACTCATCTCGAATTCTTTACTCATATTTTCAGAGAATTCTTTACATAGATCATTATTTGTTGATCCAAAAATAATGTCATCTACGTAAATTTGGACAAGTAACATATCATCTTTTTCTTGTCGCGTGAATAGAGTCTTATCGGCCGTTCCCATTTTAAAATTATTCTCTAGTAGGAACTTACTAAGCCTTTCATACCAAGCTCTCGGAGCTTGTTTTAATCCGTATAAAGCCTTATATAGCTTGTATACATACTCGGGATTAGTTGCATCTTCAAAACCGGGAGGTTGCTTAACATAAACTTCTTCTTCTAGTATCCCGTTTAAGAATACAGATTTAACATCCATTTGATATACTTTGAAATCCTTATGACATGCAAAAGCTAAAAACATACGAATAGACTCGATTCTAGCTACGGGTGCATAAGTTTCATCAAAATCAATACCTTCCATTTGAGTATATCCTTGAGCCACTAAACGTGCTTTGTTTCGAACAACCGTTCCATTCTCATCTAATTTATTTCTAAATACCCATTTAGTTCCAATTATGGAGGTGTTTTCGGGTAGTGGAACGAGTTCCCATACTTTGCTACGAGAGAATTGTGTTAATTCATCTTGCATTGCGGATATCCAATCCTCGTCAAGTAAAGCCTCTTTAGCAGTTTTAGGCTCAATTTGCGAAAGAAAACTAAGATGATTTACAACATTTTGAACTTGTGACCGAGTTTGAACTCCTTTAGTCAAATCCCCTAAAACATTATCCAAAGGATGACTTCTAATAATCGGAATTTCCTTAGGAAGTTCTTCAACGGTTTGTAACAATTCTAATGGATTATTAGGAGGGGAAATTCCTATATCCATATTTTCGAATTGTCGGATAACATCTTCGACACCATTTTGTTCGGCATCTTCTTTATCCACAAGATCAATATACTTCGAGGGTGGTTTTGATTCATCAAAAGCAACATTCATAGATTCTTCCACCACAAGAGTTTTAAGATTAAATACACGATATGCTTTACTATTGGTAGAGTAACCAAGAAATATGCCTTCGTTTGATTTAGGATCAAACTTTGTAAGGTATTCTTTAGAATTTAAAATAAAGCATTTGCTCCCAAAAACTCTAAAATAACTAACTTTAGGAGTTTTACCATAATACAATTCATAGGGAGTCTTTTGAGTCATAGGACGTAATAATACTCGATTTAAGATATGACAAGCGGTAGACATAGCTTCGGCCCAAAAATATTTAGGACGACGATATTCATTAAGCATAGTACTTACCATTTCTTGTAGAGTCCTATTTTTCCTTTCTACAACTCCATTAGATTGAGGAGTATAAGGTGCAGAAAAGTTATGTGTAATTCCATTTGACTCACAAAACGTAGTAAAACTAGAATTCTCAAATTCTTTACCATGGTCAGTCCTTATATAGACAATGGTATTATTTTGTTGGTTTTGAATCTTTTTGCATAAAGAAGAGAATGATTCAAAAGCATCGCTTTTAGCTTTGAGAAATTCTGTCCACGTAAATCGTGAAAAATCATCAACAATGACCAAGGTATATGAACAACCTCCAAGACTTTGTACCGGAACCGGTCCAATTAAATCCATATGTAATAGCTCGAGAGGTCTAGAAGTAGATACCATAAACTTAGCTTTGTGAGATGCTCGAATTTGCTTTCCTATTTCACAAGCTTCACAAATATGATCCTTTTTAAAGTTTAACTTTGGTATACCCCTAACATGATCATTAGATGAAATACTTTTAATTAATTTCATATTCGCATGTCCTAATCTACGATGCCACAACCATGGATCATCAAGAGTAGAAAATAGACACACATTAGAATGTTTGCTAATATCACATGTGTAAACATTTTTGCTACGGGGACATGTAAGCATTGATTTTCCATCCTTGTTGAGAATAGAACAATGGGTTGGATAGAAAATTACCTTATATCCATTATCACAAAGTTGACTAATGGAGAGAAGATTATACTTAAGTCCCGTAACTAGTTGTACATTAGCAATCTTGAAATGTTCATTACCAATATCTCCAATACCAATGATACTACCCTTGCTACTATCTCCAAACGTGACACTTCCAGCGGTAACCTTTCTAATACCATTCAAGAGAGACTTATTACCGGTCATGTGTCTTGAACAGCCACTATCAAGGTACCACATATCATGCTTAGTAACAAGGCATACCTACAAAACAAATCAATTAAATTTATAGGTACCCTTCCGTCTTAAGGGTCCTCGGGTTAGAGTATCATTAAAAGCATTTGAGTTTGCATGATAGAAACTAGGCATAGCATGATCATGATTAGGCACATAGTAGTTTCTAGATGCAGTATTCCTAGAATAGTCATAGTATCTTGTGTTTCTTGAAGGAGTATTTCTTTGAGAATTTACACCTTGATACAAATTATTTCTATCATTTGGATAATACATGGTATTTTGTGAATAGAAATGTTGACTAGGAATAGAACGACTTCTAGAAGTTTGTCCATTTGAATTATACCTTGTATTTCTATGTTGATACGAAATAGGTTGTTGAACATAACTAAACCGTGGTTGTCTTTGAGTGTTATCAACGTTTTTATTTCTCACTTTTTGATCAACCTTATGATATGGTTTTGTTCCTTTACGAACCCATACATACTTCCCCTTAATCTCACCATTCTTGATTCTACAATATTCAACCGTATGTCCATCTTTATTGCAATATGAACATTTATATCTAGGTGAAGCGGGAACAAAGGTAGTTCGTTTCTTATCTTGCACAAACTTTTTAGGTTCAGCATTTTTATCATATCCTAATCCTTCATGATTATATGATATCTTAGAATGTACCATTCTATCTAACATCTTATTACCCTTAGTGAACCTTTGAACTACAACTTCAAGATTTTCATTTTCCTTGATCAAGACATTTAATTTATCATTAAGAATCCTTTCTTGATCTAAAACATGAGCTAAAATCTTGGAGTGTTCATCCTTCAACTTTTGAGTTTCTAACTCAAATATCTTGTCTTTTTCTTTCAAGGCATGAACTAATTCAAGGTTATCTTTTTGAGAAACCGAAGTTGATTTTTCTTGAGTTAATGACTCATTTTGGATTTTCAAATTCAACAAGTCAATATGAAGCTTAGTATTATCTCCATTTAATTGTAGCTTCTCATTTTCTAATTCCTCGGTTTGTAGAACTAAGGAAACGTTTTCAACTTCCAATCTCATAATAATATCTTTACTCTTATTATGCTCATTTTTCAAGATATCATTTTGTTCACAAAGAGATGAGATTTCTTCCTCATTTTTAAGATTTAAATCCTTAATCCGAGATAACTCTTCTTCTTGAGTTTTATTCAACTTTTCAATGTTTTCCTTCTCGGACCATAGTGAGAGAGTACGTTGATTAGCACTACTACTTATTTTATTTATTTCAACCACCAAATCAATCAAATCACTTTTACTTAAATCCAATAAATGCAATGAAGATTCACTAAAGAGATGTAAGTTATGTAAAACTTTAGATCGAGAACTTACCTCATCATTTGAAGTGGAGACATCCGATGACGAAGAATCATCCTCGAGAGCCATCAAGCACAAGTTGACCACTTCTTCATTAGTTTCCGAGATCTCTTCATCTTCACTTAAATCCCAACCATTTTCGGCCACGAGAATCCTTCCTTTAGAAAGTTTAGGACATTCCCGTTTAAAGTGACCGGGTTGCTTACACTCGAAACACACATCCTGTGCTTCCTCCGGATTTTGTTCTTTTGGTTTAGGAGGAGTGTAAGTATGGGTGTTATTTGCATGATTATAAGCGTTAGGGCTTTGATTGACTTTGCCTTTGTTATAGCCCGTAGTAGGATAATTACTCTTATAATTTGGAGTATAGTTTTGAGAGTAATTAGGCCTTCCATTAGAGTTAAAAACTCTTTGTTGATTATTCGATTTAAGGAAGCCTTTTCCATACCTTTGAGCTTTACTTTGAAGTACACAACGAAGTTGTCTCGTTAAGAGAGCGATCTCGCTTTCATCTAGATTTTGGAGTTCTTCATTCAACTCCTCGTCGTTTTCATCCTCATCGATTAATATGGACTTTAAAGCCATATTTTTCTTTTTGTCTTCCACTTTAGGAACGACAATATCCGGAACATTATCTTCTTCGTAAGCACGAAGATTTCCGAATAAGTTATCGATGTGGTAATCATTGAGATTGTGCATCTCTTTGATAGTTGTAACTTTAACTTTCCAACTCGGAGGTAAAGATTTAAGAACCCTACGATTCTTCTCATTTCGAGTATAGTTCTTTCCGAGTTGGGCTAATTCATCGACTATACGAGTAAATCTTGTTTCCATGTCGATGATATTTTCTCCATCTTGGAGTTTGAAGTTCTCGTATTCTTGGATCAAAGTATCCATTCGAGAATCTTTTATGTCGGTAGTTCCTTCATAGGTTACTACTAACTTGTTCCACATTTCTTGTGCGGACTTGCAATTGTTTACTCGTTTATATTCTTTTTCTGCAAGTGCACTTGTGAGAACCATTTCCGCTTTAGCGGCGATATTCATTCTATCTTCCTCATCGTGAGTATATTCACTTACTTTCTTTTCGATAGTAATATCGTCGACTATTTTAGTCGGAATAATTGTACCATCTTCTATGGCCATCCAAACTTTGACACCTTGACTTCTAGCATAAATGCGAAATCTTGTTTTCCATGTGGCAAAGTTCGTGCCATCAAATAAAGGAGGTCTAGAATTTGAGAGACCCTCACTACAACCGATGGCATTAATATAAGCCATATCGGATCTACTTTTTGTAGTGCTTAAAAATCAAATAGCACAAATAAAAGCAACTGCTCTGATACCAATTGTTAGGTCCTTATATAGGTATAATTAAGCTAGAAAGGGGGGGTTGAATAGCTTAATCACCAAATTAAAATATTTATGGCGTTTTAAAAAGTTTATCACCTTTTTAAAATCTTGTGTTGTGAGTTATAGCAGTTGTAAATGCGGAAGCTAAATGCAAAGAAAGGAAAATACCACACGAGGGATTTTTATCCTGGTTTGCGATGGCGAAACCCCTAACGGATTCGCTCACCCCTAGTCCAGTCCCCGAGCTCCTCCCCGGACTCGAGATTTTCACTATAAGAAGAAATGTACTCCTTACAGGTGGCGGAGAAGCCTTTACAAATATAAATCTTGGTACGTAACTTCCCGTTACTACCTCACTATAAATGTAAAATTACAAGACTTTATCTCGGAACGTAACTTCCCGTTACTTCCTCAAAATCTATGTATCTCCAAGAGTAGTCTTTGTACTTCTAAGCCTTTTGCCGGTCTTGGGTCTTAGGTATTAGATCTTGGATCTTTCTTCTTCCTCACGGTGCGATGACTATCAACTCCCCGTCGATATGTCAAGGACTTGGGTCTTAGAACGAAGATCACCTCACTTCACTTCACCTCACTGCAAAAGTTAGAATACAATATCTACGAAAATATCCTTTGTTTAAAAAGAGATTTGGTTCCGCAATGTCAATCCATTAACCACGGTTAATTATAATGATCAATCGATTATAACACCAATATAACAGTGGTTAGTATAACAATTTATATCTCGCGGAAAATATAAATAGTTGATTTTAATACTGAGCACGTCACGTAAGGAGGGCGCGCTACAAGTATGACTAATTAGTGTTGGGTGATATATAAGTATATAGTGCAGTTAATAATCACACCCACACACACGAGATCGAAGAATAAACAAGTAACCACGTAACTTGTTCGGTTAGTACCCCACGATAGCGGAAAGGCCCAAACGGGGTTTTTCACCAAAACAAGCAAAATCACATCCACACACACGTTCGAGAAATAAACACGTAAACCACGTAACTTATCTTAATGATATCCCCACCAAGCACAGGGCTGAAAAATGGGTGTCTCACTAAAACAAGAAGGGTATGGGAGTGATGGGAATGGGAGCACAAATTATGAGTTAGTGAGCAAGTAAAGTTAGTGCACAAAATTCCCGATAATAACGAGTGGCCAACTCGCGTATTTTGAAATCAAGAGAGCTTTAAGATGAAGAGAATGTTTTGTATAAAAGCCCTTTGAAAAATGGTCGGTTAAGACACGAATAAAATGAAGCTAAAAATAAACCACTTACACGATTTTTGCAAAAAGTTCGCCGGAAAAATTCGTCGGAGGTTCGATACAACTTTAAGTACACGAACGAATTTGGGCAGCCCTTCGGGAGGTGTAAAAGAGTGGTTAAAGAATATGCTAAGATGAACGAGGCTTGGTTGAATAAAAACAAAGCTTCGGGGTTTAAACCTTGTGTATATCGAAGTATATGATGAATCGAAGGTTTAAAAACAAAGTGAAAGAAGTGAGCACTTGAATAGACTTTGGGAGAGTGTTTGCTTCTTCAAAATCTCAGCATGTATTTGGCTATTAGCTTGAAGGAAAATGGGTGGGGGGAGGCAAGTATTTATAGGCAAAAATAAAGTATGATGTCATGGATGACATAATAAGGATGAAGTCATCCATTACATCATAAAGCAAACCTTGGTCACCAAGGTTGTCCCCTTGTCCCCCAACAACCATAAAGTGGCTTTTTGACATATAGAAATGCTGAATTCTCAGCTCCAAAAATCTTCTAGAAGTTGCACGCAAATCGAGATAACGGTAATAAATCCGTTACACTTAAATAATGTGATTTTTCGAATGTGCGAAATAAATTTCAGAAAAATTATGATAAATCTTAGAATATTGGAAAATTGCACTCTGGAAATTTTGGTGATTTTTGGTCAACCCTAACTTGGTCAAACGTTCAGTCGAAGTTCGGACAGACAGCTAGAAAACGCAGAAAAATGAAAGTTCTCGAAAAATTCCGAAACTTTTACCATGCAATAAGAATGATGTATAACTGGCTAATCTCAAGTTTCAAGTCAATTTGGCAAGAGGAAGTATTTTATTTGGATTTAAAACGATTAAATCAGCCTTTCTGATTTCGAATAAAATACGACAATTCTTTTGAAATATCCGAAGAGGGATTTAGGCCAAAATTAAAACTTGAATAAATACTTAAAATATATTCTCATAAAGATAAAATACTTTGGTGGGTTGAGAACTATTTTAAAGTATTTAAACCGATTTTCTAAGATTTAAACTGGTTTACGAAAAACCGAAACAATTCGTCTTTTAAATACTCGAGAAGACCTTTTGACGAATATTTTGATACCAAAATACTTAGAAATAAAGTGTTCATGATAAATCATGATTTTGATACATTGAAAAGCCTTTCTAAGTATTGTGAATATTTTTCTCCGAAAAATAAAGAATTTGAGAGACCGGGAGAAAATATTCCAAAGGTATATTTAAAAATGATATTAATATTTTTCAAGACCAATATTAATATGAAGAAGATAAATCCTTGATTTAGAAAAATTAAATCATTGAAGATCAAAGGATTTATGATTTTAAAAAGATTTGAAATAATTTATTCCGAGAGATAATAAAACATTTAAGTATGGAATAAATTACTTTAAATGAAATTTTTGTTTTAATGTCACATGAGTGGTCTAAAGAATATCACACAAGGATAATCCTTTTTCGAGCTTCATGTATTTTAGTGTTGCAATAGGAAGATTAAGGAACTCATATTTTACGATTCCTCAACATGTGTATTGCATAACAGAAATATTCCTTTAATAATAAATGTATTTTTAGTACGAAGGAATATTAGGTATTTTAAAAATGACTTGCCAAAAATAACTTTTAACTTTTGATTAATCAATTAAATTAATGACCTATTTGGGAGGATTACTAAGTGAATTTAAATTTAATGTTTATCACAAATACCAAAACAAATATAAATAAATTTATATCGAAGATATCCTTTCAGTAAACAGGGGGTAATTCTGTAGTTGGTGCAAGTTCAGATTCGGTGGGTTCCGTTAGGAGGCCACGCGAGGCAGATTTTGGGTTTCGACAATCTGATTGTCTATGACCAATTTCACCACAATTAAAACAACGTAAACCACCACTCGTACGTCCTAGAGGAGCACGAGGAGGTGCAGGGGTTTGTGGGTCAGACGGAGGACGAGAAGGGTGTGCAGAGGAGCCTGTGGATCCTATTAGATCAGAGGTTTGGCGAAAAGCGCCAGGGACACGCCTATTCAACTGTTTTTCTGCCTGGGAAGCACGTTGATGCGCTTCAGCCACTGTCAGTGGATCAAACATGTTGAGGACTTCTTGTAATGGGAGACGAAGACCACCAATATAGCGAGAAACCAACTGAACAGGGGTTTCATTGAGATCAGTACGAGCAAGAAGCTCATAGAAAGATGCTGAATAATCATCGACAGTACGAGTGCCTTGACGAAGATTCTGAAAGCGCTGGTATAATTCTCTCTCAAAATTGTAAGGTAAGAACGCAGATCTAGCATGTTTCTTGAACTTTTCCCAATTTGAAATCTTTGCTTTACCACTACGAGTACGAGTTTGTTTTAACTGCTGCCACCAAGCCTGGGCACGACCGCGCAAACGAATCGCGACTAGAGACACACAGCGATCATCAGGAACATTCTTGAAATCCAGAATTTCGTCAACCTGGGAAAGCCAATCAACAAACTCTTCGGGCTTAAGACTACCATCAAAGGTCGGAATCTCTACTTTGAAACTCTGCTCCCAACGATTATTGGGACGTTCGGGAGACCGATTTCGGAAAGCACCAAACGGGTTCTCATCCGTGGCAACAACATCATCATCTAGGCGGTTTGTTTGGTCCAATTCATTCATCCGTTGAGTCAATAAATCGACCTGTCGCTGAAGATCAGCGTTAATCCTGCGAAGGGCAGCATCATCCAGGGGAGCATCATCAACACCGGTTTGACCCAAACGACGACGGGGCGGCATAACTCAGGATCGGTCTGAATCTGATACCACTCTGATGCAGCGTACGTGGACAAACAGGCCAACTGTTATCAAGATTCGTTGATTCTAATAAATACCGAAAATTGACAGCTTTGAGGAAACCTCGATTTCTTTTATTATATCCCAAAAAAACTGATCACAAAACATCAAAAGAGTCTTTAAATACCCAAACCCTAATTTCCAGAAGGATAATAATTTATGAAACGACGTCCTAAAATTTTAAAACATTACAAAAACAACCCAAAGCATGCAAAGTACTATTTTAACCCTCCCAAACAACTCTGAACACTGTTTAGAGCATTGTTCCTGTCTTATTTCCGCCACTTCTTCATTTGATCTAACTTTTGCATATAATTAACCTCCAATTGCACTGCATCAATTTTTTTGAAACATCAATTTTATTCTCAGTCTCAGTGCACTAAATCTCTATAATTTATTAGAGTATGATATTTTTGAAATTCAACTCTATTCTCACTTCTCAATACACTAATTAATGATATATGAGATAAAATTATATCTAACCAATTTTTTTCTTAATATATTATTTGGACTATTTCAATTTGAATTTTCGAAAAGTGAATTGACACTGAAAAACAAGACAAAATCGATCGTATAAAATCGACCAGCACAAAAAAAGTGTCGAGATAAAACCAACGAGCTATACTCGTTCAGTTTTATACAGAGCGATGTTGTTTTGCTTTGCTGGCAAGACTTTAATTGACTTAAATTGCTAATAAAATCTGGTCGATTTTTGGAGTTAACATGTCTAGAACATAATCGACCAAAACTTCGATTTGTCAAGTGTTTCAATATTTCCAATTAATTATTTAATAATCTGTTGGGCAAGATGATGATATTTGGGTCTAAAGCCAAAACAGATCGTCTCTGCGGTCGGTTTTAAGTATATATTTTTTATTATATATATTTTTATATATTGTTAGGAATCAATAATTTTTGATGATAACATAAACATTTTTGTAACATGTCTTACTTAGAATCTTTATCAAATTTCAGTTGTAATTGTTACATTTCTTGTCTTTGGGAATTATCAACGGATGGGTAGAATAGGATGGCTAATTGTAAATATCCAATGCCATGTAATTTTATCTAAGTGAAGGATATTCAACTGATGAGATGTAACTGTTCAACTGATAAAGACTGGATGATGTTTCAACTGATAAAAATCAAGCATTCAACTGAAGACAAAGTGTTCAACGGATAATGCTGAGGAATTCAACTGATGAGACTGGAACAACATTCAACTGATGGAGTTTGTAATTCATTCAACTGATGAGCCAGGCATTCAACTGATAAAGTCAATAGCAGTTGAAAGCAACCAGAACCTTCAACTGATGAAGCAAAGAGCAGTTGAAAGTGACTAGAGCTTAAGTCTGACAAATCACATGGATCGAATTACACTAAAATAGACATGGAAGCCTAATTAGGAAAATAAAGAAGAAGCAGAAACATACTTATCTCATGCAGTGCAATCTGGATCAAATCAAGATGATGGTCAAAGATGAAGACATCTCAGAAAGCATGCATAAGACAAAGTTGTGCAGCATTGTTTTTAGATTAGAGTGCATTTTGTAATCTAGCTAAAAGCTTTGTAAAACTTGGAGTATATAACCAAGTTAGTAGCATCAGTTGAACTTGTTCAAATTACTTGAGAGAAAAATCTGAGAGTTAGAACTTGTTTTGAGTGATGAACCAGCAGCTGTGCGAATTGTAAAACAATCCACAGATTCTTCTATATAAAATCTCACGGGTGGATCATTCAATCCACCCGTATTTTTAATACTTGGTGTTTTTCTGTTTATTGTGTTCTTAGTGTATTGTTCTTGAATCTTTTAAATTTGTAAAAGATTGTATTCAACCCCCCCCTTCTACAATCTTTCTCATAGTTGGTGTAAAATAACAATTGGTATCAGAGCCAGGTTCCCAACAAACAGGGAAAAAGATCAACACTGCTAGAGAAAGATGGGAAAGAAGGATGCTGGAGTGAAGATTCCTGTTCTTGACAAAGACAACTATTTTCACTGGAAAGTGAGAATGCATCTGCATCTGTTGTCCATTGATGAAAGCTATGTGAACTGTATTGAAAAAGGACCTCATGTCCCCATGAAGGTCTGCACAAGTATGGGAGCTGATGGTGAAGACATGGTAGGTAAGATGATTCCAAAACCTATCCATGAATATTCTCAAGAAGATACTGAAGAAGTGCACAAGGACAAGAAAACCATGAATCTTCTGTTCAATGGTTTGGATCAAGAAATGATTGATAGTGTTATTAGCTGCACAAGTGCCAAAGAAGTTTGGGACACCATCAGGACCATCTGTGAAGGGAATGAGCAAGTGAGAGAGAACAAGATGCAGCTTCTGATTCAACAATATGAGTCATTCCATTTCAAGGCTGGTGAAAGTTTGAGTGATACATTTAACAGATTTTAAAAACTGTTAAATGGTCTAAAGCTCTTTGGAAGAGTATATCAAGTTAAGGATTCAAACTTGAAATTCTTAAGAGCTCTTCCTAAAGAATGGAAGCCCATGACAGTCTCTCTCAGAAATACACAAGAGTTTAAAGACTATACTCTAGAGAGACTGTATGGAACCTTAAAAACTTATGAGCTTGAAATGGAGCAAGATGAAGAAATTGAGAAAAGCCAAAAGAAAGGGCATTCATCTGTGGCTCTAGTTGCATCTCTGGAGGATACTGTCAAGGACAAGGGAAAGTCTCAAGTTGAAGAAACTGAGAAGTTGGTCAAAGAGGAGAGCTCAGAGTCAAGCAAAGGAAGAAGAAAGGAGAAAGAAGTAGCTGATTCTGGTGAAGAAAGTGATGGAATTGATGAACATCTAGCCTTCCTGTCAAGAAGATTCTCCAAACTGAAATTCAAAAAGAATTTTAATTCTGCAAAATCTTTTAAAGGCAATCCCAAGTCTGATAGAAGCATGGTAGACAGATCAAAATTCAAGTGCTTCAACTGTGGGAATGCAGGTCACTTTGCAAATGAGTGCAGAAAGCCTAAAGTTGAGAAAAAGTCAAGTGAAAACATTGACTACAAAAAGAAATATTATGAACTTCTCAAACAAAAGGAAAGAGCATTCATCACAAAGGATGATTGGGCAGCTGGAGATGATTCTGATGAAGAGGAGGAGTTTGTCAATCTAGCTCTAATGGCCAACTCCACAGATCAAGAAGAAAACACTGGAAGCAGTAGTCAGGTATTCACTACAAACTTAGTTGAGTTAACTAAAGATGAATGCAATGCTACTATTAATGAAATGTCTACAGAATTATATCATTTGCATGTTTCTTTAAAATCTCTTACTAAGGAAAATAGTAGAATTAAGGAAGCTAACACCTTTCTAAGTGATAGAAACAGTGCCTTAGAAGCTCAATTTATTGAGTTTGAGAAGCTGAAAATTGAGTGTCAGACAGCCAAGGATGATCTCTTGGTTGTTCTGAAAAGAGAAGAGATCATAAGAAAGCAGCTTGATAAGGAACAAGAGATTATTGCCAAATGGAAATCTGGTAGGGATGTTTCCACCAATATCATCAACATGCAAGGTAGAGAGACCTTTGTAGAGAATGAGTGGAAGAGGAATAAGAAAGTGCTTGAGATATCTGGGAACAGTTCAGGTGATGAGAATACTGATGATGATCATCAGTTGAAGAACAAAGTCTCAACTGATGAGAGTCATCAGTTGAACAAAAACTCATCAGTTGACAAGAGTGTTCTCAAGAAGCTTAACAAGAAATATGGTCCTGTTAAAAAGAATTTTGTTAAAGGTGAGAATAGTTCTTCTGAGACCAGTGATAGTGTTAATAACACTCTTCATTCCAGTAACAAGAACAAGAAGAAGTTGGATACTAGTGAGCATAAATCTGAGGAGACTAAAAGGAAGAAAGGAAATAGAAATGGCAAAATAGGAGTTAACAAGCACACCAATTACACTCCCAATGCTAGTGCTCTTAGGAAAACCTGCAGTAAGTGTGGTAGTGTAAATCATTTATCTGCTAATTGTAAAACTGTGGTTGCTCCTAATTTATCCTTGCCTATTCCTATGACATCTGTTCCTCACATGAATTTATCTGCTATGAATATGATGCCTGGTTTATTGCCTCACAATCCTTATTCTCAGCCTAACATGCCATATATGTTCAATCCTTATTTCAATGCCTTTAACATGCCTCAATTTCATTCAAACTTGCATGGAATGAACAATTTATGCATGTCTCAAAGGCCTGTGTTTGAAAACAGAGTTGATGTTCCAATTTCTCAACCAAAACCAAAGATTGAACCAATTCAATCCAAGGAAAAGGTTGAGAAAGTGGAAAAGGCTGCTAAGACTAACAAATCTGGACCCAAAGCAATTTGGGTACCAAAATCAACTTGATCTGTTTGTAAAATGTGTGCAGGGAAACCACAAGAAGAATTTGTGGTACTTGGATAGTGGATGCTCCAGGCACATGACTGGTGATTCCTCCCTGCTCACAAAGTTTGTGGAGAAAGCTGGCCCTAGCATTACCTTTGGAGATGACAGCAAAGGATATACTATGGGATATGGCTTGATTGCAAAAGAGAATGTCATCATTGATGAAGTTGCATTGGTGTCTGGTCTTAAGCACAACTTGCTTAGCATCAGTCAGCTCTGTGACAAAGGTTACAAAGTCAATTTCACTCCTGCAGCCTGTGTTGTCACCAAAGGAGATGACAACAATGTGGTTCTGATTGGACAAAGAAAAGGAAATGTGTATGTAGCTGACTTCAATTCTGTCAAGTCTGAATCTATCACTTGCCTTCTCAGCAAAGCAAGCTCAGATGACAGTTGGCTATGGCATAAGAGATTGTCTCATCTAAATTTCAAAACCTTGAATGAGTTAGTAAAGAAGGACTTGGTAAGAGGTCTACCAAAGCTGGAATTCTCAAAAGATGGACTTTGTGGAGCCTGTCAGCTAGGAAAGCAAAAGAGAAGCTCTTTCAAAAGCAAGACTCTTTCATCAATTGTGAAGCCCCTTCAGCTCTTGCATATGGATTTATTTGGACCAGTCAACATAATGTCCATTTCAAAGAAGAAATATTGCTTAGTGATTGTTGATGATTTTTCAAAATTTACTTGGACTTTCTTCCTACATTCTAAGGATGAAGCTGGGAAAATCATCATCAATCATATCAAGGCATTAAACAACAATCCAGATGTCAAAGTTGGAAGGATAAGAAGTGACAATGGAACAGAATTCAAGAACTCTGTGATGAAAGAATTTTGTGAAGAAGAGGGAATTATTCATGAGTTCTCTGCACCAAGAACTCCACAACAAAATGGTGTTGTTGAAAGGAAGAATAGAACTCTTATTGAGGTTGCAAGAACCATGATTAATGAAGCTCAACTTCCAACCTATTTTTGGGCTGAAGCTGTGAACACTGCTTGTTTCACTCAAAACATCTCACTAATTACCAAACCTCATAATCTAACTCCCTTTCAACTCTTCAAAGGAAAGAAGCCAACAATTAGCTTTCTTCATGTATTTGGATGCAAGTGTTATGTTCTAAGAAATCAAGGTGAAAATCTTGGAAAATTTGAGGCCAAGGCAGATGAAGCTATTTTTGTTGGATACTCTGATGGAAAATCATTTAGAGTATATAATCTGAGAACCAACATTGTTATGGAATCAATCCATGTAGTTTTTGATGATAAGAAGATTCAAGGATTCTCAGATGAAGGATTTCATGATAATCTCAGATTTGAGAATGAAGGTGAAGGTGATCTGTATGACAGTGATGATGATGATGACATTATTCAAAATGTTGGAATTAATCCTGGAATTAATATTCCAACTGATGACTCTCTGGTGCAAGAAACAACTGCTATTGGAAACTCAACTGAAGCATCAGTTGAAACTACATTGGAAGGATCAGTTGAAACATCTCAAGGATCATCAGTTGAAAGAATGTCTCAAAATTTCAATCAGTCTAGAAATAATGAGATGTCAAATTTAGGGGGAGCTTTCCAACATGGAAACCTGAACTTCAATAATGAAGCCACATCATCAAGACAATCACTTCCACCACAAAGAAAGTGGACAAGGGATCATCCTTTTGAGCTAATTATTGGAGATGCAAATGCATCTGTACAAACAAGAAGAGCAACTCAAGATGAGTGTTTGTATAGTGCATTCCTTTCACAGGATGAACCTAAAGTCATAGAAGATGCTCTCAAAGATGCTGATTGGGTTCTTGCTATGCAAGAAGAATTAAATCAATTTGAGAGAAACAATGTATGGAAGCTGGTACCCAAACCTAAAAACAGAACAATTGTAGGAACAAGGTGGGTATTCAGAAACAAGGTGGATGAGAATGGAGTTGTCACCAGAAACAAGGCAAGGCTTGTTGCTAAAGGATACTCTCAATCTGAAGGAATTGATTTTGATGAGACCTTTGCACCAGTTGAAAGACTGGAAGCAATAAGAATCTTCCTGGCCTATGCTGCTCATGCAAACTTTAAAGTTTATCAAATGGATGTCAAGAGTGCTTTTCTAAATGGTGAACTGGAAGAGGAGGTATATGTCAGTCAGCCTCCTGGTTTTGAAGATCCAGAATTTCCAGAGTATGTTTACTTTTTATTAAAAGCTCTCTATGGACTAAAGCAAGCACCTAGGGCATGGTATGACACTCTGTCTCAATTCTTGTTAGATAATCATTTTTCCAGAGGAACTGTGGATAAAACACTATTTTACAGAAATGTAAATGGTGCCTTTATTCTGGTTCAAATTTATGTAGATGATATAATCTTTGGTTCTACAGATGAGAAACTTTGCAAGAAGTTTGCTAATCTAATGAAAAGTCAGTATGAGATGAGCATGATGGGAGAGCTCACCTACTTTCTTGGTTTACAAGTTAAACAAGTAAAGGAAGGTATATTCATAAATCAAACTAAGTACATTTATGATCTACTTAAAAAGTTTGATTTATTGGATTGCAAAGAAGCTAAGACTCCCATGCCAATAGCCACTAAATTAGAATTAAGTCCTAATGAGAAATCTGTGGACATCTCTAATTATAGAGGCATGGTTGGTTCTCTTTTATATTTGACAGCTAGTAGACCAGATATTATGTTTTCTACATGTCTCTGTGCTAGATTTCAATCTGATCCTAAAGAATCACATCTTATTGCTATAAAAAGAATATTCAGATATCTTAAGGGAACACCAAATCTTGGTATTTGGTACCCTAAAGACTCTGGATTTGATCTAATTGGATATTCAGATGCTGATTTTGCAGGATGCAAAATTGATAGAAAAAGTACAACAGGCACCTGTCAATTTCTTGGTGACAGATTGATTTCTTGGTTTAGCAAAAAGCAAAATTCTGTATCAACCTCTACAGCTGAGGCTGAGTACATTGCAGCTGGAAGCTGTTGTGCACAATTATTGTGGATGAGAAATCAATTACTTGATTATGGATTAAATCTCTCAAAAATCCCAATATTTTGTGACAACACCAGTGCTATTGCTATAACTGAAAATCCAGTACAACACTCAAGAACCAAGCACATTGACATCAAATACCACTTCATAAGAGAACATGTGATGGCTGGTACTGTTGAAATACATTTTGTTCCAAGTGAAGAACAGATTGCAGATATTTTCACAAAGCCTCTTGATGAATCCACATTCACAAGGTTGGTAAGTAAATTAGGTATGTTAAATTTCTCCTAATTTAGAGTGAATTTTTCTGCAATTTGGCAGCCAGAATTTGATTAATTTTGATTTATCAAAATTGAATTAATTATAATTCTGGATGAAGTCTATAATATTTCAACTGATGAACTAGTGAAATTGTTTCAACTGATGCTTGAAACAATATCCTCTTGCGTTGTTTTTCATTCAACTGATGACACCAGTTGAAGACGCCTTCAACTGATCTTCATCAGTTGAATAGGAAGTTTAAAGAGGCGCTTATTTCATCCGTTGAAAGTATTATCAGATCTGAGCCGTTGAAATTTCTTTTGTCTCTCACCTACTTTATACACACGATCGTGTGTGTAATTTTTGTAGAGATAAATAAGAGTAATTTCTTCTCAACGGTAATTTCTCAGCCAATCACAGCAATTTTCTGAGAAAGTATTTAAGTGTTTTAATTTATTTTCATTTCTTTTCATCTCACTCTTTCGAATTCTTCAAGTTCTCTTCTCTCTCTGTGCAAAAGCAAACTCTAATTTTTCCTCAAGCTTTCTCTGTAACTACAATGGCACCAATGAAGAAGTATACTGCACCAAGTGGGTTTATTTATGAGAAGAACAACTTCGCGTCATTTGTGGATATCAAGGCTGTGGAGGAGAAGGAGTATCACAGGATGATGGAGTTCATCAAGTCAAGCCAGCTCTCTTATGCTATGCTTGAAGCTCCTACCATCTACCATGAAATAGTGGAGGAGATGTGGACCTCTGCAGAGTTTAATAGTGAGCATGAAACTCTAACTTTCTCTGTCAATAATGAAATTCATTCTGTCAATGCTGATGTTATGAAAGCATGCTTTAAGATTCCTAAAGATACTGTTTTATCTTTGCCTAGTGATAATCAGTTGGTTAATTTACTTTATGCCATGAATTATGTTTTGCCAACTGATGCCTTAGGTAAAATAGAAAGAAGGGGTCTTAGGAGAGAATGGAGTTATTTATGTGATGCTTTTATTAAGGCATTTTCTGGTAAGATTAGTAATTTCAATGCTCTCACTTCCCAGATTTTACAAATGCTTTACATGTACCTGACTAATGAATATTTCAACTTTGGTGGTTTGATGATCCAAGAAATTGGGGAGAAACTAGGTGATAAAATTGGTAGACCTAGGAATATTTATTATGTCAGATTTCTCATGATGCTAGCTAATCATCTCAACAAAAAGCTAGTTATTACTAACAAGGAAGCCAAGCTTCCCAGTTTTGTGCAGGAAAAGAGAGTCTTTAAAGACCTCTTTAGGATGAATTTATATCCCTCCTTGGAGGTGGTGTACCTGCCAACAATGGAGGCTGGAAAGCACAAAGAGGTACATGGCTTTCCTACTACTCTTTCTCAACCCTCACCTTCTTTGCTTTCTGCCATCAGGGCTGTTGAAGAGGCCCATCAACAGTCCACACAAGTGGCAAAACCTTCTAAAAACAAGTCTTCTAAACCAACCTCAGATGCCTCCCAAAAGACATCTGTTGTAAAATCCAAGAAACACAAACCTGAGGGGAGTGTGATTGGAGGTTGTGAGGGGGAGGGAAAGGGTGAACATAAAAGAAGCCCTAAGAATAAGGATGGAGAGATGTGTGTTAACCAGCCAAGCCACTCTGCAGTCTCCCAAAAGATTGTAGATGTTAATATGGAATTAAACTCATCCCTAGCAGCATCCTCCCAAAAGGATGTTGCTATTGAAAATAGTCCTCAACCAGGGACACAGTTAAAAAGGGGGAGGGACACCACTTCTTCACCAGTAAAAGCTTATGGGAGAAAGAAGCTAAGAAGTGAAAAACTGAAGCACTCTGCACACACACAGGCATCCATTCTGGATTTTATGCTTTTAACTTCTCAAAGTCAGATTGATGTGACTCCAATAAATGTGGAGTCACAGCCCCCTTCTTCATCTCAACCAATCACCCATATTTATGATCTTACCATCTCTACAACTCAAACACAATCTCCAACCTCTTCTGTGGATGTGGAATTAATTCACACCACACTTGTAAATTCTCCATCTTTGGATTTCATGGAGAAGCCCCCATCTGAGATTGATCATCATCATTTTGATGATTTGTTGGATCTTTCTCTTCCATTTCCTTCTTCTGTGACAATGTGTTCTGTGGATTTTCCTTTAAAATCAATCACCACAGACTCAACTGTCACAGCCTCTAAACCTATTTCTTCATTTTCTTCAACTGATCTCCCTCATCAGTTGACAAGTGTTTGTCCTTCAACTGATCTGCTTAACAGCTCTAATCAGTTGAATGCCTCTTCTACTCATGTTTCAACTGATGTCTCTCATCAGTTGACAACTGCTGCTACTTCAATTAATTTACCTCTTTCTACAGCAGTTGATCACATGGTAGCACAAACACTTCTAGGATTGAGTGGAGTGAGCTATGGAGTGGAGAGGCAGCCTAGTGAGCTGGCAAAAGGAGAGGGTGTGGAGAGTCTGGCATTTTCTTCTAGCCAGGAAAAAGGAGAGGATAAGAGTGACCCTTTAGTAAGGGTAAGTGAGGGAGAGGTGAGTGGTGTGGTGAGCCAAGGGGAGCCCTTGATGCAAGAACAGAGAGAAATTGAGAGAAATGCAGGTGTCAATGAAGGGTTTAGTGAACAAGAGTTTCAAGCTGAATACAGATCCATATTGGATGGTGTTTCACTAGACCCTGAGACTTTTACTCATGGGATGTCCTCCATTCAAGACTTTGCCAGATTGGACAATCAAGCAGCTGAGAGGCACCTCAATCTGATTCACACTACATCTTCAATGCTTAGAGCAAAGGAGGCATTTACAGCTCTGCCTGCCAATGCTGGAGATGATTTTCATTATGATGATAGTGATGAAGACCTCAATGATGCTCTTGAGGAATCCCTTGTTGAACAACCTACAACTTCTCTACCTTCATGGCTCTCCATGCAGTCTGCCAATGCAACTGTTGTTAGCATGGAGCTGGAAAGGCAAGCCTCCACCATTCTTCAATCACAACCTGGAAGCTCATCCTCTTCTCCAGTCATCTCTGCCACCATTGCCAGTCAAGCACTAGACAATCTCAAGCTTCACAAGTTTCAATCTCTCCATTTTCAGCATGAGATAGAGCATCTCAATTCTCTTATTGCCTCTGTTAAGACTGATCTGACCAAGCAAATTGATGAAAAGCTTCCAGCTCAGGTCAAATCAGCTCTTTCTGCATCTGAGCAAAAACAACTACAATTGGAGAAGCAAGTGGAAGCTCTGGAAGGAAATGTCTACACCTTAAACTCTAGAATGGATGAGATGTTGCAGCATCAAAGAATTCAGACTGGACTGCTTCAACATCTTCTTCTTGCCTCTGGTGTTTCACTTCCCAGGTCATCCCCTACACTTGCTGCTAACAAAAAGAGGGAGAAAGAATTACCAACTCCTGCAGAATTGATCAGTCAAATTCCTCCCCCTTTCCACACTGAAAGGGAAAAGCAGAAGATTGCAAGGATGAAAGAATTGGACTCCATTGCAAAGAGAGTGGCTCAACTGGGCAAGAAATCATCTACATCTTCTACAGCCACCACAGCTCAAATCTCTTTTCCAACCACAACCACAATTCTCAGGGTAATTACACCTGAGATTGTTATTCCCTCCAAGACAGAAAAGGGTGAGCCATCATTTCTGAATGAGTTCAAGCCAATTCTGTTTCCAAACAATTGTGGTTACTCCAGGCCTGGAAAAGACTCAAGCTCAATCTACTTTCCACTAGCCAGGCCTGACAAAAATGAATACAAGCTTTTGGGCCAAGAAATCAAAAGTTATAAAGATTGTGCAGATGTGGCCTTAAAGGCTCATTTTGCCATCATCTACAGAGAAGGCCAGAAGCTGTTTATTGGAACTGGCCATCCTCATTACTCATTTGCAAAAGCTGAAGAGGTGGCCAGAGAATGTGAAAAAGAGGAGTTTGAATCCCAACTCTCTTTGAACCAAATAGAGGTGGATGAAAGGTATGCTATTGAGCTGGAAGAGGAGTTGGCAGCTGAGCTTTTAAATGAGAAAGGATTGCCTCTTGAATCTTCTCCAAAGAAAAAGAGAGTCAAATCTAAAACTAAGATGCCTGAGGCAGCCAAGAGAAGAGAAGAAGTGCCAGAAAAGCCTATCTCAAAGCCTTCTTCTCCAATCAAGGATACCACAGTAGTACATCCAGATGTCAACTTCCATGATGAGCCAATAATGCCAAAGGAAGAGCCAATTGACTTGGAAGATATTCCAATTCCAGCTTTTCTTGTCCAAGAATCTTCCAAGCCAAAGAAGAAAGTCAAGTCTGTGGCTAAGAGGATAGCTAACCCTCCTAAACCTCCAAAAGAACCTGAGAACCCTGATGAATATCTCATCATTGCTAACATTGAAGAAATTTCTGAGTTGGATCTGGAGCTGGATGATCTTCAAGAAGTAAGAGGAATAGAAGCAACTTCAAAGTTACCTGAAAGATTGGTATTCTCTTACAAAAACAAGGGTGATGTCATCTGGCCTCTTCACAGAGTTCTGAATTCTGAGGGATTCAGTTCTCTAACAAAAATATATGGATCTATGAAGAGGACTGGAGGATTTACACCACCTGCAAAGCAAATGGTACTAAAGAGAATCCTTGAGATCAGGAAGGAATGGAACTCAGATGCTAGTCTACAAAGAAGGCTGAAAATTCCCTACACTGGAAAGAAAATTCATCATGAACCTACTCCAGTCATGGAATTTAGGGACAATCAAGGTGTTAGGAGATTTTTCAGACCTAAAGATCAACTCAAGGTTGCTAGCTTGAATACTCTGAAGACTCTCCAATCCAAGCTCAACAGACAAGACAGTGATGAAGAATGGTTCTACAGGATCTTTCAGAAACAGATCAATATTCTTGAAGAAAAACTTAAGTCCAGAAGAAGAAGATCTTCTAGGAACAAGTAACTGCTCAGTCTAGAGGAGCATAATCATCTGTAATCTTTTCTAACTCTAGTATTTAAATTCTGCATTTTATTTTATTAATGTTTTGTTATCATCAAGTGTAGAATTTATGTCTGCATCTTCTCCAGTCATAAATTGGGGGAGATTGTTAGGAATCAATAATTTTTGATGATAACATAAACATTTTTGTAACATGTCTTACTTAGAATCTTTATCAAATTTCAGTTGTAATTGTTACATTTCTTGTCTTTGGGAATTATCAACGGATGGGTAGAATAGGATGGCTAATTGTAAATATCCAATGCCATGTAATTTTATCTAAGTGAAGGATATTCAACTGATGAGATGTAACTGTTCAACTGATAAAGACTGGATGATGTTTCAACTGATGAAAATCAAGCATTCAACTGAAGACAAAGTGTTCAACGGATAATGCTGAGGAATTCAACTGATGAGACTGGAACAACATTCAACTGATGGAGTTTGTAATTCATTCAACTGATGAGCCAGGCATTCAACTGATAAAGTCAATAGCAGTTGAAAGCAACCAGAACCTTCAACTGATGAAGCAAAGAGCAGTTGAAAGTGACTAGAGCTTAAGTCTGACAAATCACATGGATCGAATTACACTAAAATAGACATGGAAGCCTAATTAGGAAAATAAAGAAGAAGCAGAAACATACTTATCTCATGCAGTGCAATCTGGATCAAATCAAGATGATGGTCAAAGATGAAGACATCTCAGAAAGCATGCATAAGACAAAGTTGTGCAGCATTGTTTTTAGATTAGAGTGCATTTTGTAATCTAGCTAAAAGCTTTGTAAAACTTGGAGTATATAACCAAGTTAGTAGCATCAGTTGAACTTGTTCAAATTACTTGAGAGAAAAATCTGAGAGTTAGAACTTGTTTTGAGTGATGAACCAGCAGCTGTGCGAATTGTAAAACAATCCACAGATTCTTCTATATAAAATCTCACGGGTGGATCATTCAATCCACCCGTATTTTTAATACTTGGTGTTTTTCTGTTTATTGTGTTCTTAGTGTATTGTTCTTGAATCTTTTAAATTTGTAAAAGATTGTATTCAACCCCCCCTTCTATAATCTTTCTCATAGTTGGTGTAAAATAACATATATATATATATTTAAAAATGGAAAATATATACGTTACAGATGGTGATGGTGTCATGCTCAAACTACTTTTGGGATAAATCTGACCAAGAGCTCATAACCGACCACGTCGGTCGATCAATTTTATAAGTCATGCTTAAGTTACTTCTAAAATAAACCCGACCAACAATTTAAAATTGACCACGACCATGATCGATTTTAGATATCTACCAAAGTGTTGATTTTCTTAGTCAAATTTGAATTTTTTGATCATAGATTGTCACGACCGCATCCACAGTCTCATATGTACACATGATACTTTGCTTTTAAATAACACCACTGAAACTATAAAGTCAAGCTTTACAAGATTTTCATACCAGTCAGAACCAACTATAAAAGTGATCGGCTTTAGGTCTTAAACACAAACAATATGTCTAAATCGTCCAGGGTAAAACCGATGGTGGATTTTGATTTGTTTTAGATCTAAAACTGAGAGATAACAGACTTAATTTATTTTTAAGAGTAGGGTTTGTCCTATTTTTTGTAGTGCGAAGCGAATTAAATACGCACACGATTCAGTTCAATTTTCTGATTTTTTTTTGCCATACAATTTTCTGATTTTAGTTCCATTTTGCTCGTTACTAAATTTACCTCCCAAAAATTTAAAAAGGAACGAATAATAAACCCGTCGTTTAACAACACCCTCAACCAACTCAAATGCACAAACAGCTGCGACAAATGTCTACATAACAAACATACATGCACTCATTCCCTCCTTCCATAAAAAAACAATGCACACAAAATCCGACTCAGACTTAACAAGCCTCGAAGCAACCTCCCCAAAGCACCCTCTCTACTACGTCCAATCCCCCTCTGCTCATGAAGCCGAGAAGATGTCATTCGGGTCAAGCCCATTCGGGTCACCCGGTCACCACTACCACTCCTCGCCCATTCACCACTCCCGAGAATCCTCCACTTCCAGATTCTCGGCTTCGTTGAAGAACACGGCTAGAAATAACGGCTACTGGAAGAGGCTGCAGCGAGTTGGCGACTCAGTGGAGGAGGAAGTTGATGAAGAGGATGTTAGACAGAAGAAGGCGATCAAGAGGTTCTATGTTGTGTGTTTTGTTTTGTCGTTTGTTGTCTTGTTCTCGGTCTTCTCGTTGGTTTTGTGGGCTGCCAGTACTTCTTACCCTCCTGAGATTTATGTCAAGGTGAGTGTAATAAGCTCGGCGTCCGAGTTGACTCAGTGAGTTGGCACTCGGACGAGTTGAGTTTCGTATTTTTATTATGGATTTGTCGAGCATGTGTCTTCGTGCTAAACATTAAAATTTATAAATTCTTATATTTTTGATTGATATATTTGTTGTAAATGCACGAGCTTCATCATTATTAAGGGCGTAAACCAATCAAAATAAAAAAAATTTATCAAATTTTGTGCTTATTGAATAAAATTGTTTTATTATTCGTGGTGGAATTACTCGTTTACATACGAGTCGACTCGGACTAGTTACATGGTTTAGACATTCTAAATTTTTAGGCGTGAAATTTGATTTACGAAAGCGAGATGACTCGGTGAGTCTGACACGCTGAACCTGATGTAACATTATCTAACAGTGTGGTGTGAATTGTGATTTAGATTGTTTATTATCTGAGTTGACTCAGTGAGTTAACTGGTTATATAACTCTCGGCTGAATTTATGTTTTGCAGAGGTTGGTGTTTGAGAGATTTAATGTACAATCGGGGATGGATATATCGGGAGTGCCAACGGATATGTTGAGTATCAATTCGACGGTCAAGATTTTCTACAGAAACACAGGCACATTTTTCGGAGTTGATGTTAAAATCGCACCTATTCAACTTTGGTATTACCAGCGAAATCTTGCTCATGGACTTGTAAGTTAATTTTTCGTTCGCCAACTATTTTTTGAAATAGAAGAAATAACTTTAGTACTGATATAGTGATATTATTATGATAATATATTTTTAGTTAAATTTGTGTTTAAGATTCTAAAATATCGCTTCAAAAAAAAATCTAAAAATATCATATTTGAATTATTATTTTTAATATAATTTATATGAAATAAAAATTTTAATAAAAAATTTCAGTTTAGTATAAGAATTGATTTTTTTTTTATGTATCTATTAGATTTTTATCATCTTAGTATATGTTAAATATCGTTTAAAATGGAAGGAATGAAGTAGTATTGTATAATAATAATATTGCTATAGCTAAGAAAGGATACCTGCAAGATGCAACCAAAAATGACTCCAATTGTTAGATTTATTTTATTTACGCATCGGTTGTAGTATCAAATCAAAGCTTACTTTTTCAGAAAGGCAGTGAAAAGGACTTGTGCAGCGAGTCTATTTATGCTCCCACACACTCACATTATTACTGAAAAGACATTTTTTTGTTGATTTAAGTTTTTATTATCGCTCTTCATATATATACTACTCCTTCCGTCCCTCCCATTTCTTATCGAATGGGTTGGACACGGAGGTTAAGAAATATGAATAAAGTAGCGGAAAAAAGAAAGAAAAGTGGGTGAAGTGGCGGGACCCATTAATTTTTAATGTATAAAAAGAAAATAGTAATGTGAAAAGGAAAGAAAAGTGGAGAAGTGGCGGGATCCATTGACTATTTTTGGTAAGTTTTGTAATATAAAGAATTGGATGAGACGCCCAAAAAGGAAAGTGTAAAGAAATGGAAGGGACGGGGGAGTAGTAATATACAAGTCGTACCCTGTTTAGTTTTATTTTTAATTTGGTCTATATTTAAATACTATTTTGCATGTATATGATGGTTTTGATCTGTGAATTTGAAATTTTTTAAACGTAATCAAAGTTTTAATAATTTGATTATTGATCTGACGATTGAAAATTCAATATATGTGTGAATCTAGCTCTGCATGGCAAAGGTGATCTTGATCTTAAAAGAAGTGCAAAAAAGCTGCAATCCTCTTTATTTCGAAAAATTTGGGCCCACTTAACTGGATTACAACGTGTTCGTTATTTATTGGACGATGAATACGGCAAGTAACTAATCAGATATGCTTGTTTTGTGTGACATGATCGTATAACTTGTCCATTTGCATGTAAATTCTGCGACTGTTGAACCCGAACTAGCTTTAGTTTCCGGTTCGAATTTATTGCTGGATTGTACAAGATTTTTGTTCCTAGGAGTCGATGAAGATTTTTACAGTAGTTTCTTTTGTCCCTTTGTTTGACATCAATGAGATGTCTCGGGTCGATTTCGGGTAGGATTTTTATCGGGTCGGAATTTTATCGGATTTTTGTGATTCAGTTTCTGACCATGGGATTAGCTTGGTCTCAGAGCTTAGCTGCAAATATTATTTAATTTATGCTTCCATCTTCGGGTTTACTTATTGAAATAAATGGTGAATGTGACAGAAGGTGAAGTTTCATCAACGTCGAAAGACTCAGCGGACCATAATAACAAGTGTTTCCGCATACCAGCTTCCTTTGTATGGTGCAGTTCCTGGTCTTAGTTCCAGAAATGGCGGACATGACAATATATCTTTGCCACTGAACTTAACTATTGGCGTAAGGTCGAGGGCCTACGTGTTGGGAAAACTCGTGAAGCCGAAGTTTTACCGGACCATCAGATGTCAAGTCACTCTACATGGCAGCAAACTAGGCAAGCCGGTAAATCTGGCAAATGCTTGTGTTCATCTAAACTGATCTTTCATTATATAGAAACTTTTATATGTGGCTAGATTTTCTTTTAATGTTTTCTGGTTTGGATGCATATGTGAAGATTCACCGTACATCACTAGTTTTCATCACATATACATTCCTGTAGTCAGTGTATTTGAAAGTTTTGTGCAATTTAATAGCATTTGGCTCAACGGGGCATCTGATTTTATCTTGAGGTTTGCAGATATGACAATACTAAAGAATATGTATAAGCAAACTTATAGTTAGGAGAATTGTTGATCTATGTTTACCATATCCGACATGCCTAAATTGAAATTTAGTGGCTCCATTGTGGAAATCTTGGTGTAGTAGAAAGTATATGAACTTGTTCATTCCATTATCATCACTTGTATTTATATTCCTGCGAGCAAATTCTTGGTCCTAGATTTTCGTTTGATGGGTAGCATTAGTCTGAGGTGTTCTTATAGTTTACTAAAGTAATCTTAGATAACTTTAGGGTTTTGTTTCAATTTTATCTTTATATTTAGCAAATTTTGCATATAAGCTCCTAAAGCGCCATTTCATTATGCCATCCCTTTTGGACTTTGGTGGAGGCTTCAGAGTCTTCTCTTTGATATTTGTTGTACTGACCTGGCACCAATTTTTTGGTCTCATGAAAGCCTTTCTTCTCTTCGATGTTGTAAGGCTTCTGCGACCATTCCCTACTTATTGCATTTCCCCAGCAGAGTTGATGCATTTCTTTGCTCAGCATCCTCTTCTATCATATCTTGATTCTTTTTTCCAATCCCCTTTCTTTTTCTCTGTCACTAGACCTAAAATTCATCGATCAAGAGGATGCCAGTACAGTAGTACTATATGCTCTTCTCTGATGAAACGATTGTTCTTACACTATTAAACAAGGTTGTTCTGTTCAAATAGATGGTCTAACAGAGGAGTAGAGTAGCAGTATCTCTTTAGATAAATATAAATTTCTTCTCAGACTTTTTTACGGCCTCCCGGTTACTTGTGTTTGATCTTTCACAACTCCTTTATGTTAGGAGTTGCCCACATTGGTTGTGTGAGGGCCATAAACGTAGAATATAACAGGTAAGAACAACTCCATTAATATGAGTCTTTTTGGGAGGTGCCCAAAAATAAAGTTGTGCGGGTTAGGCCCAAACGGGCAATATCATACTATTGTGGAGTTAGGCGTCAGTATAGATTATAGGTAATATGTAAGTTATCGTCTTTGTCAATACAACATTTTGTCCATGATTCGCATCGTCATTTAGGATTGAAGAAAGTAGCCTTAAGGCCATAGACAACTAAAGTTCTGATAGCTGCAATTTCCACCAAGACAACCAACACTACACCTAAAAAAGCAATTCCCACATTGAGGTACCACATCCGACTTGTCTGACGAGGATTCCTAATCATAATCCACATTAGACAAGGGTATATGAATGTTATAGGCACTGCTGTGATCGCTCCAAGCAAAGCTGACACTGATCCTAGGAACGGGAGCTCCAATGCCACAAAATAAACAAGTCCTCCGAACAATGCTCGTATTCCTCCTCGGATACACTTAGTACATCTCCTGTTTTTCATGGTAATGTAAATCCGCTCAAAGTTGTCCCACACGACCATGCCATAGATTTGGAATATGGTTAAGAAGTGTGTCGTAACTAGTAGATATATAATGGCCTTGACAAATTTTGGCATGCTGTTGCGGTGATATTCCATGAATGATCTTAGCAATGGCATGTTATCGTTAGTGAGTAACTTGTTACCATAAGACCAGTATCCAGCTAATGTCAGGGGATAGAAACAAGCTGCAATTACTAGATATGAAACTGACACTGCCTTGTTCATTGGCCCTTTTGATGGTCGGTTTTTTGAAGTCGGTATCGTTCCCTGCATGATTAACACGTCTTATAAACAAATACAGGATGATAAAATCTGTATGCTAGAATGTGGAATGAAAATGTCACACTCTGAGCATTGAGGCATAGTCTTATAGACTCCTTCACTCACTTGAATATCGAGTATAACGTTGTGGCCTCTGAAGGCAAATGCAATCAATCCAAGAGCATTGATAGAGCCATATATATCCTTCTGTTCTTTCGGAGCCTGTTTGACACTGTAGGATATGCCATCAGGGCGATTCTGGACAAGCGAGAGGACAACTAACAAGGTAGAATATATCACAGAGGCTGAAGTCCCGATAGCAGCTATCTTTGCAGCAGAATTCATATTGGGAGAAAACTGAGACAAAATAACGGCCATAAGTATAAACAAAAGGTACCATTCTGCATCCGATGATGCTGTTTTCGTGCTGTCATGTGCCCATATTTCCAAGTACAAACTTCTCAAACAACTTCCTCCATTGATAATCAGGACTACACATGTTCCTCCTGATAAATACATTACTGGGAACAACGAGAGTAATTTTCCCAGCTTCATGCCTGCGATTGTAGCATTTCTAGTCAAGATCAGGACCAAAACATCAATATGTACAGTTCATAATAGCATAATCTCAGAGAAAGGTCTAAATTGATGGTAAGTTGCAATACTAACCAAAAGCGGTGACTGACAAGTGCATATATCTGCTATAGCGAATGCCAGGAGGCACGGATTCATGAAGATCAACGAGTAGCCATATGGTGTAGAGCTGCCATACATACCCTATGGTAAATGATATTATACCCCAGCACCTGCAATTCCTCATTGAATGCATCAATACCATTTCGATGTTACAGTAAAAATCTCTGCACACACAGGCTTAGAGCACAGGCATAATTAAAATTGTTATTCCTTATCACTTTTGAAGATCAAATAACAAAGATAAACAAACTTATTAAGCAATCCATTAGAACTCATGAAAGTGAGATGAACACCATAGTAATTAAAAAAAAAAGGCAAGAAAGGCAACTACCATCCAAGGGAGACTAGTGCGACAGGAAGTGCAAACGACTGAAGACCCATCCCGGAGCAAATTAGAAGAAATGTAGCAGAAACTGCACCTCCTTCTCGCGACTCTGTTATTGGAAGCCAATGCTCCACACTCTCAGTTTCCATCGTCCGAAGCCACGGATCATCCTGAATATTTTCTCGCCTTTCTGGTAAAACCTGACATCCTGATGATCTTGCTTGTACTAATTCTTGAACTTTTATCTCCACTGAGTCCTCCATTATATTTCTTCGACTCAATCTATTTAGCTCTGTGACTTCATCTATCTTTATGAATCCCGCAACTTTATATAGTAAGAAAAGTGATAAAAATTCTTAAAGAAGAAAAGGCTTTTGGACAAAATTAATAGAATCCTAGTCAGGTGATAAATTGATACTTTGTGGAGCAGATTCAAGCACCATTGTCAAATCAGTTCACGCAAAAGATTGAAGTGGTGATGATGTCAGATTTATGTCGTCAGCAGATTGAACATAGGAACAGTCGCCACTGGGCATGGGGCACGTGTCCGATCCCCCTAATTATTCATTTGACATTTTTTCACCATCATAAATTTTACAAAAATCAGTGTCCCCGAAAATTTGATAAAAATCCTTAAGAGCTTACGAGCCCTCACAAATTGATAAGCCAACTTGGAAATATGTAGCTTTAGATGCTATATGCGTTCAACGCCTTGTCTGCTCGTGTTCACCATGTATAACAAATATTAAGCATAAACATGGCATATTGTATCAAAGCGTAAGATTGCTTTCTTACCATATTCGAATAGATTATTGTAGGGGTGGCAATAGCAGACACGACCCGAAACCCGACACGAACCCGACCCAACCCGAAACCCGATTTACTGAGACAGAAACCCGAAAGTGACCCGAAAATCACCCGACAGACCCGAAATGGACCCGAAATGACCCGAAACTAGAATTTCATTTGTAATAACTTCAATTTTTGGTTTTATTCAATTTTAAGTGATTTTAGGTTGACCCGAAATCGACCCGATTGCTGACACGAACACGACCCGTTACCCGAAATTGCCACCCCTAGATTATTGTTTTTAAAGTTTATACGATTAACAAAGATGTTATCAGTTGAACAACATGAGAATCCTCTCCCATTAGGCAGAAGAACTTGTTCTTCCATTATAAAGATTTTCTCCGATGGCCAATAACGTTTTTATATCAAGCAGTCTGATAATTTCAACACGCTAACTAATTCTTTTAATGGTTCCAATTAGCCATCATAAAGCTGCATTAGGACCCCTGCTAAAACAGAAAAAATTTACTTATAAAATTTCCGCGATAAGGTTTTTTCACTTGGAGATGGAAATAAGCTTATCCAAGTTATACCTTAGCTCTGAGATCTTATTTGAATTTAGATTTAAGTGTACATAGAGTTTATCTTCCTCCTAGCAATACCTTGAGTTCTCAGGAACTTTTGCGAGATTGTAAATATTAATAGAAGGTGCAGAAAGATAAAAACAGTACTGCAGATGGCCAGAATAATGCACAGATACAATACACTAAAGATTAACATAACAAGATATGTTATAAGAGATAGTACACTTTGAAAACACTCTGAAGAAAAACT
Source organism: Daucus carota subsp. sativus (assembly GCF_001625215.2). Lineage (NCBI taxonomy): Eukaryota > Viridiplantae > Streptophyta > Magnoliopsida > Apiales > Apiaceae > Daucus > Daucus carota. The sequence goes on from NC_030386.2 coordinate 17,308,542, forward strand.
TCTAACAAATAGAAAAGATCAAACTTACAAAGACAACATTATGAAGTATCTTCCTTCATATGTTACAGGAGCTAACTGTACTATAACCAGTACTTACTGAGGTTTAAAGAAACTAGCTTCGACGCCAGTGTGAATCACTACATAAACCCCGGCAGCAATCAATAAAACGCTTAGACACATTCCAACAACTCCCAAAACCCAATTTAGCCACCAAACAGGGGAATAAATCTTTGGTTTCTTAATTATCAGCCACATAAAACATGGATAAGCCAGTGTCACCGGTAATGATATTCCTCCAATTAGACCAGCAAAGCTTCCCAGAAATGGCAGTGCCACAGCTACAAAGAAACAGAAGTATCCAAACAATGACCTGAGAAGGACCCGGAGCCACCAAGGACAAGGTTTCTTGGACCTTGTTGTGTATGTTGATTCCATATCATCAAACATCGGCATTGCATATATTTGGAATGTGCTTATTCCATTAATTACCACTATGAAATTTATCAGCCCCAATAAGCCTTTTGCAGTATCTTGGCCATGGAACACGAATAAAGCTGTTAGGATCCCACCGTTGGGAGGAATCTGATGATCCATGAAGTTCAAAAAATGTGTTAGCCTTGCATTGTAAGTTATCCCCAAAATTATCACAAACAACATATAGATTTGATCAAATAATATGGTTAAGTGACTTAAGTCATCAAAAATCTGTGTAGTCCCCAAGTAAGAAGTTAACATACCAATTGGCCATATGTCCAATAGCCGCCTATGGCTAGAGGGAATAAACACATTAGTATGATTGTGTATGAAACCCTAACTCCCTTCCACATTGGTACTCGCGAAGGATGCTTCTCACTTGAGGGCATGGTGGCCTGCAACAATTATCCGTGTTACATTGTTAATATATAAGTTTTTTCACGAGTTAAATATCAGAAATGACCGACAGTGGCATATTCCTCCATTTTATGTATGTGTACTTGTGCTTGTGCTTGTGCGGATACAATCATAAACTTTACCTGAATTTCAAGAACAAGATTATGACCCCTGAAAGCGAAAGCAATAATCCCAACTGCATTGAGGATGTCCAAAATTTTCTGCATCTCAGAGCCGGTGAGCTCAGGGTTGTAGGAGACACCATGAATTCTGCCCTCAGCAACTGAGGAAATCCAAATCATTGTACAATACCCAACGGCAGTGATTGCACCGATGAGAGAGATACCAGCAATAGAGTTCAGGTTAGGAAGCTGAGAAAGCAGGACTGCAGCACTTGTGAAAACCAAGTACCACTCTGTAGTTGATAATTGCGACGAGCTGCATGTCATGGGATTGCATACAATTTCATAGAATCTCTTAGTTGAAGATCCTCCGATGATAATTAGAGCCATACATGTCCCCATTGATAAGTAGCCTATTGGAAATAAGGCTAGTACTTTGCTTAGCTTCTCACCTAACCATCCATAAACATTTTGTTGGTTAGCTCAATTTATAGAAAATGTAAACTAGTTAGCAAAAAATGTAGTAAATAAACATATATCTGCTGTAGCGTATCTCATTAATTTCCCCATGTAACAGGGATTTTAAGCTAATTTCTTCCGTAAATTTCGTTTTTGGTAAAAGTATTTAATTACCAAAAGCTGCATTTGCCAGTTGCATATATCTGCTGTAGCGTATTTCTTTGTCAAAGTCTTCGTGTAGTTGTACCATCAAGTACAGGGTGTAGAGTTGCCATGTGAATGTTAATGTCAATAGTATGATCCCCCATGTCCTGAAATTAAACGGAACAAATATCAGTGTTTAAGAACTTAATTTTGGTTTTCATATCAGTTGCTGCACTAATGCACTCTCACAGAGTCTGTGCATATGAACTGCAGACACAGTATCAAACCAGAATCTGCACCTCAATATGTTTGTAAATCTGGTTGCTAGTTCACAACATTCCTATATCTAAAATCTAATTTTAAAACCTTTTACTAATTAGCTCATAATCAAAAGACTGCAGATATTGGTAAAAAACTAAAAATATAAAAATTCAGATAAGCCAAGAATAAGTATGTCAGAGTAATTTTTCAAAAAGGTTTAACACAATAATTTGTTTCAAGTCATAAATTATTTTTAACAAAAAAGACACCAACGAAATAAGTTTAGCTTATGTAGCTTGCACAACTTATAAGCAAAAGCTCCTAGCTAGCAGTGAAAACAGATACTTGCTACTTACCAACCAAGAACGGTGAACGCGACAGGGAGCACAAGGGCTTGAAATCCGATACCAGAGCACAGAGTATGAAAAGCTGCATAATAAGCATTACCATTTCTGGACTCAGTAATAGGCAGCCAAGCGTCTTGAGGATCAAGTTTCACGAAATTTAAGGCCTTCCTTATCGGACTCCCTAAAGGAGTCAAGAACCTTGGCGTCATATTCCTCGACCATCCTGGAGTTCTAGCTGCCCTGGTCCGGGGAGTCTGTGCCTGTGAAGCTGGTGCAGAGACTATGTAAGGCGAAGGTATCGATATCGGTGCTGGCACCTTTAGTTTTGGAGTCCTAGGCGCTGAGCCCCCGGGCGTTGGACCTGTTGATACAACTTTCGGAGTCGTATCAGTACTTGTGCTCAACTCCAAATCAACCTCACGACCCATTCTGCTGCTACAAATTCAACTTGAAATGTTGTAAAACTCCCTCACTTGTGTTGTAGCTAGTTTTCACCAAGAACAGACTCTCACAAGTGTCTTTTATAGTTGTAAATTTGTACCACGTTGGAATGAGGCCTCGCACCATTATAGAATGGACGGACTAGTTATTTAACATGATATCAGACTCGCATAACGAAATATTGAACAATCGGACACACATCAAAGTTTTAGGCTCTGTTTGGAAGGTAGATGTTTGGGGGAAAAACAAAAGTTTGAAGTGTTTTAGAGGTTTGACCACTGGAATCCGCTAAATTAGTATTTGATAGTTAGCGGATTGAAATAGAGGTTTGGATCCAAAAAACTAATTTTGAAAAAACTACTTTGAGGAGTTTTTTGGGTTAAATGTTTTGGTTTGTGTCAGGAGAAACTAATCAATCCGTTATTTAACAAACAGTTTTACGAGAAACCGCTAATTTAATCCCATGATCAAAACATCTATTTCAATTTGCTAGTCAAAACAAAACATCTGATCCAAATCACTAATAACTATCCGCTACCGCTAATATCCAAATAGAGCCTTAGATGAATTGACTACTTAAGAAATAGAATGCATGTGACATTATGCTCTACTCTGAGATTATTGAACTCTGAAATTATTGAACAAAAGCAAGCGAAAATATTTTAAGGAAACCGATACGTTTGTGCTTGGAGTATGTAGGATTAGTTAATGTTAATGGTGGCATGTGAAAATGTGGGGTGCATGGTTTAAGATAATAATACTGTTAAGTGCTCTGATTAATTTAATTGATCGCAGTCCTAATTATTTGACTACTATGCTTTACAGGGGTTGTTGTCCGTGGACTGTAGTCTTCTTCTTCATGTCTTTTTGCAGAAGTAAGTTAGGAACATACCTTTTGAAGCAGCTGACCTATTGCGACTTCTGGGACTTGGTGATGGAGTAGTATGTGGTCTGCTGATATTATTTAGTGGTTCGATGTCCTAAATATTTATCATGTGCTTCAGTTCGAAAACATTATATACATTGCAAAATTTTACATTATTAATTCTCCTCAACAAGTTTGGCTGTGAATTAAGTTTAATAGTGTCATTTTAATAATAACTAGTTGAACAGCCGCGCGCGTTGCAGCGGCCTATAAAAGTTATATTAAAGATTCAATATTAATATTTGTAAATCGCAATAATTTGTGGCTATCAATAAAAAGTATATTAATAATTAAAAATTAATATTTGTAGGATAAAATAAATGTTATATTATAAAAATATTAATGTAATACCAATACCAATATATAAAATTTCAAAATTAAACTATAATTCATGGTGAAAAAAAGGAAAATAAATTTCTACACGTAATTAACAATTTAAAACACGACGAATCTTAATTTTATTTGTGTTTTTTTAAAAGTAATTATGTTCTTACATTGTCACCTTCTTCCAATTTTTTTGGATTGATTGCGCACAAAAACATCTAACTTAAATCCGTGAGATAGCGGTCTATAACTACACTTGCTAACTTAAATCCATGAGATAGCGGTCTATAACTACACTTGCTTGTAACAATTATGAACAGTATTCACTTAGAAATTGTTTGAACGGAGCAAACAGATAATTATTCATTTTCCTGTGTACAATGTAAATCATATAAAAATTAACAACAACTTAACAAAACAAATATTATAAAAGAATAAACAACAAACATACATCAATAATAGTTAATTTATTGATATCATCCATCAATATTATATCAAAACTATATTTTTCTCCCGTGTTTGGATTTGTCGACTCCCACATAGCGGTCTATAACTACCTTTGCTTGCAACAATCTTTATTTTTTTTAATGCCGTATAAACAACCTTCACTTATCGTTGCAGAAGAACGGCACCACCGAGTTAGAAATCGAGCAAGAGAACTATCACCAGAGATAGGTAGAGTTGTGGTATTGGGAGAGGGTAGGTTGTGTTTTAATGATTCAAAACCCTACGACCTAGGGTATTTATAGGTGCACAAAAACTAGTGTGCTACTCTTTCCTATAATTAAATAATTTGAAACAAAATCAGATTACTTTCAAGCTGCTATATTTCATAAATAATCTAAAACAAAATCAGATTCTGAAACTTATTTCTAATATATCCGAAATTAATAAAGGTAGTTCTAATTTTTGATATTTTTCATCTGAAAATTTCAAAAAATTAAAAAATAAGAAAAATAGAACGGAGCGATGTGAGAGGAGCCACCTACACGCCCCTCGCTTCTCCTTTATATAGAAACAAAATCAGATTAAAATTTTCAAGTTACTATATTCCATAAATAATCTAAAACAAAATCAGATTCTTAATCTTGCTTCTAATATATCCGAAACTGAAAAAGGTAGTTCTAATTTTTGATATTTTTCATCCAAAAATTCCAGAAAATTAGAAAAATAGAACGGAGCGATATGAGAAGCGCCACCTACATGCCCCTCGTTTCTCCTTTATATAAGTTTATTGATTATTGATATCGATAATTATTGATATATTGACTAGCTGGTGATTAGGGTCAAGGACGAGTTTAAATGATTTTTAGGGTGATATGTTTTATTTTAACAAAATCATTATAATTATGATTCTTTGATATGTAAAAAAACTAATACTGCTAACTTGCAGGGTTTTTAACCTTTGGTAAAATTTAATTTTTAATTCTTCTTCTTTTGACCAAGTAAAATTTAAATTTTTTAATGTGTAATTATTTTAGAAGTGTAAGAAGTTAATTTAATGTGTAATGCTAGTTCGTTCGAGTTCTTTTTGTATGATATTTGTCTCAATAATTGTTTGAAAAATTAATATAAAAATCTCATACAATTTGTAAGTTAAATAACTTTTTCCATACCAAAATTAAATAACTTTAATTTAAAACTAATTTGTTATTAATTCTTTTAACAATATTTTGTGTTTCGGTCCTTTTACTGTCATCAGTAGTGAAGTGACATCATTGTCGTAGGATTTTGTATTTGTCATGCCCGTGTTATCATCCCTTTCTTCGTCTCTGTCGCAAATTTGCAAAGGACATGACTTGAATTAGATTTTGTATTATATAAATTTGACCAATGATATCAATATGGATTCTTATTTATTAATTCTAAAAAATGTTAATAATTTTATAGAGTTGTATTATGAATTATATTGTTTAAGTTCAAAAAATGAAAACAAATAGTTTTGGTTGCAAAAAATGAAAACAAATTGTTAAATAAAAAAAGTTATATAATGATATCCAAAATTCGGAGGTTTCATTTATTAATAAAAGGCATAGAGCTTTAAGTTGAATATTCTTAATGCAAAACTATTTTCTTATCAATCGTTTTAAGAATATCTTGTGTTTCAGTCTTATACTCCTCTCATATACTACTCTCTCTGGTTCATAATATAAGGTCGTTTGACTTTTTACACGTAATTTTAGATTCTTTAACCACGTAGCAAATGTTAATATTTTTATAATTTTCTTTTTTTAATAAAAATATAACATTTATATTTTTATTCAGATAAAAATTACAAAAATATTAACATTTGTTAAGTGGTCAAAACATCTAAAGTTACGTGTAAAAAGTCAAACGACCTATATTATAGATACGAGAGAGTATATGCTATAACATGGAGAATTATTGCCATTATTATTGGGATTTTGCAATTCTCGTGGAGTGCTGTCACCACCTTATTTTTCGTCTTCATCGCATCGCATTCTTACAAAGAACCGAGCTTGTTAAATTTTATATTAATATCAATTTGCCTAATGATATTGATATAAGTTCCTCGTTATATGAATTTTAAAATTTTAAATAAATATTCTTGTTGGTGATATAATTGTGCTAGTGTGATAGTCGCTACATTACAAATTTCTAACCAAAATAAAGGTCTTTAATTTTTATATCAAATTAAAGTTTAAAGTTTAAGTTTTTGTTTGATATATATTTATAGTAAATAATTATATTCATAAGTGATAAATTTAGTATCTTAAAACTTATAAAGAATTAAATATTGATCAAAATATAAAAAGAGGTATATATTATAAACAAATAAAATAGATTTTGATCAGGAGTGCTTGCTTTCATTAACAGTCCAAGAATAATGACCAAGCGCCCAATAATTCACTTTCCCCATACTAAGAAGTATGGTACTAGTACTTATTTAAGAGAAGATATTTGTCTTCAATAATCGACCAGAATTGGCGACACTAACATGTTTTGTACTCCCTCCGTATCTTTTTTCTTTTCCTATTTGTAATGTCGGTACTGCATGAGACAAATTACTAATTTACATCTAATCTATAAAACTAAATATAATCATGAGTGATCTTGTTAGATTCGTATTCACGAGTACTTTAATACGGTGAAGTTTTTATATTTAATGCTACTACGAAATGAAAGATATTAACGATAAAAAGTGTGTGTTGGCAAACGTGAAAAGTACAAACAGGAAAAGTATTTAGGGACGGAAGGAGTACAAGGTATTGAGTAAAATGAGCTCAGCTACTCTCCGTGGTGGCCAAGAGTAACGACATTACATCTTAATCATCCATACGATACCTGTCAATTCACATTCTAGGACCCCCGATAATATCAACCCCATAGCTAAAATATATTACTACCATATGGGAATATAAAATATCATATCTTTAAATTTGTCATTTTTATCCTATTTGTCATTCTTATCCTGTCTTTTCATGAACAAATTCTAACAGAAAAGACACTATCCTTTTTATTTTCTAATGTTATGTATTCTAACCTTTGTTTCATAAATCTTTCTAAATGACGTGATAATTATTTTGATTAACTTTAATTGGACAATTTACGTGTATATAAGAGATTCTGTATTATTATTATGAGTGGAACTAGTTATTATGTTATCAATTAAATATTAAAAAAATTGATTTTTTTTAAATGCCTAACATTTTTCATGAAAATAATATATTTATTAAGGACAATTTTAAATGTCACTTAATATCCAAATTTAAATCAAGTCCAGTCTAAATTTTCTTAATTTAAATGTCAGTTCGATTTCAGACTAGTGCTATTCTAAATCTACATTTTTATATTGCGCAAACTCCGACAAAGTTGCTAGAGATTATTTGTTTTTCGTTTTAGCTAGTGAATATCTGGCTCATACGTTTTGAAAATTATAGCCACCGATTAGGACACAAAAAGTTTATAAAAACAACCTGACAAGAAAGAAAGTTTAATAAACAAATAATTTGGTATATTTACTATATCGACTAACTTTTCGACGCTGTCTCAATTTCCGTTTCTCTTCTCGAAACAGTTTCTGTTTTTCTTATAACAGAGAGTTAATATATTTTTGACACATAATTTAATTAGGGTAGTCCAAAAAAATAAGTACACTCATCATTTTTATAATTCTCTATTAATTAATTAAATTTATATTTTAATTTTTTTGTTAAATAATTCAAATAATAATGATTTTTTTAACAACCAAAAATAATAGGGCAAAGATTATTTTTTCTCATTTTCTTAATATTAACTCATCTGCTATTACCTTGATGGTAATTATACATCGATTAGGTTGACACCCATATTAAACTCAAACCCTAACGCGTAATGCGCTCATACATTGCATGCATAGAATGCGAGACACCCTTTTGGTATGATAAATCGATCTTCGAAACGGAGTAACAAATTAAGAATTATTAAACATGTTTTTCTTATTTGTCAATTCGAGGCCGGTGTTCAACCATGACTTCTGTCTAGAGATTCGATAGAGAGACGAAAACCCACGTGATAGAGTGGTCGTTTTGCTGATAGAGCGGTCGTCTTGCCGATATTCAACCGTTGGACTCATACATACACGTACGCGTTCGATTTCAAAAGTAACTCGATAATTCGTAAAATAGTTCTTCACGAAAAATTAATTAATTTTCGATTCTAGATATTTACAGTACTTTTAGTCTTATTATGACAAAATTATAAATAATTAAAAAATGTAATAAATACAAGAATTCTACCATTTCAGAAATTATTAATTCTTAGAATGATATTTGATTTTAACTTGCGCTTACTACTATCTAATTTTTCTACTAACAATATGAAAATAGAATTGCGAGGCCCTTCCTGATAACATTGTAATTATGAAAACTAGAATATATTATTTATACACTAATTTTTTTTGCCGTCATCCAGTTATCTAGATGTCTAATTTATGATTAATTGATTATGAATTTCAAATATTCGATAATCATTTCTGACACAAAACTTAGATATTATAATTAACTAAGAGGAGTTGTGAATAGCTGTAATTTGTATGTTTTTTTTACGGAAATTATTCTATTAATCATTCAAATCAGCCAACAATACATGTACTAAATTGATAGAAATAAATCTCTCATCAAACACTCGACCTAGAAATGAACATGAGTCACAGCCATCGTTGAATAAAAAACATACTAATATTTAACTCCTTCATCATTCTTAGACACTCCATAATAACTTTACCAAGCGGAGAGATTAATTTGTATGTTAATTTAATTTTTATCGGTAATTGTCATGAAGCGGAACTATAGGGATTAAGGTATATACTATACTCCCTCCATCTCATATTATGGGTCTTATTTTGATTATTGAAAAATCAAATTGATTAGATATTGACCGTAAATTACAGATATTATCCGACTTTAAAAGATTATAAAACTTACTTTATTAGGAAATATATCTAATCCTTTTCGAAAATCCATTTTTCAGATTTTTAAAATAGTTAATGAATTTTCTTTAGTTAATGATCAAAGTTTCGACAAATTGACCATCTAATAGTTAAAGAGGACACATAATATGAGATGGAGGGAGTCGTTAAAAATTATCAAGTCGAATATATATTATAAATTAAGGATATATTATCCTTAATTTGTAATATATATTAGTTGTTATATATATTGACTTATATTATTCTTGTTCCATTGTTTACACTTTCAGGATGCTTGGAAGAAAACGGATTTTTCTTTTCTGACATTAAAATTTTATTGTCTAAATTTTCCCGGTCATCTTGCATGTCCGATGGTTAGATGATAAACTTTCTTGAATGAAAGAATTATCACGGTGAATTGCGGAATCTTTTCATTGAGATTCATTCTCATTGTCAAAAAAAAAAAAAAAAATATAGGAAAAAGCGAATGTGCCTATTCGAATACGATATACACGTGATAAATGTGAAACAAACATGAAATATTCTCTGTATTCTTTTTCATTTCTGTTGTAGACACTTGGCTGTTTGTTGATGTGTTTCTGCGTATTTGATAAAAAGATATCACGGGGTTTTATACTAAGAGTTGATATCAGTCAAACTGATTAAGAGCATGCTAATACTAGTCAAACAGATATATGTTTATACTTAAGCTTAATGACCTTTTAGCCTCGAAATATGGATAGAAGTTCCGATGCGGACTCGAAGTTTAAAAATGTATCTTTCGATCCTCAAAGTATTGGGGGATAAGCTTGACAATTCATGTTCGGGGTAAAGTTTGGGCATAATTTTAACCTTTAAAGTATACATCTCGAACCTTTTATCCCCTAAAGAATACATTAAAATATATTAGATGTTACTTTTAACCCTTAATATTTAATGCCCCTTTTAATCCTCACGTGTGAAATGTCAACTTTGTCCACCCCGTTATATACCGGTATACGCCATAAGGGCTAAAAGGTACGACAAAGATATTTTGAAGATCGAAAGATACGTTTTTAAACTTCGAGACCGCATCAAAACTTTCACCCAAACTTCAAAGGCTAAAAGGTCATTTAGATTATGGATTGCATACCTGCACTCCAAAGGCTTTTTTGGAGTTTTTGTTTTTCATAAAGGCTTTTCGGAGTTTATCATAAATAAAATATAATCATTTTTTTGTGAATCATCTTAATAAGATGTATTTGGTTCACGGATTGCATAGTTGAATAGTTTAGAGAAAGGACCAGCTTGATCTACTATATTTTCCACCATTTTTATGAAGGATCAGGTCCCAAGCATACATACGTCGGGATCTATTTAATAACATTATAACATTCAATGTTATGGACGGTGGATGAATATCCAACGGTCAAGATTCTTTATTAACTAAAATAAAGAATCTCTATCTCTTGAGTCATCTCTTAACTACTCCCTCTGTCCCATTTAATTCTATACACTTTCCTTTCTGGGATGTCCCACTCAATTCTATACATTTCAAAACTTTCCCAAATTAGTTAATAGGTCCCACCACTTTCTCACTTTTCTTTCTTTTTCACACTACTTTTTACTCCACTATCACTCTTTTATATATTAAAAATTAATGGGTCCCACCACTATACCCACTTTTCATTCTTTTTCCCATTATTTCATACTACTTTATACACTTTTGTTAGTCTCCGTGTCCATTTCATATGTATATTATTCAAGGGGACGGAGGGAGTACCATATTAGCTTCCATATTAGATGGTAGACGCTTTGAACAACCCTTAACTTAACTAAACAACCAAGTTTGCTCCTTTATTAGCATGGCCGAGGAGCAATTTGGGTTGCCAACTGCTGGCCTTATCACATTTCGCGTGATGAATTCTGTATCAGATACATGATTTCTTTAATTCCAGACAGACGGTGCTGCTGCAAAACTAGAGAAAGACTTGCTTCTTGTGTGACTGTCAAGTAGAATGAAATGTTGGGCACTTGGGCTCACCATCATCAGTATATCTTAATATCTAGACCCAACACATTGCTGTGTGCCAACTAAAATACGTTCGTTTGTCTACCTCATCCCATAAAAACCGTTTCTAATTAGATGATTGATAATGCTGCAAAACGGTTGAACGCTTGAACCAGATAAACTGAAATGTAATTAGTTAGATTATTGATTCTAGTTCATCATGTAAACCTTTTCAACTACTTGTGTAACAGTTTCTTGGGTCCCGGTCCCTGCCATACGTATAAAGATGCGGTCTTTAGGAGCTGGTCAATCATTATGCTACTGGAATACAAGGAGAGCTCATACGAGTGAGGGGGAGTTTTCATATCCTACTCTTAAATACGAGGGAGGCGCCCAACATTTAACTATAACTATGTATTGTGCAGCAATAAGCACAAAATATTACTACTTTACATGGTGCACATTCAAGGACCGGCTTAGCAAATTGACCTCTGTCACATTCCTTACAAGTCCGAAACTTTTTGTTCAGAACAAATCTGAGACTGTGAGGATGAAGTTTGGGTATGCAATAGCCCACCGTTTATGTGAAGGGCATATATATAGGGTAAGGAATATTTCTTGGTTCAACGGGCTTTTGATCTCTTCGGGTAATTCTGCACAGGTCTTGTGCAGGAGGAATTTCAGACATTCTTCATTAGTGACAGCACTGGAATTGGCATTGCTGCTGAGTATGCAACTATAAACAAATGATTTGCGTGAGACTATATCTTCGTTGCAGACATAGCATACGTCGCCATCTCTGGGCTTGTAATGCTGATTCAAGATTAGCAAGTGCTGGTGGCTAAAGTGCTGCATTTTTCTCTCTTTTCTTGTGTGTTTTTTCTTGGTAGTATTTCAAACAGGGTGACTGCTAATTGAAATATATCTATTGAGTTAACAAAGGCAAATATACATATTGCATAAATGAATCAAATTCAAATAAATTACAAAAAGGACTTTCAACAGAAATAGAGTGGGGAAACATTCAAATGCCAACAGCAACAGTAATATAGGTGATATTACTCAAGTATGGACTTTGTTCAATATCTATATATCATCATTAAGATACGCTCCTGGTTCTGGACTTCTGGTCTAAGACAACAAAAGATAGCAGACGAGAAAGCTTTTGAGAAAGCAAGTGATAAATAATGATTCAAAGTAAAAGAGGTTACAAAAAGAATGAGTAAATGACAAAGTGGTGCCCGTTGTTTTTCAAATTTTACATGATGTTGGCTGGACTTTAAATATTATAAATTGGTGGCCGGAGTTTACTTCCTCCTTTCAAAAAGGAAAAAGGTGGCGGCCGTGAACCTCCGTTAATCTTGCTCCGTTAACTCTAAAAAACAAAAAAGTAAACGATAAAATGGTGGCCGTAGTTTTCCAAATTTTACAAAATGTTGGCTGGATTTCCACCACTATTTCATTTACTCTTTTATTTTTTTTTGGAGTTAACGGAGATTCATGGTCGCCACTTTTTTGAAAGGCGAAAATAAACTCCGACCACCATTATGTAATTTTTAAAGTTCAGCCAAAAATTTCAAAAATTACAACCAACACTTTGTGATTTACTGTAGAAAGAATAAGAATACGTGCTCAGGACTCAAAGTAAAAGACACCAACAAAGAGAGAATCCATGCTGGGTTCAACAGGCGTAAGAAAAATAAAGAGAAGAAAACTTTTGAGAAAATAAAAATCATCAATATCTTTTATTAATAAAAGGTATTGATTGATACCGCTGTTGATCTAAGACAATAGCATAAAGGTAAGTGTGTGCCTATATATATAATTTTATTATGTTCTTGTAGTTCTTGTCTATAATTGTTTTGACAAAAAATGATATAAAAATGTAACATAATTTTTAAGTTATATAATTTTAATTTAAAACTAAGTTTTAATACTCAAAATACTAATCAATATATATAGAAGTTTTTTTTATAATAATATAATAATAATTATGTTCCACTTTTCCCTTTTATTATACCGGTAGTAAAACTAAACAAAATTCGAACTCATAAATGAAGAAAAGGTGAGTTATACAGTACTATAATTATTTATATTGATGTACATGTACTTCTCTTTAAAGCATAAAACTTGGCGAAATGAATCACACACGCAAAGAACAATTATAACATATACTCCCTCCGTCCCCCTGAGTAGTATACATTGGGGGACGGGGACGCGGCACGGATTTTAATGCTCTTATAAAATGTAGTTGTGCAATCTATTTTTAAAATTTTTCTTTTCTGAATTAAAGTTTGGATGTTATATTTTTATACAGAAAAAGAAAATCTCAAAAATAAGTTCCGGAACTATGTTTTATAAGAACATTGAAATGCGTGTCGAGCAGTGAAAAAGAAACGTATAGAATTAAATGGGACAGAGGGAGTATCAGATTTGCTCATTTGCTTTGTAAATCATACATGTGCTTTTGCTTTTAAGTGGGTTCTACGTACAGATAACTTTTATTTTGATTAATAAAATCTTAGCAAATACTCCCTCCGTTTCAATTTACATGTACACTTTCAAGAAATTTTTTTTTTTTTTTTTTGACAATGCAGGCTTATATGCCTTACAACTTAGTATCTGTTCTAATAATTCTCGGGGTGAGCCAGAGTCGAACCCGGGTGCCCCGGGTCAACAGAGGATAAACCCACCACTGGGCTATCCAATCGTGCTCTTCAAGAAAATTTTTTGTTTCAAATTACTTGTCCACTTCAACTTTCAATGCAAAATCATATTTCCAAAGTCAATTCTACTCCACATATCTCTTATTTATATTTCCTAGATGAATCTCACTCCACATATTTTGATCATTTAATGCAATTAATTTGTGAACAACCACTTTTTTTAAACTGTGTGATTTTTTTAAAGTGGACATCTAATTTAAAACAGAGGGAGTAGTATTTTAGCGTGATTATATAATGGCTTAATGATCTAACCCTCAATGTTTGGGTTGTTACGATGCGGTCTCGATGTTTTAACTACGTTTGAATCAGCCGAGTTAAAATATGGGTGTTGCTAAATACACTACGTTTTTATTTTGTGCAGTTTGCTGAATTTACCTTTTAACTCCTTTGAATGAATTAAATGAGGACTTAAATCACAGCATTGATTATACATAATCCTCACGATTTGAGGTCCATTGCACTAATTTACACGTCCGATACATGGTACAAGCGGACTTTTTTTTTAAAATTAACAATTACAATTGCTCCTTATTTGATTATATGAGCTATTATGTTTTATATTTTAACTCTTCCATTATTTTATTTTCAGCTGATATCAAATTAAATAAATTTATAAAAATTATTATTCTTCCGAATCAAATGTTATTATAATATCGAAAATTATCTTTTAATTATGACATACTTTAATAACTGAAATAATATATATTATTATGTTATTTTATTATTTTTAGTGACTTATGCTATTTTTCATATTTTTATTCTTTCATGATGATAAAAGATACGAGACTAGTCCGAACATAATTTGAATAAATAATGTCTTAAATATCATAATTGGAAAAAATGAATAGCACGTATAAACCCAATATCGTGTAGTATTACATAAAGTAACGTTTGAAAGTCTCTCCTCGTAACATCTAGAACCATTTCTCAAGATAACGAAGGTTGTGCATGTGTTCATTCATCAAATATTTTTTCTAAATCTCACCAGATATTTTTATAAATAGTTATGCCAGAAAATAATTTTCTTAAAAAAATAGACTTCATTTACGAGTAACTAGACCTTGTAAAAAAATTAATTAATTTTTAAAACTTGTTTCTAATATTCTATTTTGAAATATATGTATGTTAATAATTTCTCTTTAAACAATAACAAAAAAATGTATGATGAAATCAATTAGTGTAGTTCAATTGCCTTTCGTAATTTCATTTTACACTTTTATTTTTATTTTTATTAAATATAAAATTTATATACTTGAACTAATGTCAATAAATTTATTCTTTTTACATCATGCATGTACTAATATTTTCTTATAAAGTTATAGATAAATAATATTTAAATATTTGGAATAACAAATTAAACTCTATCTAAAAATATTTGAGAAAAAAAATAGAAAGATTTCTTTTGTCTTGAGAAAATCAATTAAATATAAAAAACAATCAGTATTACATTTATTTGATAAAGCGATACGATAAGATTAATAATGTAAATCATAATTAATTGGAAAATATAGCAACTAAGTCAATTTTACTCTGACAAAATTATTTTATGGACTTTATTTTCTCGATTATCCAAGTAAAGTTCCAGTCAAAAACAGAATTAATGTAGCAAGTTTCAAGACATAGCTTATTGTCGTCATAATGACGCCCACAACTAACCTCAAGGCTATATCAGTAATCTCCATTGATCACTCCAAACTGTAAAAAGTAAAACTGAAGTGTATATAGCAATTATGTAAAATATCGAGGCCGCATTGATATATACCCTAAACATTGAAGGTTAAAAGATCATTTAGCCTTATATAATGGAACTACGTTTGATGTCTTTGTAAAGAAGTAGAGAGGATACAGAAATGAAGCACTTTAGCCATGAGCATGAACTAGTCTTGAATGAGACTTACATTGCTAAGGAGGGTGATGTATGTCGTGGCTGCAACGATCAAATAGTCTCCTGCAAATCATTTGTTTACAGTTGCGGCCGCAGCAGCAGCATCACCACCGCGAGCACCAGTAGTACTAATGCCAGCGCTACTGTGGATAGTGGATGTCATTTCTTACTCCACAAGACCTGTGCAGAATTACCCCGCGAATTGGACGTGAAACTCCTCAAAAGCTGTGATGATTTTCCTAAAACACTTTTACCTCCACGCAAATTTCTTTACCTCCTCCGCTCACCCATTCTACCATATAGGAATAAAAATCCTCTTTCCCAATGGTCGAATATGTGTGCCTTATGCGGCATAAAATGGAAGTGGTTCTGCTATAGTGTTTCTAGAAATATTTTCGAGTTTTTTTTTTTTAATGAAAGTCATTTCTTTGTTTGCATTAAATGTGCTATTTACCTTTTTCAGTCTGTTGAGGATGAAAAGTTTCACCATCCAGTTCACAATCATCATCCATTAGCCCGAATCCAGAGTCCGTCCTCGTTCAAGTGTCATGCTTGCAGAGTCGAGGATGATATCAAAGACTTGTCTTATAAATGCACCAAATGTCCGTTTTGGGTTCACAAGAGTTGCGCGGATGCTCCTACTTCTTTCCCATTTCAATTCCATGATAAACACCCTCTTCACCTCACACTTACTCTCCCAAAAGTTTATCACAAATATTCCCAGTATTGCAAACTCTGCCATGAAACACTAAACAGAGTAAATTGGCTTTATTATTGCCCCAAATGCAGATTTTTCGTCCATTTCCATTGTGCTAGATCAAATCGACTGTTGAGGTAATCATAATACTTTGCTCAATTCTCAATGTCTGCATTAATTTTATCAGCTATTGTACATATTAGTTTATCTTGATGTTTTTGGTATTCTCAGCTCCGGTGAAAATGATACATACCCCAATTTGGTGCACCTCCCGACAACTGATGAAGTGTCGTTAGTTGAGCATTTTGTCAAAGCTATGAATACTTTGGACCATAGTAGCAACAGTGGCATCAAGGATTGGGCTCATGATGAACATCATCTAAAATTAATTACTTTTAATGAGCTGCATGATCACGAAGGTATTGATGAGTTGTTCTGTGGTGGTTGTGTCAAACCCATCCGAACTGATGGTGAGCTGTTTTACGGTTGTATAATTTGTAAATACTTTCTGCACAAGATCTGTGCAGAGTTACCCACAGAGATTGAGCACCACCTTTGGCCAGGAAAGAAGTTTTTTGCATTCAAGTGCAGTCAATTAGCGGACGACCTCAAATGTGATGTTTGTGGAGATTTCTGCAATGGTATAGTCTTCGGAGATTCTAGTATAAATTCAGATTCACCAAAAATAAAGCTTCATATTAGATGTGCTCTGCTACCAAGAATGATCAAACATGAAGCTCACCCTCACCAACTTACTCAACTTGAAACGCCTTATTATTGTCGTTGCAAAGCATGCGGACAAGAATATAATGAACATAAACACGGCTGCAAAAATTGTGATTTCTATGTATGTGGAAGTTGTATTATGCAGGCAAGAACAGTTGAACACCGCTGGGATCCTCACCCCCTTCAATTGATATACGATCCCAGCATGGTCATGGATCATGAACACGAGTTCAATTGTGAGCTTTGCTCGGATGATATAAACACAAATTATTGGTTCTATCATTGCAGTGAGTGTGATCTTTCATTTCACAAGAGTTGTGCTACTAATAACTTGAACCAATTACAATTTATTCACCACCATGACCACCCTCTTAACCTATCTTGTTCTCTTCCAAATAATTATCGTGGATCGTATCACCTCTGCGACACCTGCGACACAATATTGTATATGTTCCAATGGATTTGCTACTGTGGCAAATGTAATTTTTTTGTGCATCTCAGCTGTGCTCTCAATCCAGAAAGATATTCCAGGTACTTCTTTTTTCCTTTCTTTTTAAAAATAAAATAAAATTAATCTCTGCACATATATGCTTTGTGTTAGCGAAACAAATTTAGGAACCGTGAGGTTCTATACGAGATCTAGCTGATTGAAATAAATGTTTTGACTAGCGGATTGAATTAGCGATTACTTATAAAACTGCTTGATAAATAACTGTTTGGTTAGTTTTTTATGATACCTACCAAAACCTACTATTTGGTACTCTTCTCAGGTACGTTGATGGAAAGGGGTGGGTCGTCTAACTGTTGCACAAGTCTCGCCCTACCCTAGAAATTTCAAAATCATCTATATACAAATTTGAAGAACATGCCAGAGTGTAATCAGGGCTCCCTACCAGCTGTTGTTTCATATTTACTGTAGTAGTTTGTAGTTAATTATGTAACACTCTTCATAGTTATGCTTGCTTGTTAATATTGTTAACACTATAACTATTTCTTGCATCTTTTATTTTTATAATAAGGCAGTTTAGATTTCCGACCAAGTTTCCCGTTTTGCTGTTGAAATGACGGATGCTCTTGCTGTTTAGATCTACTTTTAGTATTGATTTCTGAACTTCTAGATCTACTTTTCTATAATCTTGTATTTTCAATTTTCATTTTAAATCTATTTTTCCCAAAGAATAAAGGTCGTACACTCTGTTCTGTCGGTGATTAATGTCGGATTAATCACCGTTCTGTAGCTCGCCAAACTAATTAAATATCTGATTATTCAATTAATCATCCAATTAATTTCCGATCAATCCTCGATTAATCCTTGTTCCTTGACTTCACCGATTAAGTCCGACCTGCTTTCACAATACAACTCGTACATAGTATACTTTCACAATGCAGCTCTTACATAGCATGAATTCGATAAAAACCGAATCGAACTGAATTTTGATTCATTTAACCGAAACCGAATTTACAAGGAGAGGACTACCGAAAATCGAACTGAAAAAGGTTAGGTTTTAAAACCAAATCGGAAAAAATATTTCGATTTTTCTCACAAACCGAAATGCAAAACCGAAAGTTGTAATAGTTATTGAAAATCTGGATTTGAAAAGGAGTTCAGAAAATTTGGGTTTACAGTGACTAAATCACAGATGTATAGCAAACAACTGAGTTGTTACTTCCGTTAGATAGTTGCTTCACGTATCACAGCCTCATATTCACGATTCACAAAGAACTTTGCAGATTACAAATTAGAACAAAGAAGGAGCTTTCAAATTGAAGAGATTCGAATCGATTTTCAATCTCCTTTAAAGAGATTTCAGGTTTAATGAAGTAATATACTGATGTTAAGTGATGGCCGCCAGATAGACAGAGTATAAAGAGGCTACATATAATTATGTAATATTAATTAAACTATTAATAATTCGATTTACTTTAATTACATTTAATTAGGACTTTATAAATGCTTTTTACGTCAGATGTAATGCTCTTTTGATCCCATTTGTGCTTTTCTCTTTATTGTGTCCCCCTTTTTCTAGGTTTTAAGAGCTGGTTCGCCTGGGAAATAATTCTCCGATTAAATCTCTCTCTCACCGTTGGGAAATAATATTTTTATTTTTTGTCAGGCGTTGGGAAATAATATTGTTTTTTAAGTCCAGACCAGCTCTTTGTTAATTTGTATAATTGTTTAACAGTGTTTTTATCTATGCAGTATACACACAAGTCTAATTCTAATCATATTTTGAATTTAACGAAGTTAATAAAATTAATAAAAAATTTACGAGGGTCTAAGCACGCGTAGCGCGGTCAAAATTTTCGAGTATTTAACTTTGTTTTGTCGCTGCAAAATATACACATATATAATTCTCTACCAACTTTCGAATTTAACGAAGTTAATAAAAATAATAAATTTTTATGAGGGTCCCGCACGCGAAGCGCGGGCAAAATTCTCTAGTAATTATGTAATATTAATTAAACTATTAATAATTTGTAAAGTATTATCAATTCGGTTAACTGATCGGTTATCGATTCACCACAGTTAAAAAATTGAAAATCAAAACACAAGATTTTCGCTACCAAAAATCAAATCAAATTATTTAAATTGGTTAACCGAACCAAATTTTTTCCAATTAATCGGCTCGGTTTTCATTTAACCGAACCGAATGCCCACCCTAATGTCGGGAATTCGACAATGTATGTGTTAGGATGGTGTCGGATTCCGTGAAACTAATATATTAAAAAGTTTAGAAAAAGACTTCATGATAATATATGGTTAGTATTATTCGGTTTTGTATTTATGTGATTTTTAACAATATAGAAAATATTTTAGTAATTATTATTATAACAGTAAGTTTAACTTGTGACTCCTTGTTAAGATACTAAATTAAAAATATAGTGGATAATTTTATAACATAAATGATAGATTTCTTTAATTAATCAATTTATTGATGAATAGAATTTTTTTAAATGCATATACATATGAAATAGACACATTCAATTACAATTATAATTAATGTGACATTTTAGTTTTTAAAATAATTAAATATATTGCACACATATATATAATTAATTTTTAATTTTAATAATAAGTATTTCACATAAAATCATATGATGCCATTACTTTTTATTTTATTTAAGGTCTTTGAGGTAAAATATGTTTGTATTTTCATATAATAATATATTTTAGAATACTATACATAAACACCGCAATCCTATACTTAAAATTTTGAACATGCTTTAAACATATATTTTTATTGTAGAGCATAGCAAAATGAATATAACAAACGGAATTTCCCCTAGCTACTGATGGATATATACTACTAGGTTGTGTGCGTTGTGGATTAAACGAAAGAGTAAAAATTCAGAGTTGTGATCAAAATTTACATCGACTTATAAAATGTTGGTCAGAATTTAAAATTTTTAAAAAGATGGCCAAGTTTTGACTTCACTTTTTAAAAATGTGACTCACGTTAAATGTGACTAATGGGAGCCACATTTTTTAAAAGCGGACTAAAGTTTGACCACTTTTTTGAGAATTTGAAACTCATTTTTACCCTTCTATTCGTTCCAAATTCTCAGAAAAGTGGCCAAACTTTGATCCGCTTTTCAAAAATGTGGCTCCCGTTAGCGACATTTAACGGTAGCCACACTTTTAAAAAACGGAGCTAAAGTTTGGCCATCTTTTTGAGAATTTGAAACTCTGGCCAACTTTTTAAAAATCGGTGTAAATTTTGGCTAAAACTTTGAAGTTTACTCTAAATGAAATGAAGGCAGAATGGAATGAATTTTGTATTCTAAAATGGTATAAAAAGAAATGTTATATGGAGATCAAAATTTTAATATCCATAGCAATTTGCAAGAGTTCTTATTAAAAGAGTATGATTTATGTAGATGCAAGGGGAGAGAGAATTGTATTTGCTCTGCAACTAAAAATGTATCTCTGGATATAACATTTTCCGGTACAAAATAGTGTTGATTAAAGAAAATGTATATAATTTTCATTTTTCAATCATTCCATTCATACTATTTTAATTATAATTCTAACCCACATGTTTTGAAAGCTACGTCATGTTTCCGAAACTACATCATGTTTCCTTATAAATTTTCGTAAAAAAATTTAAATACATTTATATTTTATCACTGTTATCTCATACTTCCTTTTGTCTTCTTAAAACTTCTATGTAATTTTTCATTTTTTCATTCCATTAGTTTCATTCAAGTGATAACAGTTTTATATATTTACTTTTGCCCTTTTGAGTTAGTTCTACGTTATCTATATACTTAGACTGAAAAATAAACTAGACTTGAATAGAACCCGGCCCTAAAAAAGCTCCATTTGATGTACGGTACTAATTACTTTCTCAATGATCAATTAAGAGTCAAATTCTTTTCTTCTATTAGAAAATTTATTCGTGCCTTTGGTTACAAGCACAAATATGTTCGTACGTACATTATGCGGGACCGGGACTAAAAGTTGGAGAACTATAAGTAGAACAAAATTTGTTGTTTAACATATACACATATTGAACTTATTTTACAACTAAATCCGAGAGAAAAGAAGAAGAGTTACAGAAATGAAGCACTTTAGCCATGAGCATGAACTAGTCCTGAATGAGACTTACATTGCTAAGGAGGGTGATGTATGCCGTGGCTGCAACGATCAAATAGTCTCCTGCAAATCATTTGTTTACACTTGCGGCCGCAGCAGCAGCGGGAGCAGCAGTGCTTATAAGCCGCGGCAGCAGCTTATATCTGATTATTTCAAAGGTACTAATTCCTATGATGAAATTTTTGGATCAAAATATCTTGAAGGTATTGGCTATAATACATGTCAGGGATTCTTACTCCACAAGACGTGTGCTGAATTACCCCGCTTTATGGACAAGCAGCTCCTCAGAGGCTATGCCGAATTCCCTGAAGCCCCTTTTATCAGAGACACCAACGTCCTTGCTGCCGGTTCCAGGCCCAGAGGACTTAACGACTCCGTCACATATAAAGCTCTCCAGGGGAGGTGTATGTGTGCTGTTTGCGGCAAAAACTGGAAATGGTTCTCCTATTGTACTCTGTATGGCCACATCTTCTTTGTTTGCCTCAAATGTGCTATTTTTCTTTTCCAGTCCGTGGAGGACTCGAAGTTTCACCACCAAGCCCACACTCAACACGAATTACTATTCATCAAGACTCCGTCCTTGTTCAATTGTTGTGCTTGCAAAGAGGAGGATGATTTTAAACACTTGTCTTATAAATGCACTGTATGTCAGTTTTGGATTCACAAGAGTTGCGGGGATGCTCCTACTTCTTTCGCATTTCATTTCCATGACAAGCACCCTCTTCACCTCACATTCTGTCTTCCAAAGATTTATCACAGATTTACGCAGTATTGCAGACTCTGCTATGAAACACTGAATCGATTGGATTGGCTTTACTATTGTCGAAAATGCAGATTTTTTGTTCATTTTCAATGTGCCGGATCATATCCAATGCTGAGGTACTACTGCTCTCAAATATCAATGTCTACATTTATCTTTTCTATTCTGCATTCAGTGTCTGGTCATTTTTCCTTGCATTAGGCTTATACATTACCCTGGTGTATTATAATGGTTAATTAATCACCGTTCCGTAACTCATCGAACTGATTAAATATCTGATTATTTAATTAATCATTTGATTAATCCCAATCAATCCAATTAATCTACGATTAATCCTTATTTTGTGACTTCATCGATTAAGTCTGATCCCGCTTTTTACAACACTGATTTAAATTGATAATTTATTTTATTATGTTGATGACGCGATTTGAAACTTAGGGAGTGGTATTGTATCATGATTTTTAATGATTTTTATTGATTTTTAAAATCTGGGTGTATTCAATTAAGATTTTTAAATACTTTAAGTAAAGAGGTATTGTATCAGGATTTTTAAAAAGTCTTTCAAAATTTGTGGTATTGAATTACAACTTTTAAAGAGTTATTAAAAGTCAGTTGTTATTCAATATATCAATGACTTGGGTGGAAATATATAATTGATTGACTTTTAATGACTTTCTATGGAAAATTACATATATTTTTTCAAAAAATTGTCAGGCCATTATTGTCAAGAGTTGACATGACTTTATCTTCCCTCAATTAACCAGTCGCTCCAAGCTAGGGTTCATCCTTTGTGAAAACAGTAGTGTAATTGAGTTGCTTTGATAACATTCTTCGACGGTTGCATATAAGAAAACGAAAATCTTGAACTCATGTTTGGATATCCGGTGAAACCAGGCATTGTACATAAGTAGCTGCTTCATAACATAACACCCAGTACAGTTGATCCGTTACACCTAGGGCTGGCAATTTCAGGTTTCGGGTCGGGTCGACAGTCGCGGGTCAAAAATTTTACCCGACCCGAAATTTAATGGGTCAGAATACCCAACCCGAATAGGACCCGCACTTCCCGTGGGTAACCCGAACCCGACCCGAAATATAATATTTATTAATAAATATATTTTTAAATAATAAATAAATATTATTTTGATTCAAATAAATTAAATAATTTTTTATTAAATTTTAGTAATAAATATTAAAAAATAATATAAATATATGTATTTTATATAAATATATATAATATTTATATTATATATTAATTTTCAGATAATTTTGGGTAACCTGATATATATTTATATTATATATTAATTTTTCTGGTAACTTTATATAAATTAATAAAGTTAGATAAAAAACAAAAAGTGAAATAAAAAATACACAAGATATTATTGTAATCGAAAGGCTGCAAAACAGAGATAGATTATGTAAACATAGTATGATAACAATATTGGTGTTTACTGATATAGCTCTTATAGCTCTGCATCATTATTAAATATGATGAGTGAAAAACACATAATCCTTGAACCCTAAAATCCGTAAAATTATGGTATCAAAAGTGAATACAAAAATCCGATACAAGGTCACAATTAACATTATGTTTATAAATATGATTCAATAAACAGTATTATAGTATATATCATATACAACAATAATACCTTGTACTCGATTTTGTAGTCGCTAGATTTGAGAACATACGCCCAACTTGGGTTATAAGAGAAGATCGAGAGGGTATAGCAAAAGGTCCAGAGGGCAGAGGGCTTCAGAAAGGCTATTTATGATTTAAATAAAAGTCTATTAAAGTATTTGAAAGTCATGAATTTGTAAAAAAAAGTCTGTTAAAGTTTTTAAAAGTCATTGTCTTAGGAGTCATGATTTTTTTTTTAAATCTTAAGAAGTCAACAAGACTCATTAAAAGTTCATAAAATCTATTAAAATCATCCTCCCAAAATTTGTCATTAAAAGTAATGATACAATACCATCCCCTTAGAGTTGTAGTAACATTTTAGTGGAATATAAAAAAATTTAATCTAATGATTCACATAAATTTGATTTAAGTGATCCAACGGTTATAATACATTACATAGGATTACAAACTGACGACCAAAATTTTGTATATTTCATTTTAATAATATAATATTCCTTCGGTCCCTTCTAGTTGCTAATATTTTTTTTTACACATTCAAGACCTATATAAATATAGTTTCATAACTTATTCTTTTTTTTTTAAAACCAAGTTTCATAACTTATTCTTGAATTTTTTTCTCAAATGAAAGTTTGAATATTAAATTTGTGTTCAAAAAAGGAAAAATAAAATAAAATTATGTATGAAATTATATAATGCAAGAGTGTTAAACTGTGTGTTAAACCCTTCCTTCAATTGTTATTAACAATGTAAAGGGACCGAGAATATAGATTATGGGGCCGTTTGGGTGAGCTTAAAATAAGTGCTTCTTGCTTAAAATAAATAAGTGGAGTAGAAGTTAGAAGCAACATAAGACTTATAAGTGATTAAAATGTTTGAGAAATAAGTAGAAGTCCTAAAACAAAAACTAGCATTTCTAACTTTTTATAAGTGTTTCTTGACTTATTACACAAATGGTACGAATAAGTGCTCATAGCTTATAATCCCAGAAACTGGACTTATAAGTTGGAAACAAACGTCCACTATGTATTCTAGGCTGTCAGCTCTCTATCAATTCTTGCATATATTAATCTCTCCAAAATTTAACATTCGCAGCTCCACCGAAGATAGTACATATCCCAATTTGGTGCACCTCCCTGCAACTGATGAATCATCACTAGTTGAGTATTTTGTCCAGGCGATGAGTAGGTTGAATAATGATAACAACATTAGAAACAGAGCCACAACAAATCGCATCAAGGATTGGGCTCACGAGGAACATCATCTACAACTTATAACAATTTCTGACCTACATGACCACACAGATATTGCTGAAAAGTTATTGTTATGTGATGGTTGTGTCAAACCCATCGAGACTAATGGCAAGCCATTTTACGGCTGTGTATCTTGTAAATACTTTCTGCATAAAGTCTGCGCAGAATTGCCGAGAGAAATTAAGCACCACCTCTGGCCCGAAACGCAGTCTGCAATCAAGTGCAGTGAAGCCGACAGTTTCAAATGTAACATTTGTAGAAACATCTGCAATGGTATAATCTTTGGCAATCGCGAAGCAGATACAAAACTTCATGTAGGATGTGCCCTGCTACCGAAAGTGATCAAACACGACGCTCACCGTCACCAACTTACTCACCCTCGTTCTTACTTACCTTTTTTTTATGATTGCAGAGCCTGTGGGCAAAGATATGATGCATCGAAACACGGCTGCAAAAGCTGTGATTTCTATGTATGTGGAGGATGCATTATGAAGCCAAGAACTATTAAGCACCGCTGGGATCCTCACCCCCTTCATTTGATATACGATCCCAGCATGGTGGGGGATCATGAGCACGATTTCAATTGCGAGCTCTGCTCTTCAGATATAAACGCAAATTATTGGTTCTATCATTGCAGTAGTTGTGATCTTTCATTCCATATGACTTGTGCTGATAACAATACCTTAACCAAACGGCAATTCATTGAGGAACATCCACACCCTCTTATCCTCTCTTCTTGCGTTCCGAAAGCTTATCGTAATTCGAATATATCATGCGAAATCTGCATCCACCGGTTGGGCGAATTCGAGTGGATTTTGTATTGTACCGAGTGCAGTTATTTCTGGCATCTTGACTGTGCTACAACTCCGCGGGATCAAAATATGAGGTAACTTTTCTACTTTTATCTTATAAGCTAAAAATATGAACTTTTATCATCAAATTATATCCACATATAACTCCATTTTGAATTTTCTCAACAGGTTCCTTTCGGTGGGATTTTCCGGGCTGTGAAGACTTTGAATGCTCTTGATAATATTATTGCATAATCCTATCAGATGGATTTCCAAATTTCGCTTTGAATTTACTGTACAGTTACATCCCCTGTTTTTTTGTATTTTTCTTATTCACATGACTTCTCTTTGTTACCAGAGCTTGTACAATGATCTGATATTAATTATTATTTTTCAAATATAATTAAATTATAATAACTTATAAAAAATAGATAATATTTTAATATGTGTTTGGTCACATCTTAACAATGCTACTGCTACAAGTGCAAAAAATCACTTTTTGCATCGCATTTTAAGTGTCGACGTTTTCAACAAATGTCGCCTAAACATTTTTAAATGTCGGCCGGTCAAATAATTGACGCTTAAATGTATTTTGATTGCACTTTCGACGACGGGTATACACTTGACCGACAATTAAAGTGTTTTCATGTGACGGGCTTCTATTTTGCCATTTTATGTTGGGCCTTTTATGTCAATGCTAAATGACATACCTCCTGTGAAGCCTTTATTTTATCGAAAGCTTAGCTTATTAATTATCAGTTTTGTTATGGCGTGCACATGAGCACACAATAAACACTAATTTCTATGAGTTAAGTGTATTGACACACTTCAACTAATTAAAATCTACCAAATTCATTAAATTTTGTATTTATTGTGTGCACCATTAATTAATACTCCCTTCGTTTCATAATACATGTCCACTTTTAAACAAATTCCGCATATTAAGAAAAACTAACTTTTGTAGAAAATTTTCATTTATTATTGTATTTATTGCATTGACCAAGTATAATATGTGGCATATATTTAATCTAGGAAATATAATTTAGTAAGGTGTGGTATAAAACTCATCTTGGAAATACAAATATTGACTATACTCTAAGTTGAAATGGATATGTAATTTGAAACAATTTTTTGTTTTCAATAATGGACGTGTAATATGAAAGAGAGTGAGTATTAAACAAGTAGGGTATACTACTTGTTCTCTAATTTATTTCAACAAATCTGATTAACAAAATTTATTTTACAAAATAAATATATCCGGACATACATACATGTAATTAACAATAGTGAACGAGCAACATCAACCCTGCATTCCTGAATTCTAATTCTAGGTCTTTCAACTCTCATGTCGAAGAGGTAACTTTGATGTCTTAATTCATTACACAAACATATCCCAAGTCTATATGTATACATGTTTTATTACATTGATTTACTTAATTCTTGATTAGCCTCACTAATTTGCTTCAACTAGTTTGTTTACTCTGCTATATGAGTAGTCACATGTTGTCTTGTATTGGTTAATTCATTGGTTTGAAGTGTGTTAATTGTTGGTTTGATGAGTTGTGTTGATTCTCCGGACCTTGTTTTACAAGCGGGATATAATGGGCACGTTTTGTTTGGATTGGATTTATGAGTTGGATTGATTTAGTTGGTTTGATTTTTTTTTATTTTTTTTTTGGGGGGGGGGGGGGGGGGGGAACTTATCTTTCGAGTTATTGAGATTATAGCTAATGATACTAATTGGTCTAAATTGTAATATGAGGTTTAGTAGCTGATATGTCTTGAACGATTTTTATCCTGCATTTGGGGAGTTGAAAACTGGAACGTGTTTCTTTATCATCGTTTGCTATATTTTGCTATCCTTTTTTGTCATTGCTTCCGATAATATGAGTTAAACCAATTTACTGAGCCCTTGTGGTTATTGATTCTATAGTTAATAATACTAATTGTTTTAAGTTATAATATGAGTTTTAGTAGCTAATATGGATTGTATGATTTTTGTCCTGCATTTGGGGGTTTGAAGACTAGAAGGCATATATTTATCATTGTTTTCTATATATTGCTATACTTTTTTCTCATTTTTTCTGATATTATAAATTAAGCCATTTTTTGGATTATATGACTGTTGTAAGATATTGGTTCTGCCACTGCTTAGGTACAACTTTTTCCTTGTTCTTATCATGTATTTTTTGGTCTGCAGCAAAGTTCTTTGCAAATTCTTCTCACATGGAGCGTGTTTAAAAGGGGAGAATTGTGAGTTTTCGCATGATTGGAAGGACCCTGCAAATAACGTAAGTTTTGCTTAACTTGAAAATTGGAAAATCTTGATTGTTTAATATAATTTTCTCATCTCTTTATCTATCTAATTGCTCGACAGGCATGCACATTCTATCAAAAAGGAGCTTGTTCTTATGGCAGTCGTTGTAGATATGAGCATGTCAAGGTTTCTCGGTCACAGGCTTGTGCTCAATCTTCGTCAGCAGTTATTCTTCAATCTTCTGGTTCTTTTTCTGCAGCACATTCTTCCAGAAATGCTGCAAGTGGTGTAAATCAAGTGGTAGGTGTTAATGGGGACCTTTCAGCATCAAGCAGATCTTTCTTAGCTGCCACTGATCCAGAAATGAATGAACTATCTGCGCTCCCTAACTCATTATATGATAGTTATACCCAGGAACCTGGGACTGCGGATCCAACTGAACTTTCTATGTGCTCCTTTGCTGCTGCTGGTAACTGTCCACGTGGAGAGAAATGCCCCCATATTCATGGGGATTTATGTCCCACGTGCGGAAAACATTGTCTGCATCCTTATAGATTGGAAGAGAGAGAGGATCATATAAGAATGTGTGAGAAAAGGCAAACTCAGATTGAGGCATTGAAACGTAGTCAAGAAATAGAATGTTGTGTCTGCCTAGAACGTGTTCTTTCAAAACCTACCCCAGCTGAACGGAAGTTCGGATTGCTATCGGAATGTGATCATGCATTTTGTGTATCATGTATCAGAAATTGGCGTAGCAGCTCACCAACCTCCGGATTGGACGTGAACTCTGCGTTAAGAGCCTGCCCAATATGTCGAAAGCTCTCATACTTTGTCATTCCTAGCGTTATTTGGTATTCCTCGAAAGAGGAAAAGAATGAAATTGTAGATAGTTACAAATCAAAACTGAGGTACAATTACTCTATAATTTATGCTTTAATTTCGTAGTTGTTGCAGCAGTAGGCTAATAAGTAATACAATGCTATATTTTTAGGATTCATATATTTTGAAGCTATTCAGAATTATAAATTCTATATTTGCATGTGATGTTTTTACTGCTAATTTTGTTGTGTTTTTCCATCCAGGTCTATTGACTGCAGGCACTTTGATTTTGGAGATGGTTCCTGTCCATTCGGAACGAGTTGCTTTTACAAGGTAAGTTGAATTGTTAAAGTACTAGGGCTGATAAATTATGTTATTACTCACACCTGTTATCAGTGAACTAAGGCCTCATTTGTTTAGGCCTTTAGGGGTGAACCAACCCGACTGAACTGAATGAATGGTTTTTACTCGTCCAGTTTGTTTGTTTGAGTTATTATCCATCTGGACGACTCCATATTCAGCTGGATGATAAACCTTTAAATATTTGGCTGAACCATTCGTGATGCTAAGCTTTCACCGTTGCAATCCTTTTGGCGCTATATTTATAAGTTAAATATGATGCCAATCAACTTCTATACCCTTTTTTATATATAATATCATTTTTTATTCTAATTTATATTTATAATTATTCAAATAATTTCTTATTAATACATTTACATAATTTTTAATAAATTACATACAGGTATTGAAATGATTATTAAACTCACATGAAAAGTAAAGTGAGATAACTATAAATAAATAAGTTAATTTAACTAAAACAAAATAAGTTGTGTCATTCAGAAAAAAAATAAAAAACTAACTTAACAAACAACGTCCCTCCATCATTCAGTTTTATCATTGATTTAGAATTTTGCTCATTCAGAAAATCCTATCCAGATTTAACAAATGACCCCTAAGTTTTTCATATAGCTAACTGACAAACCATATATTATTGCAAAATATTATAAAATCCCTGTACTCAAGTTGGCCTACTGTTTCTGCATATGCTTGGAACTTTGTAGTTGCAAATGTGAACTTGAGTTACAATGAAAGTTCTTTGTTTTGTAGTAAAGTCTATATATGCTCATAAGTTTCTGGTCTTGTGTTTCGTAGTGATGTCTACATATGTTAGTAAGTTGGATGTTTTATTAGAATTGTATCACACATGTTACAAGGTCATGGCTTTTGTTGTATTTTATCGCTTTTAATAACTGTAGAGTTTTTGTGCCATAATCTAATAAAGTCATAGATGCACATGAGCAATGCCAATTTATAGCAATCTTCTTGGTCAGTCTTCATGTTTTGTTTCTTTAGCAGATATACTTGATTTAGGAATTGATTAGTTTATTCAAATTTATTGTCAGTTTCTAATAGCTTCATTTATATCGTGTCTTGTTACAGCATGCATACCGTGATGGTCGTCTTGAGCAAGTTGATTTGCGACATCTTGGAGCTGAAGATGGGAACATAGTGATTGCTAAAGATATTAGGTTGACCATATATAATTTAGTTATATGTTATTTTGCATTTAAACTTTTATATTTTTAATGCACAATTTCTTTACACTTTCTTTGAATTATGTACTTGTTCTTTAGGCTCTCAGACTTCCTGCACAATTTGCGGCTTAGGTGAACACTCACTTTTGCTCACAGGTTCATTTTCAGGTAACCACTCGACTTCTGGTCTCTTATTGCTCAACTTTACTTTGCCTTCTATGCCAAGTATTGTCGTTGATTAGTTATTAGTTCTTTATGATATAAGAAAGCAAACTCAATGACTGTAATGATTTGAATAAGCCATCTATATGGCCAATCTGATAATTAAACTTATAGGAATTACAAACCACAACCACTAAAAGCATCTTACCAGAGTTAAAACGACCACAAGTGGGCTGCAATGTAGGAGCAAGTCTAACAACCATCAAAGTTAAACAAGGAAACATTAATAAAACATTAACTCTAGGTGCATAATTTATAAAGTCTTGGTTGTAGCACAATATGCTAAATATTCAAAGTCAAGTTCGAACATCCTTAGGATTGAATATTTTTCAAAGTGAACACCTGTAGCACATAACAACTTTTGAATTCCAATTGATCATTCATATCAAATGTAACAAGCAAACATCTCTTAGTTTCAAAATATTGCCCCTGGCTGTAGCCCGAGATAACATCCCAAAATAAAAACTCTGTTTCATTTGTTATGTTGGAAAAAAGAGGGGATGGGAAAGAAATCTTGTGTATATTCTCTAAGCAAGGGCAACTGCATTAGAATGGTCGAGGGGGTAGATGATAGTAGAATTCTACTTCTCTTATTCTTTCAATTCAGATGGTAAAAGAGGACTTTTGTTTTCTTGAGGATGAATGTAACTTCTTGCAGTATAAAGTTCTTGTTCGTCACTGGCAAAACATGTTATATTAACATGAGCTTAATGTTTTGTGGCTTGGATAAAGCAAACTTTGACTTAAAATATTTAAAAAGGTACAACATTAAATTACGAAAAGAAGACAAGTAAAGATGTGAGAAGATAAATTTACGGAAAATCAATCGCATGAGGATAATCTTCTTATTTCATGTCTATGAGTTGCTTAGAGCATAAAGTTATTAATGTTTTGGAATCTTTTGTGGTAGCTGGTAACTGTTCCAAAGGTTCAAAGAGAAAAAAATTGGTTGATGATGATATTAATGAGGTTTGACCTCATTAAGTTTTTATTTTAGGAAATCTGTTTGAATTCCGTTCACAAGCAAATAGATTTCAATGTTCTTCTGCGCCAGAGTTTATATATATGAAAAAGTGCAGATAGGCTTTCTTGGGTCAATTTCAAATTTTCAATCCTGCATGATACTTGCCTTCTACCAAACTGGTGGTCTAGTTTCTGCCAATAAGGGGAAAATGATGAGGAATGAAACTAAAGCTAAAAGGAGGTTTATTCTTTTATTAGTAATACTTGTGTTCATTATATCTACATTCTACAAGTATCACTCGTTTAGAAGTTAGTCAGGCATTAGAAAGAAATAATATTGACCTCGCTGGTGAGAGTCATCTGTATTCCTTTTTTTAAGAAGTGAGTTCTACTTTAGTGCCATTTTTTCCAATATAAAGCTGTGTGAGTGTGACTGTCATACACTAAAAAGAAGTAATAGGGACCTTGTTGGAAGGGATCGGACAATAGTTAATATTCCTCTGTTTTACGAACTACGTTTTACTTTAGTGCCATCTTATTCAATATAGAACTGTGAACTGTGTGATTTGGTTCTATACCTTCCCCTTTGTATGTCTTGCCATTATGGAACAAACAACATACCTAGGAAATTCACCATTATAACCGGTCTTGAATTTTTGCTAGCTGGTGGCAATTAATTAATATTGTTGTGTACAGTGTGCAAGACCAATTTACTATTCGTATGCTTGTGTTTATTCATAGGCACAGTGTATCTCAAGTTGTAATCCTTTTTAACGCTCTAAATTTTGTTTCTTGGTAAATGTTTGATTCAGTTTTTCTTGTGTTTCAAAATGGTCCTTTCTGAATAATTTGATACTGTCAATCTGTGAAATCCTGAAGTTTAGGTTTGATGAGATTTTTCCGGAAGTATATAATGTCAATGAGTTTGGATAAGTATTGATTGTTTTTGCATCCCAGTGTGATGTTAGAATGTGAATTGTGCTGTCTCTTAGATGTGATTTGAAAAATTGATATACTATTTTTATGAACTGGGGAGTGCCAGATGGATTGTTCATTACCTTAAGATATCTTTCTAATGCAGGATATCTGATAGAACGAATATGTGCCATGGCAGGAAAACAAATTACATCAAATAAGCTGCTGCAGAGTGCAAATTTTTCTTCAGGTGAAGTTCTTTAAAGAGTGTGTATAAATATGGTTATATATTCATGATTTCTATTTCTATATATACAGATTTTACTCAGTCGACTACCATACTCTACTTACCAGTCACATGCTACCAAGCATTACGACCAATTTGCTCAGTCATGGGAATACAGGAGGTCCTATTGTATCTGTAGCCATGGCAACAGATAATCTTTGCATAATTTGACTTCAATCGTTAAAAAATAGGTCGAAATTTGCATTAAAATCTGAAGTAGACTGTAGATCTTATTCAGAAAAGAAAAATAAATCGATACTGGAAAAAGTAAATACCTTTATCGGACGTAGTGAATTATCATTCTTAGTATAGTGAAACATTCTAAGAGAGGCGCAATGAACTTTTGGAGTTTCATCTTCCTTCTCGATCATTCATCTCCTAGGTTTTAATATTCCTCACATTATGCCTGAAATTGACTGTGTTCTTTCTTATTCGTACATATTCACTGTAGCATACAGTCGTTCATTATGATAAGTATTTATGATCCGTCGTTCACAACTTCGTACAAACCTTACCGCAGTTTTGTCTGATACAAAGCTAGGTATCCCATAGCCTGATAATAGCTTTTGTTGTGCAAGTTCACATTAGAATTGCTGACAACTTCTTTCTACTTTTCAAATACGTCATGCAAAAGTTTACCCATATATGTCGCTGAAAGTTGTGTTTCTCTCAGTCGGTTACTAGAGGCTTAATTATTTATTCTCTGCAGTTTGGTAGTTCTACAGCTACTGTTACACTGACTTGACTTCCTTCTACTGACACTTTCCCTTTTTTTTTTTTTTTGCTGTCCGCAGATTCGGATTGTCAAGTGCTTGTTGCGATGGAAACAAAATTGTCGACCTCGGGCAGAGCAGGGACAGTGGAGTGTTTATACACAAAATTACTGTAATAATATATAATGCAAGAAGGTACATATAATGGGATAAAACATAAAAGAACTTGATAAATAATAGAGGATTGTATGTATCCTTGCCTGCCAGCCCGCCCGCTTGCCTGCTCTACCCTATAATGAAAACTGTATATAACATTGGGTTGTTTCCGTCTAAAATTTGTGCAAATACAACAGCAAGACAAAATTAAGGATTTTAATCATGTTTTAATTATATATATACAACTGCAGATGATTTTTGGACTTTAAGCATAG